>NW_026732005.1:620000-972500 GCF_028476545.2 Physella acuta
TATACGATCACGGCCAGCGCGCTCACATCGATTGGGGCCGAAGTAACTGTGTCTATAAGCCTCCAGTCTTGTCGGTATCTTTAGAAATCATGTCCTCAATTTTATGGTCCTTGGGGCGTAATTAAATTAAGCTAATTACCGTCTCTAATTGCTAGTTTTTATGATTGCATCTGAAATTGTTAGGCGAAAGTAGCCTACATGCCAAATTTCAGATCTATTGAGCAATCAGAAGTGGGTTAATTTTCGATGTCAATTTTAACAACAAACACACGCGAAGCTGAGTTAATAAAAACGTGTTAAAAACGTGTTAAAAATTAAACTCAGCGATGTATAAAAACTCTATGTCTTGATCATCAGTACACTGTCATGTGATTTGTCAACACAGTCCTGCCTTGATCGATGTCTGTGATTTAGTGTTCTGTGTGATTTATTGTTCAGTGTGATTTATTGTTCTGTGTGATTTATTGTTCTGTGTGACTTATTGTTCTGTGTGATTTATTGTTCTGTGTGATTTATTGTTCTGTGTGATTTATTGTTCTGTGTGATTTATTGTTCTGTGTGATTTATTGTTCTGTGTGATTAATTGTTCTGCGTGATTTATTGTTCTGTGTGATTTATTCCTTAATCTCAAGTCACCGAGACTAGATGAATATGATCATCTCACTAGGTCGCCATTTTTATGGTGTAATGAGCCGGATATCGTGATTACACTTCCCAGCCTGCATACATGTACGCATAGATAGCTGCGCATGCGCATGTTAATGACGTCATTTCCGGAATGCATCCTTTTCAAACACGGCCGTTAACAATTATTTCAATTACATGGCTAAATTTCCGCGGAAAATTTTTGCGGATGTTGACATCACGATGTTGACATCACGATGTTGACATCACGATGTTGACATCACGATGTTGACATCACGATGTTGACATCACGATGTTGGGTCGGAAAAATATGGATGTGTGGTGTGTTTTTTTTGCAGAAGGAAACCAATTCATTTTGTCCTTAAATGCGATCTCATTATGACGTGTTTTTCTACGCTCAATTTTCGTCGCATTTTCGTCGTTTTTTTTTTTGTCTTTTTTTTTGTCCAGATGAAGACATGAGAAATGTCGTACAGGATACTCAGGCCGTGTAGGTTAAAAGTCAAGTTTCCCCGTGCCCGGGATGAACTAGATGCATGACAAACTCGCGTGGTGCTGACGTTAGTTTAATTATTAGAAGCGGGTCTGATTGCAATGTCGTCACATTATCAAGGTTAAAGAATGTTATTAGTTAACACAATCATTGAGGTTAAATACTGAGGTTAAGTACCCTAAAATCCGCGTTGAAATGACCCTCTGTTTTTCCCATAAAATACAAAGATTATATAGGGAAATACGACTGGTCAGTTTTGACCCCTTTACGAAGTTTTCCCAGATATGCCGAGTTTTTTGTGACACCCCAAGGCGTTCTCCTACCACCTCACAAAATTTCAAGGTGGGTCGTCGGAGGAAATTTTTTTTCGTAGTAGATCTCATATAAAGAGAATTTCACTCGCGGTCACTTTTTAGCCCTCGTTGAGGGCTTTGAGTGAGACCGACAGGTCTGCCCTACGGCCAAGCCATTTACCTATAAACATGCCAAAAATTAGCCAGATGTAAAGAGGGTAAGTGCCCTAAAATCCGTTTTGAAATGACCCTCTGTTTTTCCCATAAAATACAAAGATTATATAGGGAAATACGACTGGTCAGTTTTGACCCATTTCCCGATTTTTCCCGGACATGGCGAGTTTTTTGTGACACCCCAAGGCGTTCTCCTACCACCTCACAAAATTTCAAGGGGGGTCGTCGGAGGAAATTTTTTTTCGTAATATAGCCCATATAAGGCGCCGGTCAGTCGAGGTCAGTTTTGACCCCCTCTCCGTAGACTTTTCGGCCAACCGTCACCGGCCCTCGTGTTCTATCGCCCCAAGGCACCATCGTGCCAAATTCGACGCGCCTGCGGCGCCGGGAAGTGCCCTATCGGGCACTTGACCACTTTGCTTTATATATATAAGATAATTACATGGCCTAACATTGGCTTACTTACAACGGCTACTGACCTATTGGATTACTTACAACGGCTATTGACCTATTGGATTACTTACAACGGCTACTGACCTATTGGATTACTTACAAAGGCTACTGACCTATTGGATTACTTACAAAGGCTACTGACCTATTGGATTACTTACAAAGGCTACTGACCTAATATCGAGATGCTCTCCGATGTCTTGGGCATGACCTCGCTGATGATGCTGAGGTAGACCGTGAAGGACAGCAGGACAGTGACAGCCAGCGCCATCTTCTCGCCGGAGCTGGCGGGCAGCAGGAAGACAAGCACGTTGAGCAGGGACAGCATGACGACAGGGATGATGGTGTTGAGGACGTAGAAGGTGCGCTTCCTCATCAGCTCGATGATGAACTTCACCCCTGTGTGGGCTGGGGGGAGGGGGTCAAAGGTTGGTGGGTTACGTCATTTTTGTAAAGTGGTGGTACGTGTGATGTATTTAGTAAGTGTAGATAAGGAGGATATAATTGTAGTATATTTAGTAAATGTTGGTGGAGTTGTAGTTAACGTGGTGGTGTGTTATGTAACTGTTGGTGTGGGTTATTACAAGTATAAAGTGATTAGCCACTTTGTGTGTGGGTGGGGGTGGGGGTGTTCCAAGTAGATTTTTCTTTTTAATTGATATGGTTTTGTAACTGTGCCCTAAATAAGTAGGTAAAATGTGGTTTACCTGTGATCTACACACGCAGGTAAAAATATGGTTTACCTGTTGTATACAAGCAGATAAAAATGTGGTTTACCTGTGATATACACAAGCAGGTAAAAATATGGTTTACCTGTTGTATACAAGCAGATAAAAATGTGGTTTACCTGTTATCTATACACGCAGGTAAAATGTGGTTTACCCGGGATATAAAGGCAGGTAAAAATGTGGTTTACCTGTGATATACTGGCAGGTAGAAATATGGTTTACCTGTGATTTACAAGCAGGTAAAAATGTGGTTTACCTGTGCCCACCTTGTAGGTGGAGGGGTAGAAGTAAGGTCTGGCTATGGCTGACTTGATGTCCCACTCGCCGTTAGAGATAGTGGCGTCTAGGCTGACTAGATCTGAACCTGGCTGATGTACAGGTGAGTAACACAGTTTACACACGTTCTATGTACAGGTGAGTGACACAGTTTACACACGTTCATATACAGGTGAGTGACACAGTTTACACATGTTGAATATACAGGTGAGTGACACAGTTTACACACGTTTATATACAGGTGAGTGACACAGTTTACACACGTTCATATACAGGTGAGTGACACAGTTTACACATGTTGAATATACAGGTGAGTGACACAGTTTACACATGTTGAATATACAGGTGAGTGACACAGTTTACACATGTTGAATATACAGGTGAGTGACACAATTTACATACGTTTATATACAGGAGAATGACACAGTTTACATATGTTGCATATACAGGTGAGTGACACAGTTTACACACGTTCATATACAGGTGAGTGACACAGTTTACATATGTTCATATACAGGCGAGTGACACAATTTACATATGTTCATATACAGGTGAGTGACACAGTTTACACATGTTGAATATACAGGTGAGTGACACAGTTTACACATGTTGAATATACAGGTGAGTGACACAGTTTACACACGTTGAATATACAGGTGAGTGACACAGTTTACACACGTTCATATACAGGTTAGTGACACAGTTTACATATGTTCATATACAGGTAAGTGACACAGTTTACACACGTTCATATACAGGTGAGTGACATAGTTTACACATGTTGAATATACAGGTGAGTGACACAGTTTACACATGTTGAATATACAGGTGAGTGACACAGTTTACACATGTTGAATATACAGGCGAGTGACACAATTTACATACGTTCATATACAGGTGAGTGATACAGTTTACACATGTTGAATATACAGGTGAGTGACACAGTTTACACATGTTGAATATACAGGCGAGTGACACAATTTACATATGTTCATATACAGGTGAGTGATACAGTTTACACATGTTGAATATACAGGTGGGTGACACAGTTTACACATGTTGAATATACAGGTAAGTGACACATTTTACACACATTGAATATGGTTTAACCGTCAGTTTACATGTCATGTATCAGTGGTTTAACATATATCTTTGAACATTTAATCTAAAACCCACCTTCTACGCAGTGTAGCGCTATATGTTGTGGGCGTAAATTAAGTTCAATAATTACAGCAAAATAAAAACACTACAAACAAGAAATGGCCTAGCTCTAGAGAGCTAGACTGCTAATACGAAAGTCTCAAGCTCGAGTCTCCAGTCAATGCAGCTCGGACGGTACCTAACTCACGGTAGGAAAATCAAAGGCAGCTGGGTATAATTCTGACACACTACGCCGAAATATCTGAAACAGATGAACTCTACTTCATCTGCATAATGTATCTTGGGGACGAACGGGAAACGATTATGATAAATAATTAATATACAATAAATTGTAGGTCAAGAATTTGAATGTTGTTTGCGATCGCGTATATTGATATTACTCATTATTTCGAGTATTTAATGGTTGTCTGTCAAAGCACATTAACCTCTTAAGTCAGACTCTGTAGTTGAATCAAGTACTCATCTTGTCCAGTACACCAGTACTCACCTGCACGTCCAGGGTTTTGTTGGTATGCATCCAGGTGAGAAATTTGATCTCACACCGCTGGTAATCGAAGGGGTACTTGCCGATGTTGACCTCGCAAATGGTCTTGGTCAGGATCCCAGGCTCCCAGGATATGTGGCCATCGTCCTTGATGCTCACCAGGATGGAGTCACTTCCGATCTCGGCGAAGTTCTGAGCACTGCGGGAAATGACGCGATTGTGACGTGGGCGCTCAGGCGTGATGAGGGTGGAGTGGAGCGGGTGACACGTGACATTGTGTGATGGAGTCGGGTAATAAAGTCTGGGACCTAGACGCTGCTTTAATTCGATTCCAGACCGTTATTGACCTACTTTATTTTGTTTCGTTTTCTTTCAATTTTAAACACTTTAAAAAAACTTGCATCAATGATATTGCATTTTCTATTACTGTTTAGAAAAATTCAGTTGAAATATATTGTAACTACGTCAACCTCTATTGTGGGTCTGTAAGCAAAAGAAAATGTTTTGTGCACTGTTGCAAGCAGCTCAGTTGCGCAGAAATCAATTAGTGACACGTCAAAACCTGGACGTGACGGGACACACGTGACAGCGGGAATAAAGACGTCAGGTATCTTTACTTAATCCAGACAGACAGATAGATAGACAGACAGACAACATTTCTTTTTACAGACAGACGATTTGTCCCAAGAGGGAGAGAAAGGGTGGTGATCTAGTGTATGCGATGTATGCTGACAATACAAACTGAACATACAAACTGAATATACAAACATAACATACAAACAGGACATACAAACCCAACGTACAAACAGAACATACAAACTGAACACACCAGACACAGAAATTCACTAACATATGTATTTTCCAACAGGATGTTCGGATACCATACAAGCCATTGGCCAGACAGGAATGTGGTCGCTATGACAAATAGTCAGACACATGGCCAGTCAGGCAAGTGGCCAGACAGACAATGGCCAGATATCAAGTGACCAGACAAACAGACAAACAGACAGACACCGACGTACGTGTTCTTTACCAGAATGTCCGGCAACCAGAGAAACTAACAAACAAACAGACATACAAACAAACAAACAAACAGACAGACAACGTACGTGTTCTCCACCAAGATGTCCGGCAACCAGACAGACAGATAGACAAACAGACAGTCACACAAACAGACAGACAAACAAACAGACAAACAAACAGACAGATACCGACGTACGTGTTCTCCGCCAGAATATCCGGCAACCAGACGGACAGACAAACAAACAAACAAACAGACAGACAAACAAACAGACAGACAGACAACGTACGTGTTCTCCACCAAGATGTCCGACAACCAGACAGACAAACAAACAAACAGACAAACAAACAAACAGACAGACAACGTACGTGTTCTTCACCAGAATGTCCGGCAACCAGACAGACAAACAAACAAACAGACAGACAACGTACGTGTTCTCCACCAGAATGTCCGGCAACCAGACAAACAAACAAACAAACAAACAAACAAACAGACAGACAACGTACGTGTTCTCCACCAAGATGTCCGGCAACCACACGGCGCTCTGGCTGACTATGATCTCCTCCACACCGCCGTAGTCGCTCTTGTTCCAGCGGAGAAACTCGTCCTCCCAGTTCTGTTACAGGGGTCATAATGTTTAGAGGGGTCGTAGTGATGATAGGGGTCATAGTGATGATAGGGGTCATAGTGATGATAGGGGTCATAGTGATGATAGGGGTCATAGTGATGATAGGGGTCATAGTGATTAGAGGGGTCATAGTGATGATAGGGGTCATAGTGATTAGAGGGGTCATAGTGATGATAGGGGTCATAGTGATTAGAGGGGTCATAGTGATGATAGGGGTCATAGTGATTAGAGGGGTCATAGTGATGATAGGGGTCATAGTGATTAGAGGGGTCATAGTGATGATAGGGGTCATAGTGATTAGAGGGGTCATAGTGATGATAGGGGTCATAGTGATTAGAGGGGTCATAGTGATGATAGGGGTCATAGTGATTAGAGGGGTCATAGTGATGATAGGGGTAATAGCTATTATAAGGGTCATAACTATTATTGGGGTCATAGTAATTATAGGGGTCATTGCAACTATAGGGGGTCTTAGTAGTTGTTGGGGTCGTTTCAAGTATAGGGCTCATAGCAATTATATGGGTCATAGCAAATATTGGGGTCATAGGAATTATAGGAGTCATAGCAAATATAAGGGTTATCTTAATTATAGGGTTCATAGGTACCAAACTAACCCACTCTAAAAACTCGCACACCGATCAGAAACCATTTTTTTAACCTAGACTGTATGTAGGCCAACTGATTTCATTGTGCATACATTAACGTGCTTAATAATCTACTGGCGCCAGGAATGTATCAGTTGAAATATTATACATAACCTACGTTATTCACTGCTAGAGGTTAGCCAAAATGGCTAATGCCCATACGCCGAAGACACAAAAGGGCAAACCCGAGTAGGAGTTGTACGAACGCCCGCTAAACATATAACACCTATCCATTTTTTTCTGGCACATTTATGCGACAATAGCGAGAATATTTTGGCTAAAAATTTACCTAAAATAAATTTCGAATTCGTAAATTCAGACATCTTAGAGAAGTATGCTTGCATGATTATTGGCATAATTAATACAAGCATCTTTTATATCTTATACTTGCATGATTATTGGCATAATTAATACAAGCATCTTTTTTATCTTGTATTAAAATCAGCTTATCTAAAGAAATCATGAATTCTTAAAAGTTAGGAGGTATCGATACTCACAACGTTCAGCCACCCGCTTGTTGTGAGTACTTGATTCTTCATGTCCTGAAAAGTAATCGATACCATCTTTAGAAACAGACTATGCGATGCCAAGTTTTTCTATAGCTTAAGAAGTACATCGTTGTCTTCAATAAATTATGAGTTGTTTCCAAATGGGATCGATTTGAGATGCAACACATTTTTTTTTCAAACTTTAAAAGATGTTAACATTGTTGAACCCACGCACAAGATTCGGTCAATTACTTTTTTTTAAAGAATTTTTCTGTAGACTGAGGAACATTTCTCTTACAAATATATTTTTTGTGTGTACTAAAGTGAGGCGATTTGGTTTTTTCTTTCAAATGTTTGAATGGTTTGGTTGGTAGGTCTTGAAGTATGGAATGGCTGACATCCAAGCAAAAATGTGGACTGTGTCACTTGCTGTAAGATGTTGTATGACGTAAAGATATGAGGATAGGCCTTAAAATATGGTTGTTTTCAAATTTAGGTGTTCGGAAACTTGGTAGCATCAAACAGATGTAAAAAATAAAAAAAATATGACCTAGACACACAGTATGTCATATAAAAACTTTTTAATTGAAACAACTCTCAATTTTTTCTTTCTTATGTTGAAATTAAGGGCTTTACATACAGTCTCAGCACACAGGGTTTTACATACAGTCTAACCACAAATACAAGCAATTGACGGACAGGCAAAACGTGAAGAGGTGACATATAACCAACACGATCGTTTTTTGAAACACGAACAATGGTAGTGTGATAGAGCCGGCAGTCTGACATAAAATGAAGAACCGGAATGAGCCGGAAGAACCGGACTAGAGAGCCGGCTGTTTGAAATGGAATAATGAACAGGCACTGGAGCATTGAATAGAGTAGTTATTTGAGCAGACAAGGTTATGAATATAATAGAGTAAGTTTATTAATTAATGACACTATGATCAACAGAACAACAGCTTGACCAAACATTGATAGTATGACAAATAACTTGTCAGTCTGACAAAAGACATGACAGTCTGACGTACCAGATCGTGTATCATGAGCAGGAACAATGACAGTCTGACAAAAGACATGACAGTCTGTCATGACAGTCTGACATGGCAGTCTGACATGACAGTCTGACAAAACACATGACAGTCTGACATACCAGATCATGTATCATGAGCAGGAACAATGACAGTCTGACAAAAGACATGACAGTCTGACAAAAGACATGACAGTCTGACATGACAGTCTAACAAAAGATATGACAGTCTGACATACCAGATCATGTATCATGAGCAGGAACAACGACAGCTTGACATGGACTGCGTGGTTCTGCTGGTAGACAGGGGGGATCACTCGCTTGTAGTTGCTGAACAGGTCAGCGTGCAATCTGGCAACATCGTCCACAGTGGCGCTGTAACCTGCCAGATAAAACAGACGGTAACTTGCCAGATAAACCAGACGGTAACTTGCCAGATAAACCAGACGGTAACTTGCCAGATAAACCAGACGGTAACTTGCCAGATAAACCAGACGGTAACTTGCCAGATAAACCAGACGTTAACGTGCCAGATAAACCAGACGGTAACCCGCCAGATAAACCAGACGGTAACCTGCCAGATAAACCAGACGGTAACTTGCCAGATAAACCAGACAGTAAATTGCCAGATAAACCAGATATTAACTTGCCAGATAAACCAAACGGTAACCTGCCAGATAAACCAAACGTTAACTTGCCAGATAAACCAGATGTTAACTTGCCAGATAAACCAGATGTTAACTTGCCAGATAAACCAGATGTTAACTTGCCAGATAAACCAAACGGTAACTTGCCAGATAAACCAGACGTTAACCTGCCAGATAAACCAAACGGTAACCTGCCAAATAAGCCAAACGTTAACTTGCCAGATAAACCAACGGTAAGTTGCCAGATAAACCAAACGGTAAATTGCCAGATAAAACAAACGGTAACTTGCCAGATAAACCAGACGTTAACTTGCCAGATAAGCCAAACGTTAACTTGCCAGATAAACCAAACGGTAACTTGCCAGATAAACCAGACGGTAACTTGCCAGATAAACCAGACGTTAACTTGCCAGATAAACCAGACGTTAACTTACCAGATAAACCAGACGGTAACTTGCCAGATAAAACAGACGGTAACTTGCCAGATAAACCAGACGTTAACTTGCCAGATAAACCAGACGTTAACTTACCAGATAAACCAGACGGTAACTTGCCAGATAAAACAGACGGTAACTTACCAGATAAACCAGACGGTAACTTGCCAGATAAAACAGACGGTAACTTGCCAGATATACCAGACGGTAACTTGCCAGATAAACCAGACGGTAACTTGCCAGATAAACCAGACGTTAACTTGCCAGATAAACCAGACGGTAACTTGCCAGATAAACCAGACGTAGGCTTGCCAGGTTTAGGCATATATGTAGCCTTTGTTGCTTTGCATGACCGTTGAAGATGAAAGTACTTTATAAAAATTCGGCTTGTTTTGATTTGACTTAAACCTGTAATTAATTTGGAATTGTTACTTTCATTCACACCTCAGTCAAATATGTTTGGGTTAGGACTAGTGAAGTGTTAGTGTTGTAAGCTGTGTAATGTATACCGTTGTTTAAGACTACGATTGAGGTTATGATCATGTTTTAATGTAGTGTTATGTTTTAGATGAATTTTAACACATATTTATCATAATTTTTTCTCGATCGTGCCCAAGATACACAAGGACAAATGAAGTAGAGTTCATCTGCTTCTGTAACCCCTGTAAACATTGGGAATAAAGCACCATGCTAAACCGCCTTAGTTTCCCTAATTTGAGTCAGGTACCTATCTGAGCTGGGTGGACTCGATGAGACACATTACTGTAAAAATAATTTTATTAGTAAAACTTACAAGCAATACTTTTTAAATATTTAGTGTTGGGGGGTGTGAAAAACCATAGCGAGAGAATAATGTTTTAGTCTTGGTGGGAATAGAAACGTTGCAACAATAGTATTGGAGGGAGGAAAAAAGAATAGCTATAGAATAACGTCAGACTAAGCTATAACATTTTATTTTTATTTTATTTAGCCCATTGGAAAAAATGTGCTAAACCTGTCTTAGACCACTAGCAACCAGCCACAACAACCGTCAATCACGCCATCTATCCATGCATGAACCAACTCCATCCACGAAATATCCAGCATTCACCCACACGAGCCTCCCCACAATCCTACACAATCCCACACAATCCCACACAAACCCGCACAAGCCCACACAATCACACACAAGCCCACACAATCACACACAAGCCCACACAATCACACACAAGCCCACACAATCACACACAAGCCCACACAATCACACACACTCACACACACTCACACACAATCCAACACAATCCCACACAATCCCACACAATCCCACACAAGCCCACACAAACCCACAAAATCCCACACAAACCCACAAAATCCCACATAATCCCACACAACCCCACACAAGCCCACACAATGACTGACACTTCCGTCGGGTCATTCAATTCTCAATGGCGTCCAACAATTGCACAACTTAGCACTGCTGGGAAATTTGAAATCTTCACAACGTGGGGTAATAAAATCCGTCTAGTGAGGATCCTCTGGGAGTTAAATGTGGGATATCATTGTTTAGAATGTTCCAGACTGTTTAGAGATATGGCACCATGCTGGGTGTAAACTGGTGTTTTAGTCACGATATTTTTAGATGCGAGAGTGAACTGTTGGGGGAACACATTAACTTAGAAGTTGAAAGTGACAATATAGCTGAATAACTAAGGGTTATGAGGTCAAAACATGAATGTATCTTATTATTGAAAAAAAAGGTTTTATTTAAAAGCTGGAAGAGGCAATCGACACCATGGGTTGTTAACTATGGGGTGTGGGTTCGAAACTAGCATGTACCCTATAAATAAAAAAAAAAAGATTTATTTAGAAACTGGATTACAGCAGCTTGGTTAATTCAAATCCTATATTTGCCCTAGAACTAGAACAGCCCGGTATGAAGGTTTAACCAGTGTTTGACAACAGAGGTGACACTGTCAGTCATGATAACAGAGGCGATACTGTCAGATGTGACAACAGAGGCGATACGGCAAGAGAGAGAGTATGACAACATGACTATTAGTGATGCTTAAACAAACTAACTACACAGTATACGATAAAGAACTTCTAAATGTATTCACTTTTTAAATTTTTTATTCGTTTTGAACATTTTGTAACACTAGGTAGTAGATAGACATTTTCAATAATACGTGGGGTATGGGTGGGTCGGTCGTTTAACACGTTAAACCCCCTTTATGCACCCTCAAACTCATGTGTTGTGTTTAGCTAAAGCTTTAAACACCGTGTTGAACACAGCATCACTTTAAGCCCCACCCACTGCAAACACCAAGCTCTATAAACCTATGACATGCAAACTTTTCTTGACATTTGGGAAATTCCCGGTGTATAGCGGTCAGACAACGTAAAAACATATTGACATAAAAAACTGAATTATGAAGTAATGGTTCCAAAAGCAGAAGTCACGTGATGTTTTATCAAACATATCTGGCCAGATTTCAGCAACATTAGAGGCCAGCTAGCTCTCACACGTCTATATGGCGGTTTGTACATTCAGGCATGAGGATAGCATCTTCAGCTGGATGTTCAAGTTAATTAGCTGATCAATTAGCTGATTAATCTGAAAGGGGATTTAGTGTAAGTCGGGCATGGCGCAGTTGTAGAAAATATAGGGCAGGTTTGTTTATATGGGGAACGGGACGGATCTTATCTTTCATGTAACCAAGACATTACACGTAAAATATAAACATTTTCGATCTAAACTTTATACACATTCAAGATAATACTGCTGTAGATTAATGTAACAAAAGGAAATCTGTAAACAAAATACTCTGTAAAGACCAATTCGGGTTTATAAATAAGATGATGTTCAGAGAAGTTGATTTTAAATTATTCTATTTTGTAAGAACTGAACATAAATCAAGATCTAATGAATCTTACAATTTTTCGTTTTCGCTCAATTATCTTTTCTCTATTTTATAAAAACATTTTATTTTTATTTAAATGTTTTGTTAAGTTTTTTTTTAATTCTTTATACATAAAGGAAAATTTTAATGACATTTTAAACTAGTTAAATAAAAACTGATAATACAACTGAACTACTGAAGTCAAGAAATTTTTCACTATAAAATTGGATTCAAATGTTACCCATAAGCTATCATCAAGCACTAATATGACTTGCTATTGGTTAAAAATGAAAGATAGTGTCTACATAACTAACATAACAGTGAGTTCAATATCAGGCAGCATTAAGTACACAAAGGTAAAAATTTATTTTCAACTCACAAAACCATTTTATTAGAAATATTTTCCAGACAAGAATCGAACATAGGCACGCCTTGTTAAATATTACTATCGAGCCATCATGAACTCGAACACAAACTTCAACCATTGCACTTTTTTGCGTTAACCTATTTAAATCCCTAATTAAATCTTGGGCTTCAAGTTTTATGATTACTTCATGTCCAGCATAAACATAAACTAAAGCCATCACAGAATAAATTTGTCAAAGTAAAAACAAAAAGATGAAAAAAAAACTATGTATGACGTCAAATATATTGATTAATGATGGTAAAACAAAAAGTATATGTGTGACGTCAAATATTGATGATGTGGAAAAAAAAATTATGGCAATGCTAAATCTGATGATAATGAAAATAAATACAATGTATCGACGGTAATAAAAAGTAGGATGAAACAGAAACAAAAGGAACTGTGTGAGCGATTACCTGGCGGATAGATCGATACCTCCATGCTGCCTTGATCACGATCTCCGCTGAACTGTACCGTCGCCGCGGAACAATCGCATCCACATAAAAACAGTAATCGAATACACCAGGACAGAATGTTTTTTCCGTTCCTGCTGCGGGCGCGCCCGACGGAGGGCACCAAAGGGAGGGAGCACGTCGTCACGGTGTTGTCACGCACACACAAACACACACACGGACAGACATTTTTTTTTGTTGGAATTAGAAAAATGAAGTAAGATCAATAAATCACAACTTAATTCCATACGGACAAGACGAGGCAACAATTAATGTTTATGGGTGAAGGCTTAATGGAACTTTTATTTTTAGAACACCCCCAACCCCCTTCCAACAACCCCACCACTTTCTCTATCAGTTGTAAATTATCATGGACGGAAGCGACAATTTCAGCAAATAACATACCCGGGATATTCTGCGTTTAAATCTTACCGTCCGGAAACCCAGACAGACGCCGCTTACAGCGAGGCCAAATTTAAGGAAATAAGCAGAGCCAAATCTGGCCATAAGAAACTTGCTTCAAGGTGGCCAATTTTTAAAATTAAAATCTGGGCTTTTAAACTATTTTTTTACAAGCTTTTATTTAACTCACTTCCTCTGTCTGTCGTAAGTCTGTCTAGACGGAAACGCAGGAGTGAAAATTCGGAAACTTCTACTTGACCGATACGATTCACACTTGGCACGTGGGTCAAGACATGAAGACAATGCAATCTGAAACTAAATTTGACTTAATTGGATGCCTAATTAATTTTTTATGAATTAATTAAAATTTGGACCGAATTAGTAGGCATGTCTAGCCAACCACACCACACGCGTCATCACCTTCAATAGCTGCGCCATCACGTAATGGCTGCGTTCAAAAACCATTGCGCGCCTACTGAACGTGATGTTCAGTAGGCGCGCAATGGTTTTTAGTCACGTAACTCTATTGTAAATAAAACATGTAAAGTACTGAAAAAAAAATTCATAAAAAACGTTTTAATAACAAGCTTTTATGTAATGATGCACTAAAAAGTAGAAAATAAATTATAGACTACTATTTAAATAACTATAAAGAAAAGCGTGGGTGTCTTCCTTAACATTAGTAAAGGTATCCAATAGATACTAAAGTGACCCACGCTTTTCTTTATAGTTATTTAAATAGTAGTCTATAATTTATTTTCTACTTTTTAGTGCATCATTACATAAAAGCTTGTTATTAAAACGTTTTTTATGAATTTTTTTAAATAATTAAGATGCATGTAAATACTGCTGATACATGAAGAAAATCAATGAATGTGAACTTGTTAGCGTGGGACAAAATTACAAGTTCTAATTATCCTGAGCTAATTAGTATCAAAAGGAGAGCCACGCCCACAAGATGAAAGGATGAGATGTTGATGGCTTTGATCTGGCAGGATGGGACAACACACGCGGTAGACATGTCTTATACATGTGCCACACATGTCTGTATACATGTGCCACATATGTCTGTATACATGTGCCACACATGTCTGTATACATGTGCCACACATGTCGGTACACATGTGCCACACATCTCTGTATACATGTGCCACACATGTCTGTATACATGTGCCACACATGTCGGTACACATGTGCCACACATCTTTGTACATGTGTCCAACAGACTCTAGACATGTCTGTATACATAAAACGCAAACGCTGCCGGCAGGAACAAATTCCTCCACCGGTCTGATCTGCCGGCAAGAACATCAGATCTGCCGGCAAGAACAAATTCCTCTACCGGTCAGATCTGCGATGACCGGAAGCCCCAGAGGGAAGTTGTCCAGACTTTGATTACCTCCCTTCATCAAGATAAAGAGTGTGGCCTGGCTGACACATTTGGTCTTTAGATGTTGGAGTGGGTGTTACCACAATCAACAATCGCCACAGCGGTCATTGGTCACTGACAGACCAATCATAGACATGTGAGTGTGAACTCTTTCACAAATCCATCACGGAAAAATGATTAACAATACGGAAATAGCTTTTTTTTTTCTTCTTAATAGTAAAATGTTGAGAATGCTTAAATATAAAGTTGATCTAAACTACTATTAAAATTCTTTCTGTTAAGTACACATTTTTTATAATGATGATAGCAAAAAATGGAAAAACCCATAATGAATAAGCATAATTACAGATTAACCAAATCTATTGACCAATTAAAAAAAATAAACGTTTCGATTATTTATTGTGTTGATCGCGTTTAATTAATACGATTATACTTCTGACTAATATATGGAATACAGTCCACCAGAAAAGTCATAACATTATTGCACCAGACTTTGTTTAAGTAATAACACATATTTATATACACAAACACCATCTCTTTCATATACTGATATCAAGAACCTTATGAACTCTACTTTATCTGCTCTATGGATCGTTAGGCCTGAAAGGGGAACCTAACTTTTTGCTATACTCAAGGAAAGGTTTTAGTAAAAGAACGGATTTATGATTAAAAATTGATTCATTTTTATTATAACCCTAACTTTAAATTTTGTTCTAGCATACATTTTTCTATCGATTTTTACAAATCTAAGGTTATGAAGTGTCGTATTTACTGTAATCAGATTTAGTTAAACAAAAATTAATTTTAGAGAAAGAAATACGGCGAAACAAGCATCAGAAATGGAAGTAGTTAAAACTGGTGTATTTTAGAGAGTGCGGAATGTACTTAAGCGAAAAGTTCATATTTGAAGAATCTCGGGAAACAAACAGAAAACACGCCAGATAATCCGGTTAACAAAATGTTTACACACAACATCATCACAACAATCCAGGGGAAACAATCCACGGGCGATCGTCCACGGGCGACAATCCAGGAGCTGAAAGAGAACACGAGCCGGCAAGTTTTCGACACTTTATACAAAATTATTCACTAAACGGAGAAAAAATCGGATATTAAACCCGACTTCATCAACATAAAGCGGCAAAAAAGTTTCAGGAACATGATAGTAATCAGACCAAGTGAAATATCGAAATCGTCCGCGTGAGGTCGGATCGATTCCACCCATAGCCAGAAGGCACCGAGTTGTTAAAGATATTAAATTTGAACCAACCAAAGTATTTAGTTGATAATTATATACAATAACCATATTGTCTGGCTGTCTAATTATTTTGTGGTAAATATAAACTATAATTACACTAATTTTTATTCTTTTAATGAGAGACGGCTGAGGTATTTCATTTCGCAATACAACTCTAAGTACAGCTAGGGTTTCAATGCTTTGACAAAAGTGGTTGGGGTGGGGGTGGTGTGGTCGGGAGGTGGGGGTGGGGTGGGAGGGGTATGTCGTCCCCGGCTGAAGCAAACTTAGCTACGCCACAAGCTATAAGTGCTAATGAGAGAAATTAAAACGCAGTGTAAGATTAATAAGTAAATCAATACACCATAAAATTTTGGAATAATCGAATACTTGTTTATAACAACAGGGACGGTAACCGAGTACCAACTGCCGCAAGCTAAATCCTGTCAAAAACACAAAGTCTGATTAGCATAGTGTCTGTTCAATCCGATACTGTCCAGCCTATATATCCGGGCAATTCGATTCTGTCAAGTAAGATACGATACTGGTGGGTGTTTAAAGTTGTGCCGGTAGGAAATATTAATGGTCAGTTGGGGAAGGGTGTGTGATATATTGTGGTCAGTAGGGGTGGGATGCTGGGGGGGGGGGGGGGTTACACGAGGTACAATTAGATGGTGATGTGTATCTAATGGAGGTCAGCGGCGTGGTAGTTAAACGCTGGTGTAATAATGCTGGGTTTGGGGAGGGGGTGGGTGTGGGTGAGTTGGTATTTGTGTAGGATAGTTCTGATTTTGTGTGGTTATTGTGTGGATGTTTATGTGTGTGTTGTCTAGTTATATATGTGCGATCAATATGTGGAAGTTTATGTGCGTGTAGAATGTTTCTTTATGTGTGCAATTAATGGGTTTGCGTGTAGACTAATTATGTGTGTGTTATGATTGTGTGGAAGTTTATGTGTGTGTAGGCGAGTTATCTGTGTGTGTAATCAATGTGTGGACTTTCATGTGTGTGTAGAATATTTCTCTATGTTGTCTAGTTCTGTGTGTGTGATGATTGTGTGGGTGTGTAAGTGTGCGTAGTTCTCTGTGTGTGCCATCAATGTGTGGATGTTTCTTTGTAACGAGTAACGAATCATCATTGTGTACATGTTGTCGTAGTTTGTGTCGTTATTGATGTGATGACGTTGGCAATGGTCTCTACTGTCATGGCTTTTTAATATTTCTATAACGACGTTGTGTGATAGGTATCTTAGTTTGTGATGTGATAATATTTGGTCGACATATGTGTTGGTGTGATGGTTGCCAATTAATTAAAGTAAAACATTGTTATGGTTTCAGAACGTCTGAGCCATGTTTGTAATTCTTTATGTTTTAAAAACACATTTGGATGTATCTCAACAACATTCGACGGGTTCACTTCAAATCTCGTACTATCTCGTCAGTCTCGTACCCTCACGTCAATCTCGTACAGTCTCGCCAACCCCGTCTACTCTCGCTACAGCCCAACCGCGATTTACTGTCGTGGGAATCTCCAGTTTTTAAAATCACGTGACATCAAAACGCCAAGTTCCACTAAACGGAAGTCGTCTATTATATTCTGTATGAAAAATGTCTGTTTTGTTTTGTCTCCATTCTGGTCAGGACATCAGACAAATCTATCACGAGCAGATCAAACAAAATGTCCTACACAAAAACGACCGTCAACAACGACCTTTATCGTTACATCAAATCGGCACCTTTGATGAAGACAAATTACATGAGCATAAAAAGGCGTCTTTACGCCATGATGTAACGCATACAAGAATCTTTGTAACATTTTTTTTTCTCAAAACACTAACGATGACGTCATAAGGATAAAAATATTGTCCAATCAGAAACAAGGCATAATGAACACGACGGTAAAAACTTTTATTCATTCAAGGGCGTCACTAGGGGGGCAAAGGGGGAGGGGGGGGGGGGGTTCCTAGCCTTTATAAAACAAAAAACATATTTACAACATGAAAGGCAAAGATGGAAGCAGTCCCTTATTTATTTTGTAAACATGTGCAGTGAGTCGGGGGGGGGGGGGGGGGTAAACTTCAGACTTCTTTGAAAACAAACAAGTATATTTTTAAATAAATATAATTGGCGGAACAGACTAATTTAAGAATGTTGTGTTCCAGCTAAGTGAATACTGAAGCTGTCTATAGAACTATAGCTCAATGGGTGATACGTTGGGAGTGGGAGGGGGTTGGATGGGGTGGGGGGAGCGAGCACCTTTAAGAATAGTGTTGGTTTAGCTTTTCGTACAAGGACAGTGCTAAAAATACAACCTGAGTTTTAAAACTGAGCCATGATGTTGTAAGCTTTGACAGTTGTTAGACTGGTGACTAGCTGGAGGTGGGGGGAGGGGGTGGAGGGGGGCAGGTTGATTCAGATGAACCAATTTTTCGTAAAGCTGTACAAACCATAAAACAAAACTGGACACAGCACAACGCAACACACACAAACAAAACACACCAACACAAAACTAAACACAAGAAAACAAAACACACAGAGATGTAACAGTGGAATCTAAGTGAAGGTGATGAGTTTGATTTGCGGAAACTGTATAGCACATAATTAACCTTTGGTAATTAAAATGTTCTCCATAAGGTAAAACCCGGGTGCTACAACCACTCGCTGCTACCCACGTCCAATGTTCACAACACTGATGATGTAATAAAGGCGACCCTAGGTACCGAAACACTAGACGCGATCTATCACTTTAACGTCAGGTTTATTGGAGGCACGACACTAGATTCTTCTTCCAAATTAAACTGAGTCATCAGACAAGTACAAGCACAGATACCCTTCCCCTCTCCCCTCCCCTCCACCCTCCCCTCCACCCTCCCCTCTCGTCTCCTTCTTTCATACATCACCGACATCCAACATTCCATCCTCACACCGCCACAAGACCCTTCCCCTCCCCCACCTTCTCTCCTTCCCCACATCACCAACCTCTAACACCCCATCCTCACACAACAACTCCCCCCCTCTCCTACACACATCACTAAATCCTACCCATAACAATACAGCCACATTCATATTCGACTTCTAAGCCAACCCTAAATACCCACTGCACTGAATATTCCCCTCGCATGACAAAGTCTCCCACCCCCACTCACTACGAACCCCCGCCCCCCAATACTAATTTTAATGTAAATAGCGGTGAATTTAATGTTGGCTATGAACCTTTATCAGTTTATTTCAACGATGTATGCCAATACAATAAGGCATTGGAATGGGGTGTTTAGATTTTTATTATTACATACATATGTGGGATGTATGTACGTAAAGATCACCATAGGTCATAAAATAACGATCAAAATAAAAAAGTTATAAACGGTTTTTAATAGCAAGCTTTTATCTATACTAAAAGTAAGAAAAAAATCCCATTTAAAATATGTCAGAGTTTGAATAAGCCACCAACGCTGTTAAAACTGCAAGCTTGTTGAGTAAATAAGTGCACACAGGGCAATGTTTCAAGTCCTACCAGAGAGAGTTCATCATGCAAGCTGCACTCAGCGATGCTGTATTGTATTTACACAACCCTATTTACCGCGCTATTAAACAAACCTCAACCAGTAAATTTTTCCCTACCGTAAATCAAGTTAACATATTTTCAAGTAAATACTTTTCTGTCATGCCTATTGAATCAGTTCTCTCAAAGCCTTGAACGGTTGTCCGACATTTTGGTGTACTTGAGCGATAAATAGCAAAGTTAAAAACTTACGTTTTGAAAGTGAAAACTGATAATTTTATTTTTTTAAATGAGGGTACTTTTAAAATAATGTAAATCATTCGGAAATTGGTTTAATTTGGGTGTCCTATAAATGCATAGGTCAAAGTTTGTGAGGATTTTACCAGCACGTGTATAAGCAGTGGCTGGTGAGTCACTTTAACTACTTCAATTATTTTATCTTGGTGTGGAAAAAATGTTTAGAATATTAAAAAAATATTTAGAATATAAAACATGTTTAGAATATACAGCTAGATAAAAGTATCAAGTCTAAAAAATGTTATTTTTTCAACATCCGCCTCTGTTTTTTACAAAAAAAGAAATAAATCAAATTCAAATTCTATTTTTTTAACCATTCGTATTTCCGGATTGTGTGTGTGTGTGTGTGTGTGTGTGTGTGTAAAAGGCATAATATGTTAGCAAGGTTACATGAGAATGTATGTATTATGTATGTATTATGTGGGCTATTTGTTTATATGTGTGTAAACGTCGATGTTGATAGTGTGTATCTGGAAACACCCGGATGAGAAAGTTATAACAAGCTATGCTGTAATTGATGGCATATTTTGTGTACATACATACATATATATATATATATATATATATATATAGGCCTATATATATATATATATAGGCCTATATATATATATATATATATATTATGTAGTAAACTAATGACTGCAGGTTATGGTAAAGGTTAACTTCAGTGAGTACGTGAGCTACGTCATCCAGGAGTTACTGACTAACAAGCTCACAAGATGATCACAGTGAGTAGATCTAACACGTCAGCTGATCCAGTGACCACGTGACCCAGAGCCAAACAAAACAATCCAACAATGGGAACATTTTTTTTTTACATCGGGTCAAATATTGCTGGGTATCGATTACATCTGGCCTAGTATTCAGGGGAGGCGATGGATGTCTTTTGTGGACGTAAGTCCCTAAATCTCTCCATTTCTTTATCCCACAATCTCTCCCTCTTTCTCTTGTTTATACATATCTTTATTGATCGTTTTTGAATGTATACACACAAAGGAATATATATATATATATATATATATATATATATATATATATATATATATATATATATATATATATATATATATATATATATAATTATATATACATATATAATTTCATATTTATAAATATATATATATATATATATATATATATATATATATATATATATATATATATATATATACATATATAATTTCATATTTATAAATAAATAAATAAATATATATATATATATATATATATATATATATATATATATATATATAATTTCATATTTATAAATATATATATATATATATATATATATATATATATATATATATATATATATATATATATATATATATATATATATATGTGTGTGTGTGTGTGTGTGTGAGCGTGTGGTGTATGTTTTCATAACGCATAACCTAACATAATGTACACTCCCCATTGCTGTGTCTACCTCGAAAAGAAAATATCCCAACACAAGAGATGTAGAGAAATCTGACAGAGAAACTTGTAATTTGAGCCAGACTATTTTTCCTGTCTCTAACCTCAAAGAAGTCAACTTAATGTTTATGTGCTTTACGATTTTGATGTTTTTGAATGCAGCTGTTATGAGTGAAGTTATGGGAGATAGTTTTGGTTTATTATATTTTTATCTCGGTAGTTCAATGGATGTATAAAATAATCAAGTAAAATTCTTTTATTTGTTTCTCAAAAATTAAAAGGAAGAAAACTTTTTATCATCCAAAAATTAACCGAGTCGTATTCTAACATTATAAGCATTGACACATTGTATAGCTCAGTATTCGGTATTTACTTCCCAAAACGTTGTTCAAAGTTTTTCCGACTATCAAGTGTTAAAGGAATCCCCCCCTCTCCAACCCAACACCTCCCATTTTATTTCTGAGGTAGGCGCTTTTTTAAAAGGTCGCTAGCCACTAACGTTTTGACCCAAGCAGTATTTAATTCGCTTCACTACATAGTGAAATCAGCGCGTAGATTTTTGTACGGGTCTACTTTCTTACTGTCGACTTAGCGTAATTCAGTAATGGAGTTTAAATTGATCTTTTAATTATTTCTTACCAATTTAGCGCACCATTAAGTTCGGCGCCCTAGGCGGCCCGTAAGCCCCCCCCCCCCCCCAACGAACCCCCCCTCCCACTCCACCCCCACCTCACGTCTAGTCACGCCACTGGGGCAAAAAAGAACACCACTCAACTAACTATTGTAGTTTGTTTAGGAGCATGAATGTGAACATAACATTAGCAGAATTGTTGCGAATTTAAGGAAGCGAAATATAGCAGAAAAATACTTTTAAAATATTGTTAATATTTTTCTTTCAATAATTAATCACGTTTTAAAATAAGCGATCATTAACACTTCCCTAATAACATAATTCTACTTTATTACAGTAATAAGATCGTCACGTCCCAGATTTTAATGTTTTTACTGATGGTTTCTTGCAAGAGTTGTCGGTCATGAATGTATCGCTTCCCTCCCTTGTTGTACAGATAATCTAAACACCCCGCACCACTGTGATAGATGATGGTATTAGAGACTACATTTTTTACCTGATGTCTTTCTAGGCTAGAGGAAATGTTGGTATGTTACAGGCCATGGTGACCCTTTGGTCATCTTTTACAACAGCTTGATACGTTTAGTAGGTGAAGTAGAGTAGACCTGATTTGGGTTTTAGAGCTTACGTTTTTAACCAGATGTCTTTGCACGTAATGTTGGTCTGCCCCAGGACAAGTTGACCCAATGTTCATTTTTTTACCCCAATTTGAGGTATATAGTAGGTGAAGTAGAGTCGACCTAAGTTTTAGACCACATGTGTTAGCAGATCTATGTGCTAGTGCTTAAAAAATGGTCGAATCCCCAGGTATAATTAAAATCAGGGCATTTAAAGATCTTGCAGGAACTGATTGTCTTGAATGGAATTAACGGGGTACGTAGCTCGGGGCTGTAACTACAGCAGATCAGGGGTTAGCTGTTCCAGATATAACGCCCATGTGTGGGTATGTGGTTATGTGTGTGTGTGTGTTTGTGTGTTTGTGTGTGGATGGAGGTGGAGTGTTCTCTAGTGACCCCCTACATTGTCACTGGGTTGGAGTTCAAATAATCTCCTCGCCACAAGAGCTTCTGCTCAAGATCTCTACTGACCCCTACCTTGTCCCCTGGGTTGTTGCCTTAGTAACCCTACAGAGTCGCTGTGGGAGGGGGGGTGGCTATGGTTACCTACTAACACCAACACCATCCATGCTTGCTTTCGTCCCATACAACACCCCTCGTGAGTCGAGTACTCACCCCAGCGCGTGCGTGTATATCTCATGCCGGCGCGTGCCACTCTGTACGTGTCTTAATTTAGCCCTCACCCCGATAGCTTTACGAGCGTGGAGATTTCCCTTCAGACCACAACTTGGGCGGTGATTTACACGACCTGACCACACCCACTGACCACTGGCTCAAACTGGAGCTAAACACCCGCTCAGTGGTCAGTAGTTAAATCTGATAGAGCTAATTCCTCACCGGCGCTATATTTTTACGCGGAATATGACGTTTAGTGCTGTATGTTATTCGGTCAGCATTCTAAAAATAGACCATGTATTCTTACGACCCGTCCTGTTTAAAATTACAGGCAGGCGTCGGGATAATGTACTGGGCTTTGAACCGTCTAAAAATAGAAATAAAAATCACGTGACTGATTAAAACATCGTTTCTGCGACTTAATTTTGGAATCCCTTAATCCAAGCTTGGATTATGTTTAAAGATCTCCTAAAAATGTCTTAAATGACAGATTTAATAAGTACAAAAAGTTTGAATTTTTTGGATAAAGAGAAAACAAATAACGGGTTTCCTGTTGGTGCCGTCCAGTTGTTTTGGCCGTCTATTGGCTTAATTAATCAAAGAGTGAGGGCCGTCGTTTTGTGCTAATCTGAGCATACTGGTCGTCTATATGTTTAATTAATTAAATAATGATGGCCGTCTATTTAAATATTTATGAGACAAAGATGACCGTCCATTTGTTTTCCAACAGGACAGTGTTGACCGTCCTTTTGTTTATCTAATCAGACAGTGATGGCCGTCCATTGGTTTATCTAATCAGACAGTGATGGCCGTCCATTTGTTTGCCCATCCGACTGTTGGGTGAGTTGTAGAAGTGATTGAAGAAATCCGACGCTTGCTTTCTCAATGGTAAACTTGACACACACTTGATATAACTTGACACAAACTTGATACAAACTTGACACACACTTGATACAAACTTGACACACACTTAATAAATAAACTTGTCAGGGTAAGGGAGAACCTAGGATTAGGAAAGGGGGCTGGGGGCGGGTCCGTTAGCTTAGGGCAGGGGTCGGCAACCTGCAGCTCGTGAGCCGCATGCGGCTCTTTTGATGCCAATATGCGGCTCTCCAGTTTCATAATAATTATATTTATTTATTTTCAAAACTCAAAAAATATTATACTGTAAAAACAAAAACCACTTGAAATAAAATAAAAAAAAAAAACCAATGAGAATAGGCAGAGTAGAGCCCAGGCTTCACAATAAGGAGGCGTGGGAGGGGGGGGGGGGAGTGCGGACCACAATGAGTGACACCATTTAGGGAATGACACCAAGACAAAAAAATTGTAAAATATATTGATGAAAAATTGTTTTTGGCAGTTGATTAATGCTTAATTAAAATGAAAAAGTCTTTTAAATACAAAGTGACAAATCCCGACAAGGGTGGGGAGGTGACACCATAACGTAAACCTGCTAACTATAGTGACACCAATGCTACATCCAGCTGTATTAATAACCGATTATAGTTAAACATAGTTCCTGTTAACTGTACACACTATAAAGCTATCACCCAGGGTGACACCAACAGGAAAATTTACAGAGGAAAAGATGTAATATTTTCAGTTACTGGTGATTCAAGTCAATCAACAACCAGTTGCCGGTGTGAACGCTACATGTTGGTCGCTAACATCCATGGGTTCTCACCAGGCTTGACCTCCCTCCCACCGTGTCCCTCCCTCTGGTACCCAACTTGACCTAGGGGAGAGTTCGGACCGAAAAACATGTCAAGGACATGCGACACGTACAAGATATGAGTGCCGGGAAGTCGCCCCCCCCCCCCCCAACCCCCAGGTTAAGCCACACACGGCAGTATCAGACACTGCCGCTATAGCGAGGAAGCACGGATCCTAGCGTCACATGGCCTTACCAATGCTACCCTTTTTGTCGTGTCCCCAACTTTTGTTAGCCTAGGCACACCGTGTCACCCGCCCTGGGAGGTGTTCCATGTCCGATCGATGTACCGGGTACTCTGGCGTTGTGTAGGGGTAACTGACCCTGGCGTTCATGACGCGCCTTCATCTCCTATATGTTCCCAAAGGGCTATTATTTAAAAAAAAATCAACATTTTTTTTCTATTAACATTCCATAGTGTTATAATGATAGTCATAATAATAGTCATAAAAATGATGGATATTAAGCAAGTAAAAACATTTATAATGACAAGATTTGATTTTTGACAAAAATGAAAACAGTGTTGGTTGTTAATTGAGTCTTTTATTATTATTTAACAACCAAAAGACTACCATTTGACTTGGTAACGGCTCTAGATCTCCCAGTCATAAGGCATTACTGCATTTGACTCGGAGATTGGAGGGTTATCTGGTCAAATACAAAGTCAACGGTCGATCACAAACAGATGACTTCGACAAATGCTTAAGTTAGGATGGGCAAGCATAACGCACAACAATAACCAGTGTCAAGACATAAGTGCTAACTCGGCACGACGACAAAGGTAAAATATTTTGGAGGTTGCTCCCATTCGGCCATGAAGGACACGGATGGGAATAGTATGCAATATTTTAATTGTCCCTTAAAAAAAGGGATCCAAAATTTATTAATACAAACTTTACAAACGAGATTGTCAAAGCAATTTCTCACATGTGGCCAACAAGCATTTAACACAAATCTAATGTGTTTACTTTTAAAATAGAATTACTATTCATAAAATTTTGTATCAAATGTTATCATTTAAAGTAAATTTTTGGCTACTACTAATGAAAAAAAGTTTTAAAATAGCAATCATTAAAATGTATATTTTAAATGTTGAAGTGTGTAGTTAAGATTCTTATTTCAATTCATTTTAAATATGTAACTTTACATTACCTCCCTTACATTTTTTTTACCAGCCAAACGTACTGTACAAATTTTCCAAACCACTTATCGAGTGAACCAGTGTAGTTTATAGTGGAGCGGGTGGGTGGGTGGGTGGGGGGGGGGGGGGGGGGGAGGTCGTGGCGTCTGGTTTAGAATGAAAATTTAAATAAAATTAGAAAACAATTTAACCAACATTGCAAGCTTCAATCGGTCAACAAGTATATTTCCATGGACAATTTGATATCAAGAATTTTTTTTTCATAAAAAACGTTTTAACAACAAGCTTTTACTTTTATGTAATAATGCACTAAAAAGTAGAAAATAAATTATACACTACGAACTGCGACTGGAGTTAGCTAATCGTAGTTCATTAACCATCTGCGAATGTCACAATTCTCTGTCGTGTTACTTGATCTTTACATAGTAGCCTTACCAGTTATAGAACGTAAAAAGGGAACATTCTACGAAAATACAAAATACTGGCCTTGATTTAGCACTCCACGGCGGTGAATAGAAAAGATAAATGATTTTTTAGTGTGAGAAGGGACTGCAATACTGGTCAAAGCACACTTTCAACATATTTTATATTTTCATAATTCTCTTCGAACACAAGTCCCCCCCCCCCCCCCCCCACTGAAGAATGCCTGTAAAAAATGATGAAATAGATGCCGGTTGACACGTTTTACTTAAAATTTGATGGAGGGAATCACCTCCAACACTTGAGTTGAGAACGAAGAAGAACAAAAATGCCTCTGTATTTGAGTGGTGTTGTGTTAGTGATCTAATGTGTGAAGTTGTAAGCTAGTTAAAACTGTCTGTACGTCTCTTTTAGAATACATATTTTATTTAAGTTAATTATTTTTTGAACTGAATCATCTAGGCTTAGTTTTCTGTGTTGCGACGTTTGTTACAGATGTGTGGTTGTGTTTACATGTTCAGTGACACGCTTCAATGCACGTGAGCTCTCACTGAAAACTATCAGGGAGAAATTGTTATGGGAGTCTGTGCTTTGGGACAGAAAGGCTGGAGTGTATGACGGCTTTGTAAAAGCTAGCGGCATGATGTTAACAATATAGCGTTTCCAAAGGTACAGACCTGATATCGTCAAATGCGGAACAGTGTGTCAAACCGATCATACGCGTTGGTTATTTGTCCCTTTTTAATAGGGATCCAAAATTTACCAAATTATACTCTAAAACTGCACATAACAGTGAAAATATCTCGGAATTGACCAAACCTAATTCAACATAAAGCTATTGTGTTTATTTAAAAAGTACTACATTTAAATCTCATGTTACTGCATGACTTCAATTACCTAATAGGTAAATCTTAGACGAAATAAATAACAATACTTTTTGCATTAGCGAATCTTTTATTGTATATTTTAAATGTCGTTGTTGATTTTATAAATATGTATTTTAATTATTTTGAATATTTTCTGTTCTTATTATCCCCCTTGACATAAAAAAAATATAATTAAATGGGAAGTAACTTTTTAGAAGCCTCCACGCCTTGAATCTTGTGAGTTATCTCTTACACATTATTGAGTATCCGTTAGTTTCAACCAAGCAACTAATTCTGCAACATGAGAGGTCACAAATCAGTAGACATAAATCTAGATAAATCTTGAGCAGGTCTAATATAGAATGTATTAACATAATCTGTTCCTTATGTACTACATGGATAACGCATAGAATAAGGTTTAACTTGTTCCAAATGTATAGCTAAGAATGAAACCAAGAAATTGTTTGAGTTTCTTCCCATACAACCACAATAGACTTTGTATTCATTGTACAGCATGGTATTTATTTTCATTCACTTTTTAAATTAACTTTTAACAAGATTATGTAAATAGCATTTAAGCTATTAATGAAAAGTAGTTAGAATCGTATGCTGCACTGTGATAATTTGATATAATATTAATAATATAATGAAACCCTAGTGGTTATTTCAGAGATCGCAAATACAGTAAAGTATCACTTCTGATTTCCGTGACGTCAATCAAAATGTCAAACAACTCTACGCATTAAATACATTTTTTGTGTGTTAATGTTCGAAGTCAAACTTTAGTTCATAAACTACAGACCTATATCTTTACTCAACAGTGATTATAAAATACTGACAAAAACTTTAGTTTATAAACTACAGACCTATATCTTTACTCAACCGTGTTTATAAAACATTGACAAAAACTTTAGTTCATAAACTACAGACCTATATCTTTACTCAACAGTGGTTATAAAATACTAACAAAAGCTATAGTTAAGAAATTCGAACCTTTCATATCTACATTAATACACCCCGATCAGCAGTATAGCATACCAGGTAGAAACATACACAACCACACGCACTTAATCAGAGACATCATACATTATAGCACACAGAAAGACACACAACTAGCAATTCTTAGCATCGACCAACAGAAAGTTTTAGATAGAGTAGACCATACATGGTTAATGAAAACAACAGATGCCTACAACCTAGGACACTATTTTAAAACATGGATAAAAATAATATACAATAATGCACATAGTCATTTTTTTTATTAAACAACAATATTACAAGCGAATTTCAAATACATAAATTAGTTAGAAAAGGTTGTCCTTTATCTCATCTACTATACATCCTTAGCCTAGAACCCCTACTAGAAAACATTAGACAGGAGAACTCGACACAATACAATGACATCGAGTTAAAAGAAATATTTCAAGCTAAGCTAAGACATAGACTGGGAACTCTCACTTAGCTAAAAAAAAGTGTATAGAAAAAAATGTATAGAAAATAAAAATAAAATAAAATATTAATTTTAATTAAGACAGTCTCAAGCCAAATTTCAAATTTAATTTCAAATTTATAGCACTAAAAATGTTGAATAAAGAAATAATGTTACACAGTTATAATACAAAATGAGATAAAAAAGAGAATATAATAGATGAATGAGAAATGTTACAATGAGTCAGTTAGAGAGGTCATTAAATAATTGTAGTTTTAGTTTAGATTTGAATATATTTTCAGATCTAGATAGCTTTATTTTATTAGGAAGATTGTTCCACAAATTAGAACCAGAGTAGGCGAAGCTATGTTTTTGGAAAAAAGTTGTATATGGGAATGGTAAATTAAGACGACGATTTAATTTTATGTTAACAGAAAATAGGTCTGATAAGTAAGAGGGGGCTGTTTCATGGAATATTTTATATAAGAAAATTGATTTAGTATATATTATCTTTTTATTTAATGGAAGTATTTTACCAAACATCACTCAATCAGCCCTTGAGTAAATTAACGTTAGAACAGTCTTCTGTTTCTCGGGTTTAAAAAGGGCACATTCTGAAAGGTAGAAAGAGACGCACACCTCACCCCCGCCCACACACACACTCCCCCCCCCCCACCCAACCGGACTGGCGGATAAATTTGGGTAGCGTACCCTCATCTCCTGGGATCAATTTTGTGTCATGGAAAATTGTATGTATGTATGTATGTATGTATGTGGCTTTGTGCGCGAATGTGTTCTCGTTTATAATAAAAAATGTCTGCTGTGTTTGATCATAGTAATAATTCAAAAGAAATGCTTCAATTGTAATTTAAGCCTATCATTTGTCGGAAGCTTCTCTTTTTGTGTATATCTGTTAAGAATATGTTGCATTAGTCTTATAATCAGACACCAAACCACACATTAATATACCGTTTCATTATTTTTGCTCATGGCTGATATATTATATCTAAAAAAAAGTGTTAATCTTTCCCCTTATTCCCATAATTACACACCAAGCTTTGCACACCTTTCACGTATTTTTAAAAAACCCAGCTCAAGTTCCACATGACATCACATAATGGGTTTGTGCGGCCATCATCCTTTAATTTTGTTTTCTAATTTCTCGGTTATTTCCCTTGTCTTGTTAAATCCCCCATTTCTTTATCAATCCTCTTAGAAAATTCTTTATTCTCCTCATTTACCTCCCTTGCCTCGCCAGCCAATCAAAAACTTCCTTTCATCACTTGCGCTTTCTGCAAATGACGAACTAGGCGACCCAGGGGGGATAATTCGATGCCGTTTCCGCTTGTATTTTCATCTGAGGGCGTCAGATCATCAGCATAAGATTAATTCCACGTCTGCTTGAGATCTGCGATGTAATTGTGATGGCGGCGGTTGGGAAAACTTGAAAAAATGTTGGGGTTCAAACAATGTAAGGCAAGGATTGAGCAGTTCCATGATGTAGGTCTAATGTTGCTAGGTTGTTGTAGGGGTGGTGAGCTAGGGATGGATGGTGAGGTAAGATGGGTGGTGAGATGTTGATGTTGTGGTTGCAGATGGTGACGTTGTGATAGGTGTCAGTGTGGCTGTTGATTTGGTGGGTGTTGATGGGGATATTTCAGTGGGTATCGATGGGGATGTTTGGTTAATGTTGATGGGGATGTTTTAGTGTATGTTGAGGTGGTATGTACTGATGAGGGTGGTGATGTAATGGGTGTCGATTTGGATGTTGAAGTGGTAGGTGTTGATGAGAATGTTTAATGTATGTTAGGGTGGTATGTGTCGATTTGGATGTTGATGGGGATGTTTGGTTAATGTTGATGTGGATGTTTAGGTGGTATGTGTCGATGAGGGTGTTGATGTAATGGGTATCGATGAGGGTGTTGATGTGGTGGATTGTTGATGGAACGTGTTGTTGATGGGATGTTGGTAATATATTGAGGTGTTTATGCAGTGGGGTGAGGTGTTGTTGAGGTGGTTGGGGGAAGGAGGGTGAAGATGTTTTTGATTAGGTGCGATGTTGATGGGATTTAATGATGACGGAGAGAATTTGGCGATGAAAGCGTAGAGCGGAAGAGAAATTGAGAGCGGGAACTGGAAGGTAAAAATAGAATAATACGACACTTCTGTGACTTAATAATTTGTAGCTCAGTTTACACGCGATTCATAATAAAAATAAATATACATACGGGCTATATTTTAATTTTGATAATTAAACATTTCCCATGAGCACTGAAACGTGCATCTAGCGCAGGGGTTGGCAACCTGCGGCTCGCGAGCCGTATGCGGCTCTATTGATGTCAAGGTGCGGCTCTCCAGTTCCATGTACATATATTAATATGATATTACTTCATTTTCAAAACTTATAAAAAATATTATACTGTAAAAAAAACAACAAAAACAACTTTAACTTAAACAGAATCAACACACTCATCGGAGAACAATGAGAGTAGGTGAGGTAGAAAGTGTACAGAGAGCTGACAGCCGCTTGGGCACCAGGCCCGGCCCCCACATCCGTGCTGTAGCAAGTCCCGTGGCAACATTTCCATGCTTGCCACTGCCCAAGTACCGACTTTTCGAATATCATTAATTGGGAAATGTTATTTTATTCAGAATGCATTCCTCTACCTGTCCGTATTCATTAAATTGACCTGAGTGACGAAATAAAAAGTTAAGTTCCCATTTCAAACCTGACGGTCTATGGGGCAAGTGAAGTAGAGTTCACTTGTTTCTGTGACCTCTGCATAATTTTGTCATGCTAATTTTATCATAGTGCGAAACATTTGTATGTTTTATATGAATCAATATTAGTTCATATTTCCCGCTATTTATTTCAAATCATAAATCAAATTTATTTTCCTTATACTTATCAGAATATTAAAAAAAATAATGTTAGTAGCTCTTTAAAAACTGGGAAAGTTTATAAATTGTAACTTTTGGCTCTCCCGTCTCAAAAGGTCGCCGACCCAAGATCTAGCGTGTTTTGACACTAATGCAGGGGTCGGCAACCTTTTGAGACGAAAGAGCCAAAAGTTACAATTTATAAACTTTCCCAGTTTTTAAAGAGCCACTAACATTATTTTTCCAATATTCTGGTATTTGATTAAAATTAAGTAAATAAATTTAATTGTTTATTTGAAGTAAATACCGTTAAATATGAACTAATATTGATTCTTAGAAAAACACGTTTCATTCAAAAAAGTGTTTTAGCTAGTTCTACTATGATTAAGTTAGTTAACTATAAGACAATCCCAATCCTCTTTAGAAGCCAATAACTTTGTTTTTTTTCTTTACGGACACCACTGGCTGAGGAGGTGTCTCCCATAGCCAAGCAGCCCTCAACATTGACTAACTCGCTTAGATATAGGTTTGATTACTGAATCGGTCGCTTCTGTCCTTCGGTTCTCACAGGTGCTTATCTTCCACACTACTTGTTCCCCACAGTCCAGTACCTGTTTCCACCGTAGGATACTACTAACTAAAATACTTCGGTAGAGGGATGCATTCTGAATTAAATAACATTCCCATTTAACGATATTCGAAAAAGTCGGCACTTCAGCAGTCGTAAGAATGGAATAGTCGACAGGGAGCTGGCTACAGCGCGGCTGTGGGGTTGGGCCTGGTGCCAAAGCGGCTGTCAGCTGTCCATTTACTTTCTACCTCACCTATTCTCACTGTTCTCTGATGAGTTTTTTAATCCTATTTAAAGTTGTTTTTCTTTACAGTATAATATTTTTATGAGTTTAGAAAATAAAATTATATAATTATTAATCATTGTGCATGGAACTCGAGAGCCGCACCTTGACATCAAAAGAGCAGCATGCGGCTCGCGAGCCGCAGGTTGCCGACCCCTGAATATAGTAATCCGCGGTCACATACATACAAAATTGAACTTTATATATTAGATTAGAGCCTTCATCTCTATACACTAATAAACCGGGAGTGATCTCCCCTAAACTTTCTCGAATATTCTAATATAACACTACGGGGGATGGCAACTCGGGATATAGACTTCTAGACATGATTTTTAATCCATTTTAAATACTCAAATTTTTAAAAATAGAATATAATCTCGTAGAAAAAAGAAATGCACACCAAGTGAACGTTAAATAAAGATATGCATAATAGTGCGCAATATTATTAGTACTTTATAAATTTACATGCGTTTTTTGAGAAATCGGAAATAGCGTAAATAAGTACTTCCGGTCAACGAAAAATTCTCAAAATTTGACAGAAGGTAGAGAATTAGATCTTTTACTTACATATCAAATTTCATTTATCTATCTGAAATAGTACTCAAGTTATAGGCTTTTCAAAAATTCAAAGTAGAAAAAGTACCACTTCCGGTTATCCGAAATCGCTCAAAAGTTGATACGGATCTACGATTTTGATAAAATACTTGTATATGAAATTTCATCAACCTAGCTGTAACGGTACTCAAGTTATCGTGTTTACACACGGACACACACACACACACACACAGACACACAGACATACGGACAAGATTGCAAAATGATGTTTTTCCGTATCAGTGAGACGTAAAACGTCGAGATTTGCAAAAATCTCGATTTTTTTTTTTTGCACGATTACAAGACTTTCTCTATACTTCGTATATACGAGAAAGTAAAAATGGACTATGCAGCTATTACCAAACTCAACAATGGGGTTGCGCCCATTCCTGTTCTCTCTAGGGCGAGAGTCTTGGAGAGGAGCCACCCGGACTATGGTTCGGAGGGGGGGGGGGGGTTAATGAAATCTTGGGCCCCATCTTTTACAGATGCAGCCAAGTCAACAACAGTAATTCTAGATCTATCTGAAGAAGAATGTCCAGACCTTTATTCATCTGTAACAGCCTCACCTACAATGCAAGTACTCATCACTTCAAGAGGTCAACCAAACATGTGAGGCCATATAATAAGACATTTTATCAGCAACCATCAAATTCTTCTTCTCAACTATGGCAGAGCCGACACCTGGTACTTCTCCTCACTAGCCCTTGACATCACCACAATGCATAACACAAGCAAAACACACGGTCCATATACACAACATATCTCACTTCATATCAACGGGACCCTCAGATGGGTACCCCTACACTTGACAATGCTACACTCATACAAGCACTACGTCCTTATAGTAACAAAGAGCCGTCCATAAACACAATCCCACACACTAATAATCGCAGATTTTTTATCTAAACTGATAAACCCTCAACTATCCCACACTACATCAAAATAAACTACAAAAACAAATTACTCCCTATCCTAATTGTCGCAATCGCCGGGAGCAAACAAGCGGGTCAAATCTGTTCCTCCAACCTACACTGGACGAATCATTGCCAACAAACTCCTTCAGACATACCACTGCAGGAAGACCCAATAGCACAACCAACCACGCCAGCAAAAACAGCGCCTATTTACAAACCACAGCAAGACTCGACACACGAGAACACCAGCACTCAGCTACAAGATGCAACACCAAATACGCGAACACCGATTGTCAGCAATTCGACACAATGCCCAAAAACAGAAGACCTAGTTAAAAATCATGTCTATATTCCGAGCTGCCATCCCCCGTAATGTTATATAAGAATATTCAAGAAAGTATAGGGGAGATTACTCCTGGTTTATTTAAAAGTTGAAAACAATTTTGTCCGCATTTTCTCATTAAAAATGTAAAAAAAAAGTATGGTATAACTAGGTCATGCGCTATTCAGAATATTAGTTTTAATTGAAAATATTTATCGGCTAAGTTTGAGGTAAAGTTTTTTGCACCTTGGGGTTTTTCAGAAATACGAGCTTGTAAACATCTTATATCAAAGTTTATAAAAAAAATCAAGGGAGGCAACCACAAAATGAATCAATAAAATTAATAAAAATAATTCAAACCGAATAAGTATTAAAACATGAATAATTATTTTAGTTATATGCTAGTTATATTTAAACAGTATTGGACGCTGTACATGCAAAAATTCAGAATACATCTCTGTATTTTATAACGTAACAAAATTAAAAGATTAAAAACTATACTTTTATTTAATATTATGATCGGTCAATTCTGATTCACATCATTTTAACATATCCAACATATTATATACAAACTTAAATTTTGGCTACCCTCAAAACAATGTAGAATTTATTGCATAAAATGGGAACAGGGCAGGGGTCGGCAACCTTTTGAGGGGGAAGAGCCAAAAGTTACAATTTACAAAATTTCCCAGTTTTAAAGAGCCACCAACAATTACTTTTCAACATTTTGTATTTAATTAGGATTAGTTAAATAAATTTGATTTGTTGTTTAAAATAAATAGCGTTAAATATAAAATAATTTTAATTCATTTAAAAACACACATTTTTCACCAGAATAATAAAATTATTAATCAAATAATATACTATCCCAATCCACTTTAGAAGCTCTTTTTTTTACGGATAACACCGTCTCAGGAGGTGTCTCCCATTAGCCAGGCAGGCCTCAACACGGCAAACCTGACTAACTGGCTTGGATATCGGTTTTATTACCATGTATTGGTCGCTTCTTAGGTTCTCGCCAGTCTTATAATCCTCCCTACCTGAACGCAGGGTAAACTTGTACCCCACCGTTCAGTAAAAACTAAATTATATAATTAGTAATATGTGTGCAAAGAGCTGGAGAGCCGCATGTTGACATCAAAAGAGCCGCATGCGGCTCGCGAGCCGCGGGTTGCCGACCCCTGGAACAGGGCATTTCCCCCCTGTCAATTACCCCCCCGGATATTTCCCCCCCCCGACATTACCCCCCAGAGTAATTACCCTCTGTCAATTACCCCCCTGCCAATTACCCCCCCGTCCAGTAGGACATTACCCCCCCCCCCCCCCGGACAGGGTTAGAATTAGGGTTAGAGCTGGGTTTATGGTTATGGTTAGGGTTAGGTTTAGGGCTAGGGTTAGGGTTAGGGTTAGGGCTAGGGTTAGGGTTAGGGTTAGAGCTAGTGTTAGGGTTAGGGTTGTGTCTAGCTTTGATTTTGGTTTTGTGTGAAGTTTTAGGCTAAGGTGAATGATTAGGTTTTGGTCTTTTTCTTAAGGTTTGGATTAAGTAGTATATAGGTATAAAATTCTAGTTAGAGTTAGGATTTTAACTTGAGAGGGGGGGGGGGGGGTAATTCCCCGGGGGGGGGGGGGTGGTAATTGACAGGGGGGTAATTGCTCCGGGGGGTAAATACGGGGGGGGGGGGAATGTCCGGGGGGGAAATATCCAGGGGTGTAATGTCCTGTAGCCGCATAAAATTACCTAAAAATTTCTCCCTTCATACCTACCCACTGTTACCTTGTACTAAAAAGCTACGATCCTACACATTAATGTATATACTACACAGTTAACTTACCCTGACACACCACCCTTACCCCTTACCCGTTCATCAGTGTTAATCGCTCACACAGCAACCCTTCTGGTAACCCCCCCCTCTCGTCACCCGGATGAAATTAACATTCTTTCAACCAACCAAAACATTGTTTCCTCCACTTGCTACATGTTTCACTGCCCCATAGTATCTCCCCTAGCATCCCCCCACGACAAGACACGAGTAGATGGAACCTTGAGTTGGGTACTCGTCCCCATTCCACACCTCCACCCCATAGCCCCTAAGCTAATCAACGAGAATCTCTTACAATCTCTCAAATGTTTCAGCTAGAAAAAACCACCCATCAACATCACCTTCTCACACCGAAGAATTACCGTTTACACAGACAATACCACAGACAAAACCTTTCTACGCTACATAACATTGAATAGAAGTATCCGCATGTTGTCAATAAACGGACACGCTTTAGCGGGTTATCTAGTGCGTAGCGCAACATATAAAACAAAGACCCTCAAACGGGTTACAAAAAGACAAAGACTTAATAAAACAAAGACTAGTTAGAACACTAATGACTATCTACACTATCTGCACACAAATAAACACTGTCTATTCTAAATAAATAACACAGAAGTAAAACACAATCCTAGACTACAGTGGCTGATATACACAGACATAAACTACACTAACCTGGTAGCTTGCATGAAATGCACTGACGTCATGAAGCACACACTCCTTACACACCCGTACACATGAGCACAAAGTAAACGATAACGATGTGGCTACACGGCTCACAAAACGAGGGTATAAACTAATGAATGGGACAGGTTCTATAGTACAAACACCATTTACTCCTTCACTACACTGATCAATTGTCAACCTCATAGCAGTCCCAGGGGTATAAACTAATGAATGGGACAGGTTCTATAGTACAAACACCATTTACTCCTTCACTACACTGATCAATTGTCAACCTCATAGCAGTCCCAGGCAGGAAACAAGCATGTCAACACTGTGCATCCACACAACCACTGCAAGCAACCACTTCCAAACCTTCCTCAACTGTCAACCCCAACACCAGCACCACAATCAGCCTAAGACACAACAAATTCAACAGGGATCACAATGGTTAAATAACACAACCATGCACTAAATATCGCATATGCAAAATAACAATCGAGACAAACATGCTTGAACATTCTGCAACCAAGGGCAGTAACCTATAAGTGTTCATATTGTTAGAATCAAGACTCCGTCTTTACAACAAAGAAAAAGCTAAAAGCACACCTTAAAAGCTTGAACCAAAACATCGATCCAGCACTCAGCGAAGTCTACTGTAGACTAGATCCAAACAACGAAATAACATATACTGGCCAGAATATCTTTCAGGCATCCCACCCCCCTCCCCCCCCCCCCCCCCCGAACGAAATAGTATTTATATAGAAAATATATACTTTTACCAGCGTCCTCCTCCCCCCCCCCCAATCGAAAAAAACCGAATAAAAAAAAATTGTGCAAGTGCCCCCCCCCCCCCCCCCCTCGAAGAAAAAAGTCTGGAAAAATCAATGTGTTTGGCAGAAATTACTAAATATTTGACGAATTTGACGTTCTTAGTTTTTTTCGGTAACTGAACAACATGATTTAAAGTAAAAAAAAAAAAAAAATTTCCTCCTTTTCTCCATGAAAATATAAATAACCATGCTAGGTATTGTGGTTTTGAATAGAATAATTTTATTTAAAATATTTAGTGGCAATATTTTGAGTACAAATAAATAAATGGTGGGTCTTTCAGTAATATAATTAATGAGCTAATCCTACACTATTCCCAATGGCACTGTCGTTGAGCCGCTCATCGATTATGTAGATATAGAATAAGGCTTTCGGGTTTCTTGTAAAAGACGTCACACTCATAGGGGAGAGGGGGCGCGGATCAAAATTTTTGTGACGGTGTGTGGTGAGGGGGAGGGGAGAAATTCAGTTGGTGTGACGTCACACTTTTGCATTATAAAAAAGCAAAGCTAAAAAACGAATTTTAGCCTATATTTCGCGTTTTAGAAAACTGTTTTAATAAATTGTAATAGAATTTGATTAAAACGCTCTATGTTGACAGAGTTCAGACAGGATTCGGGAAAAAATTCACTGCTTAAGAAAAATTCAACTGCAATTTTAAAGGGGGGGGGGGTTAGGCTGCGGTGTGAATTATATTATTTTTTGGGGTGGGGGTCTAGATTTTTGTGACGATATAAGACGGAGGGGAGGAGGGAGTTAAAAATCGTTCAAAAAAGCGTGACGTCATTTATGGATGACCCCTTTGGAATTTTTCTCACTTAAGGAGTTTCTTCACAGCAGACCAGTTCGTCCAAGCTTCAGGTTTAAGAATTTTACAGGGGGAAGCAGCTAAGCCTTGAACCAATAAATCTAACAAAAATAATACAAACTGCATAACATGTATTAAATTATGACATATATTTAACTTATACATTAATATGATATATTTTATTACATAAGAGATAGTTCCTAACTTCATTTATATTTTTAAATATATAGTGCTATTCAAAAGCTACAAACCATAATTTAGTTTAAATTAAGAGTGCTTACATGTGATTATTCTAGGCAATCACGCCAGAAAATTGTTGGAGATATGATTTAATTTTGGCTAGTTGTCCCATTGACCCTCTCTGAAAAATTTCCTTTCCTCTCCCCACCCAGACTTCTGACACTTTCATTTGACCTTCACCCCCCTTTTACTGTCATCCTTTGCAATTTTTTTTATAATCAAATACATGACATCATGTAAATATTCATTATGTACATTTGCAAAACCTTTCGTTTTCATTTAGTGTTCAAAATTATGTTAAAAAAATTTGATGTTGATGTACTTGTTTTAATTGCAAATAAAAGTATTTAAAAAAAAAAAAAAAAAAAAAAAAAAAAAAAAATAGGGTAATATTAATAATAATAATAAAAAAAGGGGTAAAATTAATATATACTAGACAACCCGTCATCCCTTGGATAACTGTGGGTTTCGGGGGTCATCCATAAAAAACATCACGTCTTTCACTTATCGTCACAAAAAACCAGACCCCACATTCAAAAGACGTTTTTTTTTATCTTTTAAAAAAACCGATTTCGACTGATCATTGTTCTGACCACACTATCTTTTCATATAGGCCTACTGGCATCACAGGTGACCTATTCATCTCTTCTTCACCTGCCCAGTGTCCCGCCAAGTCTCAGACAACATGTTTTTATCGTTTAAAAAAAACTATTCTGGTCGAGCATACTCTGACCACACTATTTCCTTCATATGCTTAGTACAAAGAAAAAGATGAACTCTACTTCACCTGCATTGTATCCCGCCAAGTTCAGATAGGCAACTTTATCATTCACATCTCAAAAATAAAAAAAAATTGAAAAATGTTTTCTAACATTGACGTGATATGTCTAGAACCCGTGCCACCCGCATGAAAGCCTATTACACTAACAAGTTAGCTATTTAGACTCGTGACTGATGTTTTTTATGGTATAGTTTAATACTTTGAGTCTCCTTATGTAACTCGATTTACGCCCATAGGCACTATCTAGATCTAGATCTAAGACTAGTATCATTCAAATGAAATTTTATCTTAAATTAGCCAATTACATAACTAAACAAACGAAGATTTATATAAAATAATGAAGGTCTGAAATAGTCTAGATCTAGATAGATAAATCACAAAGATTTATATCAAGTATTTAAGGACTAACAAATGTAATATGATTTTAAAATGGATTGTATTTTTATCTAATTAATCTTTGGTTTGTATCTAATGAATCTTTGGTTTGACCTAGATTCTAGATCTAGATCTATAAATAATTTTTTTGGCCACCTGATATTTAGATCTATACATAAATAGATATCTTTCTTGGAAAGATTGTAGAACTAGTGAAATTTACTGTGAAACTAATTAAAAAGGCAGTTGAAAATTTATATAAGTGTTGGAACGTAATAAAAACAGCAAACGGACGTATAATTAAAGTTATAGCCGACAGAAAATTAGCTTTAGAACGCGTTAAAATTTTGAATGGGCCACAAAGTCTATGATGAAAGCCGCCATTTTATTGTACTAAAACGTAAACAAATCATGTGGCGTCACTATTCAATCAAAGTAAAGCCAATGTTTGAAAATTTTAAAATTAATGTGGTTAATCTGCCAATGAATAAATGAATAAATTAATTAACGTCTTTAAATAAATTTGTGATTAACAGTCTGTCTGAAAACAAAAATTGTTCTCTACCTACATACTATTTTACAGGTCTACACATATTGCAGATTCTCTCCAGTAGCAAATCAGACAAATAAAAAAACAAAAAAATAAATATTCAAACATGTAAACAAACTTGAGTTTTAGTAGTATAGAGATATATACATTTTATTATCCTGTATTGGAAAGAGTAGTAAACTATACAATATTTTTAATGTAGTTTTCACAGGTTTAAAAGAGAAAAAAAACATTTTAAAAACATTTCTGTAAAAAGTTTGCTATGAGTATAGCTGTTCTAAAAGATGAGAATGTTTGATTTCAAATGTATAATTTTACTCTACATGTAATCTATGCTACTTATAATATTATATTTTTTGTCTTATAATCCCATCATTAACTCAGCTCAAGAGATAAGCCTCCCACCCATCCCAAAAAAAAACAAAAAAAAAAAAAAAAAAAAAAAAAACAAACGCAATTCATTGGCCTTATTAGACGAACTTTATGTTATCATTGGCATTTCAGTAACTCTCGCATTAGACGAGATTTAAGTTACCATGGATTGGAATAATGTGTCCTTCCATGCTCATATCACATCTCTCTCCATTTACAGAACATATCCCATAATTCTGAGATACCCAACCTCCCACCCCATCGCCTTCCACGCCCTCCCACAGTAACGTGATGCTGATGACGCGCATTGATTTTTTTAACAAAATGTCTTCCAGCAAGACGAGCAACATTTCAAATGTTGTTTAAATTGTATTCACACTATGCAGATCTCTCTGGGAATTTCCATTCAATGGTGCACTACGCTATTATTAGATATTACAATATCCATTATTCAGCACGTTCTAAGTTGAGGGATGTTTCAGACTTTTACGTTATATTTTTACATTCAAGTTTTTTTAGATCCGCGCGCCAAATTTTACATTCATGTTGCAACAAATATAATAGTTTTGAGTCTTAAGAAAAAAAATATCCAGTGCAAACAGTTGGTCAATAATCTGTTCCATATTTTATCAGTGACTAGCTAGTGTATTTCGCACTATGCGCAATGCCCTTAAGCGAAAGAAAAAGATTATATCGCACTTTACCCAATTATTCTTTCTATTTCTTGCAACAGTGCGCATCAAACGCTTCATCTAGTAACGACAGTCAAGTAGAGTACTATAATCAGGGCTGGCGCTACCTATAAGGCGAACTAGGCGGTCGCCTAGGGCGTTGTCCGTAGGGGGGCGCCAAAATGGGTTGGAAAAACAAATTGAAAGTTTGAGGGGGGGGGGGGTGTGCAAATCGAAAGTTTGAAGGGGGAGGAATGCAAATCGAAAGTTAATAATAATACGGGCACGAATAAACGAATAAAAATGCAGAGGGGGGGGGGCGCTTTAAATAAGTTTTGCCTAGGGCGCTAAATAACATGGCGCCGGCGCTGGCTATAATATTGATGTAGGGATTTGGTTGAGTTAGGATTTGTTTCGTGGTTATAACTTATAGTTTGCTGAGGTAACAGGTTATAGATAGGGTTAAATGCCGGGTACGTATTTATCAGTGCTAACTGTGTGCATATTTGTATGAACATATCCCAAGGAAGTTGTGATCAGCACTATGCCCAGCCGCCTCTACTTTCCCTAACATGAGTTAGGTACCCATCTGCTGGGTGGACTCATGGACGTTCGAATGACTTGGACCCAGATTCGAACTCAAAACTCGAGTTTCAACCTAGCGCTCTACCACTTAGGCCACGCCGTCCCAATTAGGCCACCAAGTATTTCTTTACATAGAATCACACAGCTATATCAGACAAACTATAACAGTGCACACTCCTCGACAATGCACTCTTGTGTCCAAGCCAAACGACCATCGACCGTTCTTCCGCTCGACCGTTCGACCGTGCTAATAAGGTTTGACCTCGAATGGACCGTTATTATTTTCCTCTACCCCGTTCAGCCGCGGGCAGTAGACTAGTTCATCAAGCATCTACATCAGACCCCCATAGACATACCTACACCAGACCCCCATAGACATACCTACACCAGACCCCCCCCCCACAGACATACCTACACCAGACCCCCACAGACATACCTACACCAGACCCCCCCCCCCCCCCACAGACATACCTACACCAGACCCCCCACAGACATACCTACACCAGACCCCCACAGACATACCTACACCAGACCCCCAGAGACATACCTACACCAGACCCCCCCCCCCCCACAGACATACCTACACCAGACCCCCCCCCCCACAGACATACCTACACCAGACCCCCCCCCCCACAGACATACCTACACCAGACCCCCACAGACATACCTACACCAGACCCCCCCCCCCACAGACATACCTACACCAGACCCCCCCCCCACAGACATACCTACACCAGACCCCCATAGACATACCTACACCAGACCCCCATAGACATACCTACACCAGACCCCCATAGACATACCTACACCAGACCCCCATAGACATACCTACACCAGACCCCCATAGACATACCTACACCAGACCCCCACAGACATACCTACACCAGACCCCCATAGACATACCTACACCAGACCCCCATAGACATACCTACACCAGACCCCCATAGACATACCTACACCAGACCCCCATAGACATACCTACACCAGACCCCCATAGACATACCTACACCAGACCCCCATAGACATACCTACACCAGACCCCCATAGACATACCTACACCAGACCCCCATAGACATACCTACACCAGACCCCCATAGACATACCTACACCAGACCCCCATAGACATACCTACACCAGACCCCCATAAACATACCTACACCAGACCCCCCACCCCCCACAGACATACCTACACCAGACCCCCACAGACATACCTACACCAGACCCCCACAGACATACCTACACCAGACCCCCCCCCCACAGACATACCTACACCAGACCCCCACAGACATACCTACACCAGACCCCCATAGACATACCTACACCAGACCCCCACAGACATACCTACACCAGACCCCCCCCCCACAGACATACCTACACCAGACCCCCACAGACATACCTACACCAGACCCCCATAGACATACCTACACCAGACCCCCACAGACATACCTACACCAGACCCCCATAGACATACCTACACCAGACCCCCATAGACATACCTACACCAGACCCCCACAGACATACCTACACCAGACCCCCATAGACATACCTACACCAGACCCCCATAGACATACCTACACCAGACCCCCACAGACATACCTATACCAGACCCCCCCCCACAGACATACCTACACCAGACCCCCATAGACATACCTACACCAGACCCCCCCCCCCCCACAGACATACACATATTGGTTTCTCACTGTCTGTCATGGTGGACTTGCGAAATATCATACCGACAGCAGACGACAGCAAAACATTGGATACACGATACATAATTAACCAACAGGTCTTAGGGGAGTGGTACAGAGAGTAATTAATTTCATCTTGATTAACTCCCCTAGCCATTAATATCCGATGATTGTGTAGAATTCGATATCTGAATAAGTATCTTTCCAGCGACTTACAAGAGTGTCAATTTCACATTGTACAAAAACAACCAAGTATTTTTAAATGGTACCAGGACAAGCAAGCAATTTCATTTTGTACTATAAAAAACAGGTAATTTTAAACTGTGCAATTTCAAACAAGTATTTTTAAATTATACAAAAATAAACAAGCAATTTCAAATTATACAATAATACAAGAGTAATTTCAAATGGTACAATAACAAACATGTATTTTCAAATTATACACTAACAAACAAGTATTTCAAACTAGACACTAAAAAACTAGTAATTTCTAATGGTGAATAACAAACAATTAATTTCAAATTGTACAAAGACAATTGATTATGATGTTTCAAATCAAGCATATTTAATTTTTACAAGGATATTTTTCCGTTTCGCATTTTTCAGGTCACCAGAACTTTGTGAACCAGACAAACCTATGGACACCAAACATCCACTTATGGCTCAGAGGGTTTGTTAAACCTGGTCATACACTGTGCACCGTTCAAGTCTGTCCACCATGTTCAGCCAGTTTAACATTAGCTCTAAGTTTAACATCTGACTCCTTGCATTCATTGTAGTACAGACGAAGTTGGTAGGTAATTGGCTGTTGTTCTGTACTTGTTATGCGGTGTGAGTGTGATTGGATCATCTGGTCAACAGTCTACGGCCTGCACATCTGTGGATTTTTTTTTCTTGAGCTTTGAATGTCTTACCCAGCTAGATAATGAGAGAACCCATGATAACTAACCCGAAAAGTCCCGAGTTCAAACCTCAAGACAGATGAAGTTTGTTAACTGGGGGCAGCCACCGAGGTGAGAGAGAAGACTTTGGTATCAAACAAAAACGTATCATTTAAAGTTTAAAGTACACATAGACAGTCCGGAAACTTTACGAAATATGTGTCATGTAAACAATGTAGTAACCACAGCGTAGCTAACATAGACAACCAACCCACTAACAACCTAGGAACTACCACCATCCTCTTATGGCAACCTTAGACAACCAACCCACTAACAACCTAGGAACTACCACCATCCTCTTATGGCAACCTTAGACAACCAACCCACTAACAACCTAGGAACTACCACCATCCTCTTATGGCAACCTTAGACAACCAACCCACTAACAACCTAGGAACTACCACCATCCTCTTATGGCAACCTTAGACAACCAACCCACTAACAACCTAGGAACTACCACCATCCTTTTATAGCAACCTTTGACAACCCACAAACTACAACCTGCCAACTACCGCCATCCTCTTATGGCAACCTTAGACAACCCACACACAACAACCTAGGAACTACTACAATGCTATAGCTATAGCAACCCTAGACAACCCACAAATAACCTAAAAACCAACCCCATCCAATAGCAACCCTAGCAACCCACCAACAATATAACTGACATTGACATCTCAACTGTCTAGTCAACCATTGCGCATGTCTCAGTTAGCCGGAGGCTGCTTCTGGTTCTAATGTGTGTTATAGAAACTGATGAGGGGGGGGGGTCCTACACTTGAACACGACACTCATTTGCATGTTGTGGTAAAGACATGTTTTCTCATAAAACTTTGATTGCATTACCGTGTACTTTAAGTGTACTTGTTCTGTAAGTTAACTTAAATGAACATAAAGTGTACTTTAAATGTACTATCAATGTACTTCACATGTATTGTAAATGAACTAAAGATGTACTATAAATGTACTTTAAATGTACTCTAAGATCTTATTTTCGCAGACGCTCGAGGAATGTTTTGGATAAAAGGTCATATGGTATTTACGACATTGGGAAAACATCTGACGATCATGGGACGATCATGGGACGAACACGGTACGAACATTGAACGAACATTGAACGAACATTGAACGTACATTGAACGTACATTGAACGAACATGAGGCATACATGAGACGACCCTGGGACAAACATGGGCTACATGGGACGAATTTATGACCGACTTCTATTAGCCAATAGAATTACCTGACCAATCAGGAACGAACTGAGCACCTGAAAACTGCCCCACGGAAAATTTCTCAAACACAATAATTCGCAAATACAAACTAATTATACTAATACACTATAATTATGTCATATTCCGCGGGAATGTGTTTTTCTTCTACTTCGTTCTCAATTTTTAATACTGGAACGGATTCCCTCCAACACAATTAAGTATCGTGTCAAATTGTTATCTCCACATAGGCCGCTGACTCATGTTTCAGCCTGTTAATCTGTTTGGATTTGCTTCCATAGCCTTTGTCCAACCAAGGACAAACTACAAGGCCACAGTTATTTGGTTATGAAGTTGTCCCTCTTATAAGAGTTGCTGTACTCAGCTATGGAGTTGTCTCTCCTATAAGAATTGCTGTCCCCAGCTATCGAGCCTCTCTTATAAGAGTTGCTGTCCCCAGCTAACGAGCCTCTTCTAGAAGAATTGCTGTCCCCAGCTAACGAGCCTCTCCTATAAGAGTTGCTGTCCCCAGCTAACGAGCCTCTCCGATAAGAGTTGCTGTCCCCAGCTAACGAGCCTCTCCTATAAGAGTTGCTGTCCCCAGCTAACGAGCCTCTCCTATAAGAGTTGCTGTCCCCAGCTAACGAGCCTCTCCTATAAGAGTTGCTGTCCCCAGCTAACGAGCCTCTCCTATAAGAGTTGCTGTCCCCAGCTAACGAGCCTCTCCTATAAGAGTTGCTGTCCCCAGCTAACGAGCCTCTACTATAAGAGTTGCTGTCCCCAGCTAACGAGCCTCTACTATAAGAGTTGCTGTCCCCAGCTAACGAGCCTCTCCTATAAGAATTGCTGTCCCCAGCTGTCGAGCCTCATCTGCCCGGGGAATCGAGTTCAAGTCTTTTCGGTTTAGCAACCATAAGCTTTACCGACTCGACCACGCCTACCCCTCAAAAAATTATGCTACATTGTATATGCAATCACTCTTTGCTAATTTCTATAAATGCTCGATTTTGTGCGCAGTTTTCCGCTGCGCATTTTTCCTGTCAATGTAATATTGTTAAGTATTAAGTAACATGACTGTTATAACTAAATGTGTTACGCATCTGTTGCAACAAATTGTGAAAGTCACGCGCCAGCTAAACAACCTAAGTGTATGTCTAGGATTATCTAGAAGCATTGCCTTTCTCATAAATACACCAGAACTAAGATGTTACTATTTATAGACTTGACCATCTCAATGACCGCTATTGCGTGAGAAAATTCTCAAGGTTCATGACGTAGTCATCCATACTTAGTTCAATCCCGTGGATAATTTTCTCCTTTGTTTGTTTCTCTCCCCTTAAAATAACAATGCGACTGGTATGTTTTTTCTCTAGTAATCTTTCACTAAATTAAATTTCTTTAAACGAGATCCATTTCAAGGGGGAAAACTCGTTTAAGATATTATGGGAACAAACTCTAGTAATGGTAAAAAACATCTATGTCTACAAAAGTAGCAAAATATGTTGAAGATAAATTCATAACTAATTTCAGCTTTTTTTGTAAATTCACCATTTACTTTGAAATAATTCTAGAAATTTTAATCAAATCACCATAATTGTTTTTTGTTGAGTAGTTTTACGTTAAATAGAAACTGTTTTAAGACACAATGTTTGCCTTTTTTAAAGCAGGTAAATTTTAATTACTCAATCATTGAAAACGGCCGTTAATCCGGTAGCAATTTTTTAAAACTATCAATCGAAAGAAAATATTCTGGAAATTTATGTTCAGATATAACCTATAGACTAGATCTAGTCCCATTATCCTACTAAAGGTTTTAGTTACTTTCTGCGCAAAGTGTCCAAGTTGATACTATTGCTTTATCGATTTTCTGTTCTGTTTCCTTTTCTTCTTGTATTTACTAATGTGATCACTTCAATGCAAATCAATTATGTATTGAATATTCTAATATGTACATATATCATGGGACGGAGTGGTCTAGCGGTAGAGAGCTGGGCTGCTAACCCGTAAGTCTCGAGTTCGAATCCGGGTTCAAGCCAGTAGACCGTCCCTGAGTCCACCCAACTCTGATGGGTACCTAACTCACGTTAGGGAGAGTAAAGGCGGCTGGGCATAGTGCTGACCACACTATCTCTTCATATGCCGAGGTCACAGAAACAAGTGAACTCTACTTCACTTGCCACATAAACCGTCAGGTTTGAAAGGGAAACTTTACTTTACATATATCACCACAGGTAATAGCTTCCACATATATGTTTGATGTTAATTGTTAATTGCTAATAAAAGTATTTTGAAAAATCTAACACAGGAAAAAAATAAATACATTGTCTTTATTGAAGAAAACTATGTATAGATATAGCCTATGTAGTACCTTTATTCTAATAAAAGGTTTTAGTTACCTTCTGGGCAAAGTGGCCAAGAGCAGAGGCGTAGCGACCCTTCCCGACGCCCGTCGACAAACTTTCGATTTGCCCCCCCCCCCCCTCGAGCTTTCAATTTATATATATATATATATATATATATATATATATATATATATATATATATATATATATATATATATATATATATATATATATATATATATATATAAGGGAAAGAAGCTACAAGGAAAGGGAAGTAACTAGACTTGCATTCAAACATGTAAAATTGATACATTGAATAAAAATGGCATTTATTTCTAACTAGAATACCCGTCATCCGTTGGATAACTGTGGGTTTCGGGGGTCATCCATCAAAAAACATCACGTCTGTCACTCAGAGGCATAGCGACACTTCCCGGCGCCCGGGGACAAACTTTTCGATTTGAACCCCCCCCCCCCCTCAAACTTTTGATGTGCACCCCCCCCCCCCCACTCAAACTTTCGATTTGAACCCCCCTCAACCTATCAATTTATTTTTCCAAACCATTTTGGCGCCCCAACATATGTCCCCCCCCCCTTCCCCCCTCCACCTCCCCACCCCCCCCTTCCCCCCCCGCCTCCCCTCCCCACCCCCCGCCTCCCCTCCCCACCCCCCGCCTCCCCTCCCCACCCCCCGCCTCCACTCCCCTACCGTCCCCCCCCCCTCCTCGGTACGCTACTGCAGTGTCACTTATCGTCACAAAAAACAGACCCCACATTCAAATATATGTTTTTTATCTTTTAAAAACACCGAAAACACCGATTTCGGACTATCCCTTCATAAACTGACGTCACAGGTGACCTACTCATCTCTACTTCACCTGCCCAGTGTCCTGCCAAGTCTCAGACAACATGTTTTTATCGTTTAAAAAACAATTCCAGCCGAGCATGTATCTGACCACACTATCCTTTCATATGCTTAGGACAAAGAAACAGATGAACTCTACTTCACCTGCCCTGTATCTTGCCAAGTTCAGATAGGCAACGTTATCATTCACATCTAAAAAAAAAATTGAAAAAAAAAATTTCATTGACATATTGGTCTAGAACCCGTGCCTCCTGCATGAGAGCTGACTACGCTACCATTTTAGCTATTTACTCGTGACGTCACAAGTGAATTTTTATACTATACTATGTGTCTCCTTATGCAACTTGATTTACGCGTATAGATTCTAGATCTAGATCTAAAAATAAGTCTAGTAGTACTAACTTTCAAATTAAATTTTATCTTAAATAAGCCAAACAAAGATTTATATAAAATAATTAAGGCCTGAAATAGATTCTAGATGTAGAATTTACATTGAATCTAGTGACCTACATCTAGGCTAGATCTAGATCTAGATCTAGGCTAGATTCATAAATTTCCTTCGATAGCTGATCTTTAGATCTAGAGAAATTTATCGTAAAACTAAATGAAAAAGACAGTTGAAAATTGATATAAGTGTTGGAACGTAATAAATACAGCAAACGGACGTATTGTTAAAGTTATGACCGACAGAAAATTAGATTTAGAACGCGTTAAACTTTTGAATGGGAACACAATTTTCTTCAATAGACGCCGCCATTTTATTGTACTAAAGAGTAAACAAAAACCTGTGACGTCACTATTCCCACAAAGTTTAGTCAAGGTTTTAACATTTAAAAAAAAAATGGGTTATTCTGCGTAGGAATAAATCAATAAATTAATTAACGTCTTTAAATAAATTTGTGATCAACAGTCTGTCTGCATTAAAAAATTATTCTCTACCTGCATACCATTTTACAGCTTTCCAGATAGAGTCGAACATATCACAATTTTCGATCAGGCAAACAAATAAATATTCAAACATGTAAACAAAGTTGAGTTTTAGTAGTATATAGATGTCTGGTCTTAACATTTATAAAATTAACATAACATTATTTGAATTTAAATAAAATCATTTTGAAAAAAAATATATATACAAAAATAAAATTGTATCTGAATATACATCTCCTTAATTAAAATGTATTTCTGCACCAATGTATGGATTGGGTGCCAGCCGTTAGATTGTTTTTGTCTGGAGGTAAAAATCTTCCTGCAAGAAGTTAATGAAACACGAAATTGGAGATTCTACACCCAAACACCAAAAACTCGGCCACTAGACCCTGCAGTCATCTATGATCACACCATGTTTGCCGATCTCACGAGGAAACAAAAAAATTTGGGACAACATGGGCGAATGGAGATAATAAAGTTAATTTTTAATGAGTCTTTAATTTCGTAGGCAGCTCCAGGAAATTATGGGATTTTTAAAGTTGTATTTAATGTTTATGATTTCTTGGCTTTAATATTAAATGTTTGATAGTTGCGGGTGTGGGGTAAGGTGGTGCTATGTTGATTTAATTCAGGCGGTTTTCAGCTCTGTTTTATTAGCTAGAACAGGAAACATATGTCGTAGATTTAGGAACTAGATAAGGTATACATAGTTGTATGCATGACGGCTATATTGGACAGTCTATCGATAAATCTTATAGAATCTTAACTAGTTTCTCCAACTGCCCACATCAAAATCCCATGTTGTTGGTGCTTTTTTTTAGCATTAACGTCTCCAAATTATCTGAATATTTTTCTATCGCCTGCAGGTCTCCTGAATGGACAATACTTTGTTATGTTAGGACTAGGAGCATGGGTGAGGCCTCATCATTTTAGCTTCAGCTATATATATATATATATATATATATATATGTATATATATATATATATATATATATATATATACATTTACATATGCATATATATACATATCTATATAATTATAATATAGTATATATTATCTATCAATATATATATATATATATATATATATATATATATATATATATATATATATATATATATATATATATATATATATATATATATTTGTATGTATCATAGCAGTGCTTGGATTTAGAAAACACAACAATTATTTATTTTAAAATCACCGCACTAAGTAAAACAAATTATATCTGAAATATGAAGTCAAATTTAACTGTTATAGACGAATCTAATCCTTACTAACATTGTGATGTGTACATTGCACCATACATCGTTAATCTCCTAATCAACAGCTTAGATAATCTCTACTGGTATACCAGCCTGTTGAGTTACACTCGGGGTTAGCTACCAATGTGCAATGTGTGATTACAGAAATATTGTTTTTAATAAATATAAAATCTGCTGTTTTTAAAATGACTTCATTTGGAAGTTTTTAAATGAAAAGGATGCCAAGAGTTTTGTCCCTTATCTGGATTAATTCCCCTTAATTAGTCGGATTTGTTTGAAATCTGCCATGAACGATTTTGAGATCGATGGCGTGACAAACGTGTAAAAAAAGTCTGTCCTGTTTGTGGTGTCACGAACGTGACAATTTGTCCACGTGACCCGGCCCAGACAAAAGTCTGTTTAACGAAGTCTGAGACAGAAAAAAAGAAACGAAGCTACAAAACGGAAGTGGTCAAGGAAAAAAATGGCGGTTACTTGAGGCGAAGTGTGATCAGCTTCAGCTTGGCGCGATTAATTAGAGATGTAGTCTGGTCAAGGCGGAGGGGGCGTTACCCATCAAGGTCATCACTCTTTAGGTCAAGGTTAACCAACGCTACGGTTTTTTTTTATTTCGTGTTTTTGATGATCAGAGATTTTGGGAATAATATTTTTCAACTGAATTATTTTTTTTTGCTTTAATTATGGTTTCGTTGGCACGTAGCTTTTTTGCGAACTGAAAATTATTAGTGATTTTGACTTAAGCCGACAAACAACTGTTTTTTTTTTAAATAAGAGTTATCCTATAGTTTGTTTGATTTTGCAAATATGTTGTGTTGAGTTGTTCACTACCACACAAACTCACTACAGAACTACCTCACTACCCCACTAACTTACCACAGCACTACTTCATTACAGCACTATCCCACCACTACACTACAACACTACCACACTACCACACTACGTAACTACAACACTACCTAACTACAACACTACAACACTACCAAACTACCCCACTACCTCACTACCCCACTACTACCTTACAACACTATTTCACTACACCACTACCACACACCCATACTACCACCATCAGCGACGTAATACCAACCTTTAAACATCCATCTATGCCATAACCCCACAAGTCAAATAAAACAAATTCTAAACCTGATATTACTGTTATGTCAGAAAGATTTATGAATATTTTAATATCTCCTTTGTTCGTTGGAACTGAATTTAATAAAAGAAAGTAGGAGCACTATAGTGGGATAAGGAGAGAGAGAGTGGAAACAATAACGACAAGGGGGATAAGAAGAGAGAGAGCACTATAGATAAGAGGGATAAGGAGAGAGAGGGAGAGAGTGGGTAGAAGGAGATGAGTGAAGGAAAGATAAAGGAAAAAGAGATAGAAAAAAAAGAGAAGAAGAATGAGAAACAGAGACGGATAAATGAAGGGATGAAGAAATAAAGATAGATTTTTAAAAGAGTGAGAGAGAAAGAGCTAATGTAAAAGAACAAAGAGAAAGAGTAGTAGTTTAAGAGAAGGTCAGAAGCTGGTCTAATGTCAGGTGCCCCAGGCCACAAAATGGCGGGCCTCTCCTTATAATTCTACTTTTATTTCTTGACCTCGACTTTTCTCAAGACTATCTTTCATTGTCCATTTTGACACTGGAATCAACGCCTTAAGGTTTGCTAGCTAACCACACTTCTGTTTTAACAAGATCTATTTTGAGCAGTCCGTTAGTTATTATTATTTTAATTAAGAATATATCGTGTCTTCTAAACTGCATAGTCAAAGCAACGACAATTACACTAGGTTTGATCAATTGGACACATATTTCTGACAGTAAAAAATAAAAAACAAAAAACAAAAAACTATTCAAATAATATTGGTCACTTTGACACAGACAGAAAACCTCCCAATAATAACCATATAAGTTTATACTCAAGAGGTCACGTGTCCGTATTAAGGCTTTTGATCTTTACTGAACTTTGTTTAATATATTTTAGAGCTGGAGTAATCAGCTATCAAGGGTACAGAACAGCTTGTTATTACTTGATTAATTAAGTAAAAACAAATTATAAGACGCAATCATCGTCTGTTTATACAAATAATTAAGTATAGGCCTAATTACATTCAAATTTGAAACATTTCTTTTTTCAACTCATTAAACTCTAATATTGATTTGAAGTTCTATTCTGATTTTTTTTTGGAACTTAGTTGGCAAAGTTCTCATTTCGGAAGATCCATAGCGCAGATGAAATAGACTTTGAGTTTCTTGACCTCGGCAAATGAAGGATGGTTTGGTCAGCACCATGTCCAGACTCAGTAACTTTCCTTAACTTGATTCAGGTACCCTTCAGAGCACAGTAGACGTATGGACGTCCTGCAGATAAGTCATAACCGAGATCCGAACTCGAGACTTACGGTTAACAGTCTAGCACTTTACCACCTGACCACACTGTTCCTTAACGTGACAGTTCTAGTCTATTCTAGTTTCACAGTGTTTACTGTTTAATCTTCCCCAACACCAAATATAAAGAGGAAACTTACGGGCTAACAAAGTACAATCGGCTGAACAAAACAAACAATAAATCTCTTGATTAGAAGACAGTGCCTCCCACCCCCCATGTATTGTCTACAAAAAACCGCCTCTGGAAGTCTTGGTGCCAGTGCGGGATGATTTGACGGGTTGGTAGATTAGTCCGGCACCGTCTAGAGGTAGTCAGCCGTGAGGGGAATGGAAGAGACATCTGGGTCAGAGGTCGTGAGGGGGTGGGGGGTGGGGAGGGGAGCAATAAGATGGTTCATTAGTCTTGTAGGATGGTTGGATGTGCAGGGGTGGGGGGGGGTCTGATATCTGGCGTCGTGGGGGGGGGGGAAGATGGTTCATCAGTTTTATATCATAACCAAGGCTGCAAAGATTAATGTAGTGTGTGTGTGGGGAGAGGATGGGGGGTAGGGAAGTGAGAATTAGGGGTGGGGAAAGAGTAGGGGGGAAGGGGGGGGGGGGGGCTGATCAATTTCGTATTAAGATAGGGGGGGTCAGTTATATGAAGATTAGAACAAGGGCGACAAGCGAGGTTTGATTAGAAACCGTTACTATTCTCAGGGTACAGCTAGCCGGAGCAAATATTTGCGTGGAGTAAAATTGTTTTGTACTCCAGCCCCGTACCGTCTCTGGTTAAATCAGGATCGTCTCCCATGTCTAGTTTTAAAGTCTAATTCTGCAGCGGATAAGAAAATATCCATCCCTGGCCTCATCCTTGGCACATAAACAAAGTGTTTTTCATTTACTGTTTCGTGGCAGTCAAGGTCGTATGCATTAGCGTTAAGTGGTGCGCAGCCTGGCAATCGTACATGTCGCTATAATGATGTAGCCGATTCTGGTTAGTGTAGCACTGAAGTATTGTGTTTGTCGGCTACATGTAGCCACTTCATGTCAGTGCTGCTGTGGTTGGGAATTATGGGGGAAGGGGGGGGGGCATACGAAGGGTCGGCATACCCTACCCGTGTAAAAAAAACTTCAACATAAACAAAATACCGACAGCTTCGACGGGAGAAAACAAAACAGGCTGTCGTAGAAGTTTGTTTGGGACATCTATCGCCAGTCTATGACGCATTCGGAATTTCTTTCCGGCATCACTTTGGGAGGGAAGTCTCCCCCCCCCTCTCCCAGGGCAATCTCCCCCCTACCCCCAACCCACAGACACACAGCCGGACGAAATTTTTAAAATGTAAAATTAATAAAGACGAAAACAACTTTTACCAGCATTCAAAACCTTCTGTAATTGTGTTGATCTCTTTTCTTTAACCTCTTACTGCAGTCATTAGTACCAACCATACTGATGACATCATAACACCTTCACTACCCGGAAGTTTTAAAAGCCTCCGGAAAAAAAAATTGTCTGGACTTACCGGAATACACACACTATCATGTAGTGGTCAGTTTTATGCTATGTGAGAGTAAAGACAAGGGAATCTTAACCTTTGCTTATGTTGCATGTCTTGCCAAGCTAAATAACCAAAGTCTCGTCAAACACAAGTGAGAGACTTTACCCTCACACACAAATACAAAGGGTCAAACAACACCTAACATAACCTTAATCTCACTCAATCTGACCACTTTCTTCAAGATTTACTTGTCTCCTAAACAGCTAAACTCTACTGTTCCTACATCGGCAACTGATCTTTTCCGGAGTGTCTTTGACCAACCGACCCTGATCGGTAATCTCTCTTCTGATTGGCCAATTACGTATGACCGCCGTGCTAAGTGAATGAGCTTCTAATTGGTCAGTTACGTATGACTACTGTGCAAAGTGTGTGACCTATCATGTGGAAACTATCCTCACACACACAACATTGTTTGCTGTACACTTTAATATAACACTGTGTCACAAATATCGCACTATGGACATCTTTTAATGTATAATTTGGCATGGAAATGTGATTGTCTTTGAATGACAAAGGTGAAGCAATTCCTCTGCTTCATTGAGCAAAGACAGGCATTTAAAATTTTCAACTTCCGCACAGAGAAACGAAAGAAATCACAGTACCTCTAAACAGTCTCAATTTTTTTTGTTTTAAACTCATTTTTAATGAGATAGGGGAAATCCCCAAGGGAAATAAAAACTGTAAATTGTCCACACATCATTGGTGACGTCAATGAATTATTTTTTTTACTCTAAATAAACCGGCTAGTTTTTTCTAAATGATATTTTGGGCGATAAATTTGAAGGAAAGTTACGGTCAGAAGTTGTTGGAAATCGACACTGGATGCTGGAGCAGTTGGTGGGGGTGGAGAAATGAATCGGTTTTATGAAAGTGTGTTAGGGTCATAGGTCAAACAGTTGGAGAGAAAGATGAGGGGGGTAGGGAGGTAGGTTTCGAGGGATCAAAACAATTAAAAACGTATCTCAAAACCCCACAGGACTATTTTGATCGTCTTGCTCTGTTTGTAATAGAAAACGAATTTGCGACACAAAACACGGCAGACTTGATAGACAGGCAGGCAACAACACCCCTCCCACTCCAGTGGCAAGTCCCCGAACAAAATAGAAGGAAAAAACATACAATGAATATAGAAAATATATACTTTAACAAATGTCGTAGTCCCCCATACCGGAAATTAAAGTCCGCAAAATTACCCCCCCCCCCCCCATGAGAAAGCTCAAAGCCCCCCATTTCACAGGGAGGAAAAAAATTATTATTATACAAATGCTTTTTGTTATTTATCGTAAAATTGTATTTTATATTGAAAAGTTAGGCAAGTACAAATTTTGATGCCGTAAGTTTTAAAGATACAATGGTGTAAATGTCTGTTTACAGCAAGAGGTCATCATTAAATGACGTCACACTTTTTGGAGGATTTTTACGTCCCCCCCCCCCCCTTCCCTTCCGTTACACATCGTCAGAAAAAGCTGCCCCCCCCCTCCCCTAAAATCACACTAGGCCTCAACCTACAAACCAACTCAAACATTGACTAAAAGAGTAGTTTAATCAATTTCTATCACAATTGATTAAACCTAAAGCGCGCAAAAAAAACGGCTCAAATTCAGTCCATAATTATTTTTTTTTAAATCAATTGTGACCTCACACTATATGAACCCTACCCCCTCTCACTCATCACACATCGTCACAAAAATACTGACCCCCTCCCCCTACGAGTTTGACGTCATTTATTTACGACCCCTAACTAAGCCTTGTGTCTATGTGTTACCCCAGGGCTAAAGTTCTGTTATCGATTTCTAAACAAAATATTACACAGAGGAAAAGATGCCGATAAAAAAATCTTTATTTATTTATCCGCTATTATTTTTCCCCGTGTTGTAAAAACGCTACACAATGGTTCCATTCCCCTGACAGGAGTATTTCAACCTTCGTGACTGGATGTCGCTACATTGTAATCTATTCATAACTGCTGACAGCACCAACTGAAGTTGTCTACCTTTATGTGACTGCGCCATTCAGCATTACGTCCCTTGAGAGAAGTCGAACTGGGTTTAATCACGTTAGTACAGGTCCTTTCTGTCAGCGAGACTTGTACTGGGGGTGGGGGGGGGGAGGGAGGGGTGTCAGACTTGTGCTTGGGGTGGGGTGGTGATGTGGGGCGGGAAAGAGGGGTGTCAGCCAGACTTATACTGTGGATGGGGCAGGGAAGTAGAGCATATGTGTGTGTGAGAGGGTGGGGGTCGGACCATTATTTAAAATCTTTCAACACCCAGCCAGGAAGTGGGTTTATCGTTTATGTCGTGTCCTTAACTTAATTTATGACAATGTGGTAGTGTTTCTTTTGATACAATGTTGAAACAAAATTGACGTGTTGGTTTATACATTTAGTTTATCTTAAAGCAGATAAAAATAGTTTTAAGAAAACTAAAGAAAACACAATCAACACACAGACAATCAACGCACATCAATCAAAACAGAAATCACTAAATACACCTAAACCCAACATACAGGCCCATACAACATCAACAACACACATACATTCCGCACATACACCACCACATTTTACAACACCCCTTTATTGCTCTCTCGCATGCCATTAAACATTAGACAGAGAAGAAACAGACTGGATGCAACAAGAAGCAGACGACAGTTTCGTCTGAAACCTGAGAAGATAAGTGATGGGATGTCTGTCTGAAGAAAACAGATTTCCCAACACAATAAGTAGAACAAATTTCTGGGCAGACAAATCTATTGGCGCACAATTTATTCTCTTGTTTTTTTTGCTATTGTCCAGTGTTTTTGTCTCAAGTTCTTTTGTCGTGGTGTCTTAAAAAAAAAACCGGAATACGCTAGTAATCACTTAAATTTACGGGTCTCGGGTTTCTTCAGTTTCAGATCAGAATTATGCCATTGATGTTTTCTCACATCATGTGTACATCAATGTTTGATGATAGAAATACATGTTTGATACATAAACCTAAATCTTTCCAACACTCTATCATCAGACAAAGGATTTAGGCATGGTGACGTCTCTCATGAGAAATGATGTACGTCATGTCTTGTATGTCATGTCTTGTACGTCATGTCTTACACGTCATGTCTTGTACGTCATGTCTTGTACGTCATGTCTTGTACGTCATGTCTTGTACGTCATGTCTTGTACGTCATGTCTTGTACGTCATGTCTTGTACGTCATGTCTTGTACGTCATGTATTGTACGTCATGTCTTGTACGTCATGTCTTGTACGTCATGTCTTGTACGTCATGTCTTGTACGTCATGTCTTGTACGTCATGTCTTGTACGTCATATCTTGTACGTCATGTTTTTTAAGTACAGAAAGAGGATGTTATATGCATCATAGATGACGTGTTGATGACACTAACATTCATGACATTTCCAAATGTACAATATATCATTATCGGTCGACTCTGTAAATATCACTGGTGATACCTTCTGGGATAATTGCCAGTTTCTATTTCATCTCAATTATTGACGCCGCATCTATCACCACGTTGAACCAGACTAAACTGTTGTTGGGAAATATAGAATGTTGGCAGTCGGCAAGCCAGTAATAGCATCAGGGTGTGAGGTTTAGTGAGTGTAGGGAGGTGCTGGTGATGGTGGGAGGGGGGGGGGGTGGTGTAGCTACATGTCATGCACCCCCCTCAAGCTTTCAATTTATTTTTTAACCCATTTTGGCGCCCCCTAAGGTCGGCGCCCGGAGACATGTGTCCCCCCAGCCCACCCCCCCCCCCCCCACGCTACGCCTCTGACTTAAACGTATGTACAGACACACTCACACATTTACAATGTACGTACCACAGTCGCGGTATCTTATGCATACATGCATACATATACACACACTTATATATATATATATATATATATATATATATATATATATATATATATATATATATATATATATATATATATATATATATATATATATATATATATATGTGTGTGTGTGTGTGTGTGTGTGTGTGTGTGTAACTATAGCTGTGGAGCCCCGCCCACTAGTACCCCCACCCAAACATTGAAGTAACACCTACTGTTATTATTAGCACTATTAGCCAATACACCTACACTCATATATCAAGACTTTAGTTCTGGTTTTCTTTAAATTAAGGACTTGTCTAGTTGATTGTTCTATCCCTAACTCCGTGTTTTCTATTATCAGCTTGAAATGGATTTGTATGGAACAAACTAATATGGCCGCCGTCAACCACCTTTTAGTCACATATCGTTGGCCAGATGCATTTCAAGAGTGCTAGAAACGTGGGCCTGTTACGTCACATCCTCATTCAAACGTCACTTGTATTTCTCTCCCTACAATTTTTAGTTTTATAAATATTCTTTTTTTTTTCATGTTAGCTTTTATTTCAAAGCACAAATAATACCTAAATATAGGCTTACATATAAAAAAGAATGTTATATATGTCAAAAAAAACATAACTGGGCCTTTGAGCGATGTAAAAAGTGTGGTTCTAAAGAAACAATTTTAAAATCTGCATTACATTTTTAAAATTTTATTACCAAGTTTTACAAAGGATATTCTATAAGAACGTCTAAAACACATCACAATGCCTAAAACGGATATTGTTTTATTACTTTGTAAGGGAAACTAATTATAAGCTAACATACTTTACGTGAATAATTAATAGTGTAAAAGCTAGCTCAAACATGTTATATGTAAATAATTGATGTTTCAAAATAGTTGCCGTAAGGTATAGATTTATAAGGAAAGCTTTCTTGTGCCGAGGTTGCAAGTATTTATGTTTAGTAAAAACCGTAAAGTGTTTAATAACAATAAGCTTATTATCCTTATCCAACCACAACCTAACACCCATCCGACCACTGCAACAACCACAACTACTCCAACATCCACACAACCATAACCATCACCCAACTATCACCTATCAACCACCCGTCTTCCTACAACACCACAACCACCAACCCACCAACCAATAATAAACCAAACAGCCAACTAATCAACTAACCAACAACCCACCAACCACCAAAAACAACCAAACCACCAACTAACCATCCATCCAACCAACCAACCAACCACAAACCAATCAACCAACCACAAACCAACCACCCACCCACCCACCCACCCACCAACCAACCAACCAACCAACCAACCAACCAACCAACCAAGCAACCAACTAACCAACCAACCAACCAACCAACCAACCAACCGACCGACCGACCAACCAACCAACCAACCAACCAATCAACCAACCAACCAACCAACCAACCAATTAAACAACCAACCAACCAACTAACCAACCAACCAACCAACCAACCAACCAACCAACCAACCAACCAACCAATCAACCAACCAACGAACCAACCAACCAACCAACGAACCAACCAACCAACCAACCACCAACAACCAACCACAAACCAACCACAAACCAACCAACCGCCAACTAACCAACCACCAACCAATCAACCACCGACAGCCAACCACCAAATCACACTTCCTCAATGTATTCAGGGTACAACAGTCCTAAGTACTTGAATCGTCGAGCGAACCCTTAAATCACCTACTAGACCATAAACACACTTGGCCACCTGCCTTCAGGCACTACCTTATTAAATCATGTCTCCTTACTAAACATCCGTTGCCATGGCTACGTTAGGAAATGACATCGCCTTATTACCAGGCAGATTGATACAATTGTGGCTATGTACTGGTGGTCGCATTAATTCAACAAAAAATTCTGTACTGGTGGTGGTAGATCTAGCAGTCGAAAACTTCTACACCGGAAGCAGAAGCCGTGTTTAAATGTACATCTAGCTTCCGGTGTTGATAGATCCCCATTCTATGCCAGATTTTTCCCCGTTTAAATCGAAAGCGGATTTTTAGCGAGCGTCTAAATGGCAACAACAAAAACATAGCTGAGCGATGGATGAGGTCATTTGTAATCTATTTTTAGAAACATTGACTTGTAATTTTTTGCTCATTATTTCTAATGATGTCTCCGGTCTATAATTTAAATATGCTGATTACCTAATTTGCATAGTTACAATCAATTCGGATCATAGTAGCATTATGTAAATTTTGTAATCAATATTTTCTCACTACACTTTTAAAGCATTGGTGTAATTATTACGTTAGGAAAAATATTGCCTGTGAGCGATTGTTTAGTTACAGTTTGGTTTTATATGGAAGCTATGCAAAAAAGAAATAAAAAGTACTTGAAATATCGATATATCTGTATATCTATATCTATATCTATATCTATAATTATATATATATATATATATATATATATATATATATATATATATATATATATATATATATATATATCTATATATATAAAGCAAAGTGGTCAAGTGCCCGATAGGGCACTTCCCGGCGCCGCAGGCGCGTCAAATTTGGCACGATGGTGCCTTCGGGCGATAGAACACGAAGGCCGGTGACGGTTGGCCGAAAAGTCTACGGAGAAGGGGTCAAAACTGACCTCGACTGACCGGCGCCTTATATGGGCTATATTACGAAAAAAAATTTCCTCCGACGACCCCCCTTGAAATTTTGTGAGGTGGTAGGAGAACACCTTGGGGTGTCACAAAAAACTCGCCATGTCCGGGAAAAATCGGGAAATGGGTCAAAACTGACCAGTCGTATTTCCCTATATAATCTTTGTATTTTATGGGAAAAACAGAGGGTCATTTCAAAACGGATTTTAGGGCACTTACCCTGTTTACATCTGGCTAATTTTTGGCATGTTTATAGGTAAATGGATTGACCGTAGGGCAGACCTGTCGGTCTTACTCAAAGCCCTCGACGAGGGCTAAAAAGTGACCGCGAGTGAAATTCTCTTTATATGAGCTCTATTACGAAAAAAATTTTCCTCCGACGACCCCCCTTGATATTTTGTGAGGTGGTAGGAGAACGCCTTGGGGTGTCACAAAAAACTCGCCATGTCCGGGAAAAATCGGGAAATGGGTCAAAACTGACCAGTCGTATTTCCCTATATAATCTTTGTATTTTATGGGAAAAACAGAGGGTCATTTCAAAACAGATTTTAGGGCACTTACCCTCTTTACATCTGGCTAATTTTTGGCATGTTTATAGGTAAATGGCTTGGCCGTAGGGCAGACCTGTCAGTTGTACTCAAATCCTTCGACGAGGGCTAAAAATTGACCGCGAGTGAAATTCTCTTTATATGAGCTCTATTACGAAAAAAAATTTCCTCCGACGACCTCCCTTGATATTTTGTGAGGTGGTAGAAGAACATCTAGGGGTGTCACAAAAAACTCGCCATATCTGGGAAAACTTCGTAAAGCGGTCAAAACTGACCAGTTGTATTTCCCTATATAATCTTTGTATTTTATGGGAAAAACAGAGGGTCATTTCAACGCAGAGGTTAGGGTACTTAAGCTCAGTATAGCTGGCTAATTTTTTGCATGCTCCTAGGTCAATGGCTTGACCTTTAGGGAAAACTGTCGGTTACACTCAAAGCACCCGACGAGGGCTAAAAAGTGAACGCGAGTGAAATTCTCTTTATATGAGCTCTATTACGAAAAAAAATTTCCTCCGACGACCCCCCTTGATATTTTGTGAGGTGGTAGAAGAACACCTAGGGGTGTCACAAAAAACTCGGCATATCTGGGAAAACTTTGTAAAGGGGTCAAAACTGACCAGTTGTATTTCCCTATATAATCTTTGTATTTTATGGGAAAAACAGAGGGTCATTTCAACGCGGATTTTATGGCACTTACCTTCTTTACATCTGGCTAATTTTTTGTATGCTCTTAGGTAAATGGATTGACCTATAGGGAAAACTGTCGGTTACACTCAAAGCCCTCGACGAGGGCTGAAAATTGACCGCGAGTGAAATTCTCTTTATATGAGCTCTATTACGAAAAAAAATTTCCTCCGACGACCCCCCTTGATATTTTGTGAGGTGGTAGAAGAACACCTAGGGGTGTCACAAAAAACTCGGCATATCTGGGAAAACTTCGTAAAGGGGTCAAAACTGACCAGTTGTATTTCCCTATATAATCTTTGTATTTTATGGGAAAAACAGAGGGTCATTTCAACGCGGATTTTATGGCACTTACCTTCTTTACATCTGGCTAATTTTTTGTATGCTCTTAGGTAAATGGATTGACCTATAGGGAAAACTGTCGGTTACACTCAAAGCCCTCGACGAGGGCTAAAAAGTGACCGCGAGTGAAATTCTCTTTATATGAGCTCTATTACGAAAAAAAATTTCCTCCGACGACCCCCCTTGATATTTTATGAGGTGGTAGAAGAACACCTAGGGGTGTCACAAAAAACTCGGCATATCTGGGAAAACTTCGTAAAGGGGTCAAAACTGACCAGTTGTATTTCCCTATATAATCTTTGTATTTTATGGGAAAAACAGAGGGTCATTTCAACGCGGATTTTATGGCACTTACCTTCTTTACATCTGGCTAATTTTTTGTATGCTCTTAGGTAAATGGATTGACCTATAGGGAAAACTGTCGGTTACACTCAAAGCCCTCGACGAGGGCTAAAAAGAGACCGCGAGTGAAATTCTCTTTATATAAGCTCTATTACGAAAAAAAATTTCCTCCGACGACCCCCCTTGATATTTTGTGAGGTGGTAGAAGAACACCTAGGGGTGTCACAAAAAACTCGGCATTTCTGGGAAAACTTCGTAAAGCGGTCAAAACTGACCAGTTGTATTTCCCTATATAATCTTTGTATTTTATTGGAAAAACAGAGGGTCATTTCAACGCAGACTTTAGGGTACTTAAACTCAGTATATCTGGCTAATTTTTTGCATGCTCCTAGGTCAATGGCTTGACCTTTAGGGAAAACTGTCGGTCACACTCAAAGCCCTCGACGAGGGCTAAAAAGAGACCGCGAGTGAAATTCTCTTTATATAAGCTCTATTACGAAAAAAAATTTCCTCCGACGACCCCCCTTGATATTTTGTGAGGTGGTAGGAGAACACCTTGGGGTGTCAAAAAAAACTCGGCATATCTGGGAAAACTTTGTAAAGCGGTCAAAACTGACCAGTTGTATTTCCCTATATAATCTTTGTATTTTATGGGAAAAACAGAGGGTCATTTCAACGCAGACTTTAGGGTACTTAAGCTCAGTATATCTGGCTAATTTTTTGCATGCTCCTAGGTCAATGGCTTGACCTTTAGGGAAAACTGTCGGTTACACTCAAAGCCCTCGACGAGGGCTAAAAAGTGACCGCGAGTGAAATTCTCTTTATATGAGCTCTATTACGAAAAAAATTTTCCTCCGACGACCCCCCTTGATATTTTGTGAGGTAATAGAAGAACACCTAGGGGTGTCACAAAAAACTCGGCATATCTGGGAAAACTTCGTAAAGCGGTCAAAACTGACCAGTTGTATTTCCCTATATAATCTTTGTATTTTATGGGAAAAACAGAGGGTCATTTCAACGCAGACTTTAGGGTACTTAAGCTCAGTGTAACAACATGTATTCTTTGTTGTTATTGTGGGTTCTTCAATATACTCATACGAGCAACAGTAGTTGTGAAACAATAACTTTATTTACACTTTGTACAGAGAATTAATAGACCCATAGTAAATCCATGGTCACAACTGGTATAAGTACAATCACAGTCAAGAAACAAAGTGTCGTAGTAACATCCTACATTCACAGCCACAGTCCTCAGGTTCAAGTTCTAGCACACAACACCCGTTCACCTTTTTGCTCTCCCTTTTATTCACCACTTTCTCTCCCCTTACGTACATGAGCGATCTCACCCAAAAGCATGAAACAACACATGACGATCGCTCAGACAGTCCTTCCGCTAGCCAGGTACTCTTCATTCATGCAAAACACAATATAATAAGGATACATAATTATACAGTCTGTGACACGTCCCCCCTTCAATTAAAATTTTGTGTAACAAAATTTATAAATACAATATTGGTAGGGCAGGATCATGTGCCAGACAACAAAATTTTTATACATCTCAAAAAACATGGAAAAATACATTCTTTGTAGACTAATGCACAAGCATTATGTGTAATGTATTCAAATATGAGAAAGAAAAACATTTCAATTACCAAGTAATTGTATAAACAAGACAAATGAGTTTAGTGAATTACCAAACTATAATACATAGTTGAAATTATCAAAGACTTAATTCAACTCATGAATTAAATAATTATATCCTATGTAGTAAAAAACTTCCTTAGCATCAAGGCATGTTATTACGACGCATGATTAATATACTTTGTTGTCTCCCCTAGTTGACCCATTTCAGACAAATCTAGGTCACAACACAACAACATTGCCTTTCACAGGTATGGCTAACACACAATTCATCATTGAGACTTCCGTCTTATTGTTATGCGGAATAATAGTCTCTAACTTTTACTTGATTTACTTTATTCACTGTTAATTAATAGTATAGAATAGGTTTAACATAATACAGTTTACAATCTTTTGAAATAGTACACAATTTATATTACTGATACAAATTGTTTGATATTTATATATTACAGTTACAGACTGTATAATATTAATAAACTGTAAATTGATAATTTAATCTTAGCACCCTCTATAGCATGAGTAATCGTTCTCGTGCAGTTGACAATGACCTGTATGCCATCTCTCCCTCAAATTGTAGCTTTTAGCTGTGCTACCATAATCATTTCCTAGATTTCGTGTAACTTGTGTTACTTCATTTGTTTTAATATTCTCCTCTGGTTTCTGAACAACGTCAGTAGTTATCTTGCTTTGTGTACGTTCGTTTGGTTCATCAACCAACTTAATATAAATATTATGGCATTGCTTTGGCCTCTCATAATATGTGTTGCGTCGGTAACTTCCATTAGTATACCTATTCACACTTTTGTTATTCTGATTTGAACTTGATACATTATTCCTTAAATTACTGTATTTCTCACATGACTTTCTGTGTACATAATTGTTTCTTCTCTGATTTGCCAACCTATGCCAACATTGATTTTGGTAATGACCTGTTTTTCCGCAGTAAAAACATCTAGATTTTGGCTTCTTATAAACATGGTGACTGTATTCATAGTTTGCTAAATTTCTTTTTCTTTCATTCTGTGCATTAATGACATTAATGACATTCTTATTAACATGTTGACTGTATTCATAGTTTGCTAAATTTCTTTTACTTTCATTCTGTGCATCAATGACATTGTAGTTTCTAGTTACTGTTTCATCTTTCTTAACTTCCTTGTGCTTCTTTATTGATTCTAATTCACACATAAATTTCTGTGTTAATTTCTCCATTTCTTTGTTAAATTTATTCTTGAGTTCTAATATATCTTCTTTATAGTTTGACTCCAGATTTCTAAGTAACTCCTCAATAGGTACGTTCTCTTCATTGTGGCTTATTAAGTTCACTGATTCATTAATCATCATTAGTTTATCATGATTCCTGCCATTCTCCGATGGACTTATTAAATCATCACTGCCATTGCCTGATGGGCTTATTAAATCATTTTGACTACCATTCTCTGATGGACTTGTTTCTTGTTGACTGCCATTCTCTGATGGACTTATTTCTTGTTTACTGCCATTCTCTGATGGACTTGTTTCTTGTTTACTGCCATTCTCTGATGGACTTGTTTCTTGTTTACTGCCATTCTTTGATGGACTTACGATACAACTTTCAATAATATTCTCGTGTACCTGCGTTTGAGTCAATAAAGAGTCAATCTTAAGACATTCTAATGTATCTGTCACCTTTAAATCATTATTAACTTCAACCTCTGTTTTATCCTTGGGTTTCAATTCTTCCTGGACTATGTTACTTTGTTCTTCATTCCAAAGGTTGCCAATATTTACTTCTTCAAGTTCTGCCTGTTGACTTTCTAATTTTGGTTCATATGTGTCTGTTATAGCTTTCATTTCTAATAGTTCTTGTTCATATGCTAGTTCATGTAGGCCAACTTGTTTTTCCAAAGTTTCAGCCCTTTTATCTGCTCTCTGTTTTCTGTTTCTTTTTTTCCGCTTTCCTTTTGATTGTACAGTCTCCTCTACTTTATCTCCATCTGACATTTCTTCTTCTTTTTGCACCTCTGTAATAGCTCTTGATCTATTACGCACTATTTCTGTCTCACCATCTAATTCTCTTATTACTTTTCCATGAGCTAGTCTGGGTTGTTCATTTTCTTCGTCCCATGCTTCTAATGCTTTTTCTATGTCTCGGTCAAATCGAGTGTTTGCCCAGGCTATCTGCTTCTTCATCTTCTTAATGCCTTGCGCCCTCGCTAGTGCTAGATATTCTTCAAAACATAACATTTTGATATATTTTCTATGACATAAAATATAAATTCATTAGTTGACAATAGATAAATGTTAATTAATTTACAATACCCTTTCTTGTATTCTGGCTTTGTTCAGTTGATTAGAGACATCTAGTAATCCAAGAAAAGTTCATAGTACATATATAGTACAAAAATAGTTCACTTTGTTGATTCCAAAAAGTTGAAAAAATTCAAAATAGTTCTAGTAGCCTGTTACAGAGTAGAAATTTGTCCAGTTTTAGATAAGACATCTTTAGGAACAGTTTAGGAACAGTTACAAAAATAAACTTGATCTGCTAAATCCAAACAGTAGAAAAGAAACACTAAGACTTGATCGGCTAAATCCAAACAGAAAAAACACACAGACGATATTTACTCGACATTGGTGAGACAATATCGAAATAAGGTGATAAAAATTATCACGTTGATGACTTGACTTGAACAAGACGTCTGACTTGACTACAGCAACCCTTCTGACTTGAGTGTAGATAGATGACTTTCAAGAACTTGACGTACTTGGTAAACAGTGGAAGACCACTTCAAAAACGTTGAAAACTGCTTACAATGATAATGTGACAATTCTTGATCACTTGTAGTAACACTGTAACTTCGTTGACGATTTTAGACTTCAATATAATTTACCAATGTAACAACATCACTTCTTCAATTGCTTCTGACAATGTAACAGTAGACGCTCACTTCTGACACCATATGTAACAACATGTATTCTTTGTTGTTATTGTGGGTTCTTCAATATACTCATACGAGCAACAGTAGTTGTGAAACAATAACTTTATTTACACTTTGTACAGAGAATTAATAGACCCATAGTAAATCCATGGTCACAACTGGTATAAGTACAATCACAGTCAAGAAACAAAGTGTCGTAGTAACATCCTACATTCACAGCCACAGTCCTCAGGTTCAAGTTCTAGCACACAACACCCGTTCACCTTTTTGCTCTCCCTTTTATTCACCACTTTCTCTCCCCTTACGTACATGAGCGATCTCACCCAAAAGCATGAAACAACACATGACGATCGCTCAGACAGTCCTTCCGCTAGCCAGGTACTCTTCATTCATGCAAAACACAATATAATAAGGATACATAATTATACAGTCTGTGACACTCAGTATATCTGGCTAATTTTTTGCATGCTCCTAGGTCAATGGCTTGACCTTTAGGGAAAACTGTCGGTCACACTCAAAGCCCTCGACGAGGGCTAAAAAGAGACCGCGAGTGAAATTCTCTTTATATAAGCTCTATTACGAAAAAAAATTTCCTCCGACGACCCCCCTTGATATTTTGTGAGGTGGTAGGAGAACACCTTGGGGTGTCAAAAAAAACTCGGCATATCTGGGAAAACTTTGTAAAGCGGTCAAAACTGACCAGTTGTATTTCCCTATATAATCTTTGTATTTTATGGGAAAAACAGAGGGTCATTTCAACGCAGACTTTAGGGTACTTAAGCTCAGTATATCTGGCTAATTTTTTGCATGCTCCTAGGTCAATGGCTTGACCTTTAGGGAAAACTGTCGGTTACACTCAAAGCCCTCGACGAGGGCTAAAAAGTGACCGCGAGTGAAATTCTCTTTATATGAGCTCTATTACGAAAAAAATTTTCCTCCGACGACCCCCCTTGATATTTTGTGAGGTAATAGAAGAACACCTAGGGGTGTCACAAAAAACTCGGCATATCTGGGAAAACTTCGTAAAGCGGTCAAAACTGACCAGTTGTATTTCCCTATATAATCTTTGTATTTTATGGGAAAAACAGAGGGTCATTTCAACGCAGACTTTAGGGTACTTAAGCTCAGTATATCTGGCTAATTTTTTGCATGCTCCTAGGTCAATGGCTTGACCTTTAGGGAAAACTGTCGGTTACACTCAAAGCCCTCGACGAGGGCTAAAAAGTGACCGCGAGTGAAATTCTCTTTATATGAGCTCTATTACGAAAAAAAATTTCCTCCGACGACCCCCCTTGATATTTTGTGAGGTAATAGAAGAACACCTAGGGGTGTCACAAAAAACTCGGCATATCTGGGAAAACTTCGTAAAGCGGTCAAAACTGACCAGTTGTATTTCCCTATATAATCTTTGTATTTTATGGGAAAAACAGAGGGTCATTTCAACGCAGACTTTAGGGTACTTAAGCTCAGTATATCTGGCTAATTTTTTGCATGCTCCTAGGTCAATGGCTTGACCTTTAGGGAAAACTGTCGGTTACACTCAAAGCCCTCGACGAGGGCTAAAAAGTGACCGCAAGTGAAATTCTCTTTATATGAGCTCTATTACGAAAAAAAATTTCCTCCGACGACCCCCCTTGATATTTTGTGAGGTGGTAGAAGAACACCTAGGGGTGTCACAAAAAACTCGGCATATCTGGGAAAACTTCGTAAAGCGGTCAAAACTGACCAGTTGTATTTCCCTATATAATGTTTGTATTTTATGGGAAAAACAGAGGGTCATTTCAACGCAGACTTTAGGGTACTTAAGCTCAGTATATTTGGCTAATTTTTTGCATACTCTTAGGTCAATGGCTTGACCTTTAGGGAAAACTGTCGGTTACACTCAAAGCCCTCGACGAGGGTTAAAAAGTGACCGCGAGTGAAATTCTCTTTATATGAGCTCTATTACGAAAAAAAATTTCCTCCGACGACCCCCCTTGATATTTTGTGAGGTGATAGAAGAACACCTAGGGGTGTCACAAAAAACTCGGCATATCTGGGAAAACTTCGTAAAGCGGTCAAAACTGACCAGTTGTATTTCCCTATATAATCTTTGTATTTTATGGGAAAAACAGAGGGTCATTTCAACGCAGACTTTAGGGTACTTAAGCTCAGTATATCTGGCTAATTTTTTGCATGCTCCTAGGTCAATGGCTTGACCTTTAGGGAAAACTGTCGGTCACACTCAAAGCCCTCGACGAGGGCTAAAAAGAGACCGCGAGTGAAATTCTCTTTATATAAGCTCTATTACGAAAAAAAATTTCCTCCGACGACCCCCCTTGATATTTTGTGAGGTGGTAGGAGAACACCTTGGGGTGTCAAAAAAAACTCGGCATATCTGGGAAAACTTTGTAAAGCGGTCAAAACTGACCAGTTGTATTTCCCTATATAATCTTTGTATTTTATGGGAAAAACAGAGGGTCATTTCAACGCAGACTTTAGGGTACTTAAGCTCAGTATATCTGGCTAATTTTTTGCATGCTCCTAGGTCAATGGCTTGACCTTTAGGGAAAACTGTCGGTTACACTCAAAGCCCTCGACGAGGGCTAAAAAGTGACCGCGAGTGAAATTCTCTTTATATGAGCTCTATTACGAAAAAAATTTTCCTCCGACGACCCCCCTTGATATTTTGTGAGGTAATAGAAGAACACCTAGGGGTGTCACAAAAAACTCGGCATATCTGGGAAAACTTCGTAAAGCGGTCAAAACTGACCAGTTGTATTTCCCTATATAATCTTTGTATTTTATGGGAAAAACAGAGGGTCATTTCAACGCAGACTTTAGGGTACTTAAGCTCAGTATATCTGGCTAATTTTTTGCATGCTCCTAGGTCAATGGCTTGACCTTTAGGGAAAACTGTCGGTCACACTCAAAGCCCTCGACGAGGGCTAAAAAGAGACCGCGAGTGAAATTCTCTTTATATAAGCTCTATTACGAAAAAAAATTTCCTCCGACGACCCCCCTTGATATTTTGTGAGGTGGTAGGAGAACACCTTGGGGTGTCAAAAAAAACTCGGCATATCTGGGAAAACTTTGTAAAGCGGTCAAAACTGACCAGTTGTATTTCCCTATATAATCTTTGTATTTTATGGGAAAAACAGAGGGTCATTTCAACGCAGACTTTAGGGTACTTAAGCTCAGTATATCTGGCTAATTTTTTGCATGCTCCTAGGTCAATGGCTTGACCTTTAGGGAAAACTGTCGGTTACACTCAAAGCCCTCGACGAGGGCTAAAAAGTGACCGCGAGTGAAATTCTCTTTATATGAGCTCTATTACGAAAAAAATTTTCCTCCGACGACCCCCCTTGATATTTTGTGAGGTAATAGAAGAACACCTAGGGGTGTCACAAAAAACTCGGCATATCTGGGAAAACTTCGTAAAGCGGTCAAAACTGACCAGTTGTATTTCCCTATATAATCTTTGTATTTTATGGGAAAAACAGAGGGTCATTTCAACGCAGACTTTAGGGTACTTAAGCTCAGTATATCTGGCTAATTTTTTGCATGCTCCTAGGTCAATGGATTGACCTTTAGGGAAAACTGTCGGTTACACTCAAAGCCCTCGACGAGGGCTAAAAAGTGACCGCGAGTGAAATTCTCTTTATATGAGCTCTATTACGAAAAAAAATTTCCTCCGACGACCCCCCTTGATATTTTGTGAGGTAATAGAAGAACACCTAGGGGTGTCACAAAAAACTCGGCATATCTGGGAAAACTTCGTAAAGCGGTCAAAACTGACCAGTTGTATTTCCCTATATAATCTTTGTATTTTATGGGAAAAACAGAGGGTCATTTCAACGCAGACTTTAGGGTACTTAAGCTCAGTATATCTGGCTAATTTTTTGCATGCTCCTAGGTCAATGGCTTGACCTTTAGGGAAAACTGTCGGTTACACTCAAAGCCCTCGACGAGGGCTAAAAAGTGACCGCAAGTGAAATTCTCTTTATATGAGCTCTATTACGAAAAAAAATTTCCTCCGACGACCCCCCTTGATATTTTGTGAGGTGGTAGAAGAACACCTAGGGGTGTCACAAAAAACTCGGCATATCTGGGAAAACTTCGTAAAGCGGTCAAAACTGACCAGTTGTATTTCCCTATATAATGTTTGTATTTTATGGGAAAAACAGAGGGTCATTTCAACGCAGACTTTAGGGTACTTAAGCTCAGTATATTTGGCTAATTTTTTGCATACTCTTAGGTCAATGGCTTGACCTTTAGGGAAAACTGTCGGTTACACTCAAAGCCCTCGACGAGGGTTAAAAAGTGACCGCGAGTGAAATTCTCTTTATATGAGCTCTATTACGAAAAAAAATTTCCTCCGACGACCCCCCTTGATATTTTGTGAGGTGATAGAAGAACACCTAGGGGTGTCACAAAAAACTCGGCATATCTGGGAAAACTTCGTAAAGCGGTCAAAACTGACCAGTTGTATTTCCCTATATAATCTTTGTATTTTATGGGAAAAACAGAGGGTCATTTCAACGCAGACTTTAGGGTACTTAAGCTCAGTATATCTGGCTAATTTTTTGCATGCTCCTAGGTCAATGGCTTGACCTTTAGGGAAAACTGTCGGTTACACTCAAAGCCCTCGACGAGGGCTAAAAAGTGACCGCAAGTGAAATTCTCTTTATATGAGCTCTATTACGAAAAAAAATTTCCTCCGACGACCCCCCTTGATATTTTGTGAGGTGGTAGAAGAACACCTAGGGGTGTCACAAAAAACTCGGCATATCTGGGAAAACTTCGTAAAGCGGTCAAAACTGACCAGTTGTATTTCCCTATATAATCTATGTATTTTATGGGAAAAACAGGGAAATTTTAACACAATTTTTAGGTTACTTAATGTCTGTACATCATGCTAAGTTTTTGCATACACTAATATAGATGACTAGGCCGTATGGAAAAACTGTTGGTCAGACTCAAAGCCCTCGACGAGGGCTAAAAGATGATATTGAGTGAAATTCTCCTTATATGAGATATATATATATATATAAATAAATTGACGAACGATCCCCTTAATATTATGTGACGTCGTAGACCGACCATGGAGGGTAACAAAAAACTTTATTCCCGTCGGAAACAGCCATTATAGTCGTTAAATATGTTCATATAACGTAATTTCTTATATAAGCAAACAATATAAGTAAACAATGACATACGTCATACGTTCAGTTTTCAAGGGAGGTAACGTTTTTGAAATTATTTTTTTTTCAAATAATTGTATACTATTTTAAACAGAAACAGAAAATGACGAAGTATAGCATTTGTTTTAGTACAAAATTGAGTTGTTAATTAAGTTAAGTAACCTAATTAAATAAATTAATTAATTTCAAAAGGCAATGTAATATAAACTATGAGATATACTGTTCATGAAACCTGTGTAGTTCTAATTCCATTTTAGTTATACATTGTGTACTTTCCAGATATTGTCTTTGAACGGAATGTAAATGACGAACAAAAACATTATTTTCTAAAATTAGCATTACTGTTTAAATTAAACTTATTAAAGCACTCCACACCCAATCCATCGCTAAATAATTAACTATTCAAATTCTCAAATGTTTTTTAAAAACCTAAGCGAAGCTAGGCAGTATGCCTAGTATATATATATATATATATATATATATATATATATATATATATATATATATATATATATATATATATATATATATATATATATATATAACTTTTTAAAACTAAATTATTAAAATATATTTTGTTCAGTAAAACTACAATTGAAGCCGAATCATATCATTCGAATGCATTCCGTTGTGTGCTGTTTATTTAACCAATCGGAAAGCGACATTCTTTAATGTGCAAGTGATGTAATTTCAAGACTTGAGCTATAAATAGATCAATACATCATCCGATTGGACTGCCGTAAATTCATCCCATTCCAGTCATGCGCACTCAACTTCGTGTACTGTGTACTCTCCGAAACCTTTCAAGTTCCGTCTCGTATAACTAATCTGGACCTTTGTCTAATAACAGCGCTTTTCATGGTCTTCATTTGGTGATCTCTTTTTAAAGGGGAGATAATTTCTTTTTTCAAGGGAAAATACTCATGGGTCATTTCGTACAGATATGTCATGTTGATATATAAGGCTCTGGGGAGTGAAGTAAAGGAGGTTTAAGGATCTGAGGTCCATTGAATTATGTTTTTAGTTTGTTAGCTAAATAATTAATATATGATGTTATACAATAACAATGTTATATCAGTTACATACAGTTATTATGTTATCATGATTAAACCGCGTTTATATAATGTCGTTATGCCATTATCATGCTCTGATGTTTACACGATATATCAAGACATCAACATAATGTAGTGATGTTACCATATTCTCCTGATGTTACCATCTTCTAATGTTACCATCTACTCCTAATGTTACCATCTACTCCTGATGTTACCATCTTCTCCTGATGTTACCATCTACTCCTGATGTTACCATCTACTCCTGATGTTACCATCTTCTCCTGATGTTACCATCTACTCCTGATGTTACCATCTACTCCTGATGTTACCATATTCTCCTGATGTTACCATCTTCTCCTGATGTTACCATCTTCTAATGTTACCATCTTCTCCTGATGTTACCATCTTCTCCTGATGTTACCATCTTCTCCTGATGTTACCATCTTCTCCTGATGTTACCATCTTCTCCTGATGTTACCATCTTCTAATGTTACCATCTACTCCTGATGTTACCATCTCCTCCTGATGTTACCATCTTCTAATGTTACCATCTACTCCTGATGTTACCATCTCCTCCTGATGTTACCATCTTCTAATGTTACCATCTACTCCTGATGTTACCATCTTCTCCTGATGTTACCATCTTCTAATGTTACCATCTTCTCCTGATGTTACCATCTACTCCTGATGTTACCATCTCCTCCTGATGTTACCATCTTCTCCTGATGTTACCATATTCTCCTGATGTTACCATCTACTCCTGATGTTACCATATTCTCCTGATGTTACCATCTACTCCTGATGTTAGCATTTTATCCTGATGTTACCATCTTCTCCTGATGTTACCATCTACTCCTGATGTTATCATCTTCTCCTGATGTTACCATCTACTCCTGATGTTACCATCTCCTCCTGATGTTACCATCTTCTCCTGATGTTACCATCTTCTAATGTTACCATCTACTCCTGATGTTACCATCTCCTCCTGATGTTACCATCTTCTAATGTTACCATCTACTCCTGATGTTACCATCTCCTCCTGATGTTACCATCTTCTAATGTTACCATCTACTCCTGATGTTACCATCTCCTCCTGATGTTACCATCTTCTAATGTTACCATCTACTCCTGATGTTACCATCTCCTCCTGATGTTACCATCTTCTAATGTTACCATCTACTCCTGATGTTACCATCTACTCCTGATGTTACCATCTTCTAATGTTACCATCTTCTCCTGATGTTACCATCTTCTCCTGATGTTACCATCTTCTCCTGATGTTACCATCTTCTCCTGATGTTACCATCTCCTCCTGATGTTACCATCTTCTAATGTTACCATCTACTCCTGATGTTACCATCTCCTCCTGATGTTACCATCTTCTAATGTTACCATCTACTCCTGATGTTACCATCTCCTCCTGATGTTACCATCTTCTAATGTTACCATCTACTCCTGATGTTACCATCTTCTCCTGATGTTACCATCTTCTAATGTTACCATCTTCTCCTGATGTTACCATCTACTCCTGATGTTACCATCTCCTCCTGATGTTACCATCTTCTCCTGATGTTACCATATTCTCCTGATGTTACCATCTACTCCTGATGTTACCATATTCTCCTAATGTTACCATCTACTCCTGATGTTACCATCTCCTCCTGATGTTACCATCTTCTAATGTTACCATCTACTCCTGATGTTACCATCTCCTCCTGATGTTACCATCTTCTAATGTTACCATCTACTCCTGATGTTACCATCTCCTCCTGATGTTACCATCTTCTAATGTTACCATCTACTCCTGATGTTACCATCTCCTCCTGATGTTACCATCTTCTAATGTTACCATCTACTCCTGATGTTACCATCTCCTCCTGATGTTACCATCTTCTAATGTTACCATCTACTCCTGATGTTACCATCTACTCCTGATGCTACAATCTTCTCCTGATGTTACCATCTTCTCCTGATGTTACCATCTTCTCCTGATGTTACCATCTTCTCCTGATGTTACCATCTTCTCCTGATGTTACCATCTTCTCCTGATGTTACCATCTTCTCCTGATGTTACCATCTACTCCTGATGTTACTATCTTCTAATGTTACCATCTACTCCTGATGTTACCATCTTCTCCTGATGTTACCATCTTCTCCTGATGTTACCATCTTCTCCTGATGTTACCATCTACTCCTGATGTTACCATCTTCTCCTGATGTTACCATCTTCTCCTGATGTTACCATCTTCTCATAATGTGATTTTTTCCGTACTTTAATTTTTTTTAATGCGGTAGAGTTGCATGACTACAAAATTTCATAAAATACGTTTTAATAACAAGCTTTTATGTAGTAATGCACTAAAAAGGAGAAAATAAATTATAGACTACTATTTAAATAACTATAAAGAAAAGCGTGGGTCACTTTAGTATCTATTGGATACCTTTACTAATGTTAAGGAAGACACCCAAGCTTTTCTTTATAGTTATTTAAATTAATTTATTTTCTACTTTTTAGTGCATTATCACATAAAAGCTTGTTATTAAAACGTTTTTTATGAATTTTTTTTCAGTACTTTACATGTTTTATTTACAATAGAGTTACATGACTAAAAACCATTGCGCGTCTACTGAACTTTGTGTTGGTAGATAGAAAAACTGCGTGTTTGGTTAAATATAGATGTAGAGAAAGGAACCTACAGTAAATTTAGACAGTCAGAAAAGAAGACCAATAATAATTTATTTTCTTTTTTCCAAAGTCGTGTTTTATTGTATATCTTTTAACTACGTCAAGCAATTTAAATTCATTTTAATGATGGCGGAAGGAAACAGGACATTAAAAACTACTTTATTTACTGATTTCTTTACAAAGAAAAGTAAAACTGAAAATGATAAAAATGAAGATGGTACTATTGCTTCTCAAAATACATTACATCAAGAAATTTCCATAAATTCAGCACCTTCGACTGTTTCTTATGCAAATGATATCGGCAATTTCATCAAAGGAGTTATTAGAAAACATCTGGCGTCCTGGTGAACTTTTTAAATTTCCAGCAAGCGGACAAAGAAATTTAAAGTTTCAATATTTGTGGCTACTTAGGTGGAACTGGTTGACCTACTCCAAATTACTTGATGGCGCATTTTGCAAATATTGTGTTTTGTTTAGTTTGATTTATGATGGTGTAGGTAGTCAGCCTTTGGATAAAATAAGCTATCAAAAATTTCATTTTCAAACTGGAAAAAGGCAACAGACAAGTTTAATGAGCACCAGCAATGTGAATATCATAGAAGAGCAATTTTACTTTCCCAAAAACGTAAATCGGTGATGGCAAAAAAAATATTGAACCTATTAAAATCTCCTTAAATTTATCATAAGTCAACAAATTCTAGATCTAGATCTAGAAACTAGTTTAAGATTAGCGCCCATAATAGAATCTATAACTTTTTTGCAGCCGACAAGGTATTGCACTTAGGGGGCACAGGGATTTCAGAAATTTTCAGTTGGAGAAATCTGATAAAAATGATGGGAATTTGAGTTTTATAATTTTTTTTTGATAGTGTACATATGTTACTTGTTACAAAACAATAGCTTATACTAAGATAAGTTAGTCGGTGGCACCCACGAGTTTCTATTGTCACCAGCCACCAATACTTAACACGCACGCACTTACACATGTATATGAATACACACACACACACACACACACACATATATATATATATATATATATATATATATATATATATATATATATATATATATATAGGCCTATATGAAAGTTTTGAACCCCCCCCCAGCCCCCATGAGACAATCCTTGCTACGCCACTGGTTGGAACAGTCTATAACCGACTCACTTACGGAAATCATAGATAGATGACCCTTAAATTTAAACATACTATTTCTTAAAATAGATAAACTATTATAAAAATAAGGCCTGCCGAACAAGAGATGCATACGTTGTATTACATAAAAGTGTTTGATAAGCTAACTCTAAAGAATATTGATGAAGGGGTCCCACTGGCAGGTGTCATATTCCATAAGACTGTTTTGCCAGGAGACTTAATCTCTACGGAAACAATATTGTCAGTGGTCCTTTTTTCGGGAGCCAAATTGACAAGAGCCTATTTATTCTGAGCCAAAGTGACGGGAGCCTATTAGTCGGGAGTCGTAATGTCGGGAGCCGTTTTGTCGAGAAACTAAATGGCGGGAGCCTATATGTCGGGAGCCTTATTGACTGGGGCCCTTTTGTCGGGAGCCTATATAACCGGAGCCTATTTAACGGCAGCCTTTATGACGGGGACAATATGTCGCTGGCCCTTTTGACGGGGTCGATGTGACGGGACTCTTATGTCGGGGCCAATTTGTCGGGGTCGTATTGACGGGGCCGTTTTGTCATTGGCTGTTTTGACTCCTCACGCGGGCAATGGTATTTGAATTTTCTGGAGAGGGATCTCCGCCGTCCGGATGGGAGGGCCTCATGAGCCGCATCCGGCCCGCAGGCCGTAGTTTGGAGACCCCTGATTTAAATAAATCAAATTTATTCACCTAATCATTATCAGATAATAAAATAAAAAAAAAAAATTAGTGGCTCTTTAAACACTGGGAAATTTAGAAAAGTGTAACGTATTTCCTTCCGTCTCTAAAGTTTGCCGACCCCTGATCTAGACTGACGACAGACCAACAGAGACAGTATATTATATAAAAAGATTGTATTTTTTTTCCGCTTCAGACACGTAATTTATAGCGTCAGTTGTGTGTTCGCTTGAGTATTACAGTTTTCATCATCGGCTTGTGAGGATTGATACAGATTTACAATAGTAATATTTCTTTCTTACTTGTAGCCTACTTTCATTCATTTAAGATGGTTTACTTATACATAGATCTAATACAAAACGTCTAAATTTAAAGAAAAAATAAAAATTAAAAACCAACCTGAAACTGAAAATGCAAATGTGTAATTAAATGATGATTCAAGGGATTTTTTTTTCTCGGCGTGCGTGGTGGGCTGGGGGGACGGAAGGGGGGGTGGAATTTGGGTTGTATATTATTTAAAAAGATTGTAAGTAGGCGTAAAGTGTCTTAGTTATTACGGTACAACATAGAGCAATGTTCAAGGGAATTGTGCTTTTATATACGTTTTGAGTTTTTATAATCATAAAGGTTTTAAGTATCCAATAAAATCAAGTTATAAATTTGACACGTATTAAAGTTGAAACATTATGTAATTTTTTAACAGAATTTAAAAAATACAATCAAGTAAAATAATAGTAATAAACTTTATTTTGTGTAAATGATGAAGTATTTTGTATTCTTTACATCTTTAAACACTTACTCTTGGGTTGTTTCCCTTGAATACAAAAAAATGAAATGATGTTTTAAATTGAATGTATAAAAGAAATTAAAAGTAAATGTTAAACACTTATTAAAAAAAAACTTGAATTACAAATGGTATTTTAAAATTGTCCTGTTTTGGTACATTAAGTCTAACATTAACAGCCACAAAGTTTCCGGTTCTTCGTTTATGAAGTCCTGTCCTGTTATAGTTTGAAGTTTGCAGCTGCTTTATCTTGACACCCCGCTCACAAGTACTCACAAATCACGTGAGACATTGCGTGTCCTTTTTACGCACACGGTTACAAAGTAAAATATTAAATTTGCTTGCTTCTAATCATCGAACTGATGTAATTCAGTGAGTATTATCTATTTGTAAAGCAGAGAGCCAAGATATTAAACCTTTATCAGCAAGAGCTATTTCAACAAGTGTTTTATCGAGAATCACTGAAATAAGACAGAGCTCATGAACATAGAAGATAAATCTGTGGTACAAAACCCTATACAGGGACGTCTCAGTTCAAGGACTGGTCCAGCGAGGACAATTTAGAACATATCAGGTGATCAATCCTTGGACATCAGCAACTAAATGGAAATATCCAACGATGGACTAACCGATAGTTTGGTGAATATTTTGACTGAATTCAACGGATTAATTAGGACAGTTTGTATTTGACATGTTAAGATAGCTTTATATTTTACCTTGTATAGTTCTTGTAAAATAGTTCACACCTACCCTAGCACTAGTCCACACCTCCCCTAGCAATAGTCCACACCTCCCCTAACACTAGTCCACACCTCCCCTAGCACTAGTCCACACCTCCACTAGCACTAGCCCACACCTCCACTAGCACTAGCCCACACCTCCCCTAGAACTGTCCACACCTCCCCTAGCACTAGGCCACACCTCCCCTAGCGCTAGGCAACACCTCCCCTAGAACTGTCCACCCCTCCCCTAGAACTGTCCACACCTCCCCTAGCACTAGGCCACACCTCCCCTAGAACTGTCCACACCTCCCCTAGAACTGTCCACACCTCCCCTAGAACTGTCCACACCTCCCCTAGAACTGTCCACACCTCCCCTAGCACTAGGCCACACCTCTCCTAGAACTGTCCACACCTCCCCTAGAACTGTCCACACCTCCCCTAGAACTGTCCACACCTCCCCTAGAACTGTCCACACCTCCCCTAGCACTAGGCCACACCTCCCCTAGAACTGTCCACACCTCCCCTAGAACTGTCCACACCTCCCCTAGAACTGTCCACACCTCCCCTAGCACTGTCCACACCCCCCCTAGCACTAGGCCATACCTCCCCTAGCACTGTCCACACCCCCCTAGCACTAGGCCACACCTCCCCTAGCACTAGTCCCCACCTCCCCTAGTCAACACATCCCCTAGCACTGTCCACACCTCCCCTAGTCCACACCCCCCTTAGCACTAGGCCACACCTCCCCTAGCACTAGGCCACAACTCCAGTAGCACTGTCTACACCTCCCCTTTCACTAGTCCACACCTCCCCTAGCACTGTCCATACCACCTCTAGCACCAGTCCACACCTCGCCTAGCAGTGTCCACACATCCCCTAGCGCTGTCCACACATCCCCTAGCACTAGTCCACACCTCCACTAGCACTAGCCCACACCTCCACTAGCACTAGCCCACACCTCCCCTAGCACTAGTGAACACCTCCCCTAGCACTAGTCCACACCTCCCCTAGCACTAGTCCACACCCCCACTAGCACTAGCCCACACCTCCCCTAGCACTAGCCCACACCTCCACTAGCACTAGCCCACACCTCCCCTGGCTCTAGTCCACACCTCCCCTAGCACTAGCCCACATCTCCCCTAGCACTAGCCCACATCTCCCCTAGCACTAGCCCACATCTCCCCTAGCACTAGTCCACACCTCCACTAGCACTAGCCCACATCTCCCCTAGCACTAGCCCACATCTCCCCTAGCACTAGTCCACACCTCCCCTAGCACTAGTCCACACCTCCACTAGCACTAGCCCGCATCTCCCCTAGCACTAGCCCACATCTCCCCTAGCACTAGTCCACACCTCCCCCAGCAATAGTCCACACCTCTCCTATTATTAGTCCACACCTCCCCTAGCACTAGCCCACATCTCCCCTAACACTAGTCCACACCTCCCCTAGCACTAGTCCACACCTCCACTAGCACTAGCCCACACCTCCACTAGCACTAGCCCACACCTCCCCTAGAACTGTCCACACCTCCCCTAGCACTAGGCCACACCTCCCCTAGCACTAGGCCACACCTCCCCTAGAACTGTCCACACCTCCCCTAGAACTGTCCACACCTCCCCTAGAACTGTCCACACCTCCCCTAGCACTGTCCATACCTCCCCTAGCACTAGCACTAGTCCCAACCTCCCCCTAGTCAACACCTTCCCTAGCACTGTCCACACCCCCCCTAGCACTAGGCCACACCTCCCCTAGCACTGTCCACACCCCCCTAGCACTAGGCCACACCTCCCCTAGCACTAGTCCCCACCTCCCCTAGTCAACACATCCCCTAGCACTGTCCACACCTCCCCTAGTCCACACCCCCCTTAGCACTAGGCCACACCTCCCCTAGCACTAGGCCACAACTCCAGTAGCACTGTCTACACCTCCCCTTTCACTAGTCCACACCTCCCCTAGCACTGTCCATACCACCTCTAGCACCAGTCCACACCTCGCCTAGCAGTGTCCACACATCCCCTAGCGCTGTCCACACATCCCCTAGCACTAGTCCACACCTCCACTAGCACTAGCCCACACCTCCACTAGCACTAGCCCACACCTCCCCTAGCACTAGTGAACACCTCCCCTAGCACTAGTCCACACCTCCCCTAGCACTAGTCCACACCCCCACTAGCACTAGCCCACACCTCCCCTAGCACTAGCCCACACCTCCCCTAGCACTAGTCCACACCCCCACTAGCACTAGCCCACACCTCCCCTAGCACTAGCCCACACCTCCACTAGCACTAGCCCACACCTCCCCTGGCTCTAGTCCACACCTCCCCTAGCACTAGTGAAAACCTCCCCTGGCTCTAGTCCACACCTCCCCTCGCACTAGCCCACATCTCCCCTAGCACTAGTCCACACCTCCACTAGCACTAGCCCACATCTCCCCTAGCACTAGCCCACATCTCCCCTAGCACTAGTCCACACCTCCCCTAGCACTAGTCCACACCTCCACTAGCACTAGCCCACATCTCCCCTAGCACTAGCCCACATCTCCCCTAGCACTAGTCCACACCTCCCCTAGCACTAGTCCACACCTCTCCTATTATTAGTCCACACCTCCCCTAGCACTAGCCCACATCTCCCCTAGCACTAGCCCACATCTCCCCTAGCACTAGCCCACATCTCCCCTAGCACTAGTCCACACCTCCCCTAGCACTAGTCCACACCTCCACTAGCACTAGCCCACATCTCCCCTAGCACTAGCCCACATCTCCCCTAGCACTAGTCCACACCTCCCCTAGCAATAGTCCACACCTCTCCTATTATTAGTCCACACCTCCCCTAGCACTAGCCCACATCTCCCCTAACACTAGTCCACACCTCCCCTAGCACTAGTCCACACCTCCACTAGCACTAGCCCACACCTCCACTAGCACTAGCCCACACCTCCCCTAGAACTGTCCACACCTCCCCTAGCACTAGGCCACACCTCCCCTAGCACTAGGCCACACCTCCCCTAGAACTGTCCACACCTCCCCTAGAACTGTCCACACCTCCCCTAGAACTGTCCACACCTCCCCTAGCACTGTCCATACCTCCCCTAGCACTAGCACTAGTCCCAACCTCCCCTAGTCAACACCTTCCCTAGCACTGTCCACACCCCCCCTAGCACTAGGCCACACCTCCCCTAGCACTGTCCACACCCCCCTAGCACTAGGCCACACCTCCCCTAGCACTAGTCCCCACCTCCCCTAGTCAACACATCCCCTAGCACTGTCCACACCTCCCCTAGTCCACACCCCCCTTAGCACTAGGCCACACCTCCCCTAGCACTAGGCCACAACTCCAGTAGCACTGTCTACACCTCCCCTTTCACTAGTCCACACCTCCCCTAGCACTGTCCATACCACCTCTAGCACCAGTCCACACCTCGCCTAGCAGTGTCCACACATCCCCTAGCGCTGTCCACACATCCCCTAGCACTAGTCCACACCTCCACTAGCACTAGCCCACACCTCCACTAGCACTAGCCCACACCTCCCCTAGCACTAGTGAACACCTCCCCTAGCACTAGTCCACACCTCCCCTAGCACTAGTCCACACCCCCACTAGCACTAACCCACACCTCCCCTAGCACTAGCCCACACCTCCCCTAGCACTAGTCCACACCCCCACTAGCACTAGCCCACACCTCCCCTAGCACTAGCCCACACCTCCACTAGCACTAGCCCACACCTCCCCTGGCTCTAGTCCACACCTCCCATAGCACTAGTGAAAACCTCCCCTGGCTCTAGTCCACACCTCCCCTAGCACTAGCCCACATCTCCCCTAGCACTAGCCCACATCTCCCCTAGCACTAGCCCACATCTCCCATAGCACTAGTCCACACCTCCCCTAGCACTAGTCCACACCTCCACTAGCACTAGCCCACATCTCCCCTAGCACTAGCCCACATCTCCCCTAGCACTAGTCCACACCTCCCCTAGCACTAGTCCACACCTCTCCTATTATTAGTCCACACCTCCCCTAGCACTAGCCCACATCTCCCCTAGCACTAGCCCACATCTCCCCTAGCACTAGCCCACATCTCCCCTAGCACTAGTCCACACCTCCCCTAGCACTAGTCCACACCTCCACTAGCACTAGCCCACATCTCCCCTAGCACTAGCCCACATCTCCCCTAGCACTAGTCCACACCTCCCCTAGCACTAGTCCACACCTCTCCTATTATTAGTCCACACCTCCCCTAGCACTAGCCCACATCTCCTCTAGCACTAGCCCACATCTCCCCTAGCACTAGCCCACATCTCCCCTAGCACTAGTCCACACCTCCTCTAGCATTAGGCCACAGCTCCCTTAACACTTGTTCGATGGTGACCATTTTACCAAATTTATTTTAATTAAAACATGGTTTTAAAAATTGGTTAAAATTTTTTAAAATTTCTTATTTTTCTACATTGTAAATCCAAGTTGTATCCATTCATAATGCACTTGATCGGTTTAATCCACAGTAAAACGACATTTTAAAAAATGCTGCTGCTGCCAAATTTAGCAAAGCTGTCGTGGGAATTAACTTTTTAAAAAAAGTTGACGTTATTGGACGAGGGATAGAACGCTCTGGCATTTGAAGAAGGGGAGGTAAAAATGTTGAAGTCTTCACTGTAAAAATCTGGGATTGAGGGCTCGTCGAGATTGTTGTTTAAGGGGGGGGGGTAGTAAAGGCTGGGGTGTGACGTCGAATGTAGCTAGCGCGTGGTGTGACGCTAGATGTAGCTAGCACATGGTGTGATGTAACGCTAAATGTAGCTAACACATCATGTGACGCTAGATGTAGCTAGCGCATGGTGTGACGCTAGATGTAGCTAACACATCATATGACGCTAGATGTAGCTAGAACGTGTTGTGACGCTAACTATAGCAAGCATGTGGAGAGGCGCTTGGTGTAGCTGGCACATGCAGTTATTACGTTAGCTGTATCTAGTACTTTATGTGGTGCTAGCTCTAGCAAGCAAGTGATTTAACATTAGCTGTAGCTAGCACTTGATTTAACATTAGCTGTAGCTAGCACTTGATTTAACATTAGCTGTAGCTAGCACTTGATTTAACATTAGCTGTAGCTAGCACTTGATTTAATGTTAGTTGTATCTAGCGTATGATGTAACGCTAGCCGACGCTAGCACATAATGCGGAGTTATTATGACGACTATACAAATAGAAACGTGCAAATCTCGCATGCGCACATTTGAAAAGCTACACCCTCTGACACCTTATATTGGGCGTAGAGCCATTTGAAAGCAGAGCTTAATATTAAAAATCAAAGGCCTAAACAGACAAACACACAAATAACGATACGTTTACATTAGATCCACACATGACAAAAATTTAAACAATAAAAGATTAGTTTTATATAACAAAAAAAATCTCACCTTTTCTTGTCAACTCCATCATGAGAATGAATAAAACAAAAATATCCATATCCAAAGTTTCACATATCCATACACGTCTCCTGTACTAAAACGGGACTTCCCGATTTCAATGCTGCCTTTGTGTTAGCTCCACATTGGGATTTCCCGGTTATACGTCGGATTAGAGTTCATCCTATGGCTGATTCTCTGGTGAACTGACGCTGTAAAATACCATTATTTGATGTTTAGAAGTGTGTTTGTCTGTGTGTATCTAGTCTAGCCTAAAACAAACAGACGCCTGTAGTGTTATGACCTACAGAAAGTTAAATCGTCGGTATGTTTTTGTTTTGTTTTCATCCTGTGATCAATATAGCGCCGTCAATGGAACTGTAGTGGCACCGTGATGGATTAGATGGGTAGAGTCGGACAGGATGGGACGGGGTGGGATGGGATGAGTTGGGTACAAATCGCGGGGCTCTCTGAGATTTTATTTCAAGATACGGACGAGTCTATTACCCACCCCATTCCAAGATACGGACGAGTCTATTACCCACCCCATTGATTCTAGCCGGTGTCTGAGAACAAAGGTCTTTTCTCAGACCTGGTTCCCCCCTCATCAATGCTGCCCCCCTCCCTCATCCACCCCCCTCCTCATATTTTCTCGTTTCGCCCTACGAGCGCAACAATCAAAACGATTGATCAAAAATATTTTTTTCCCTTGTTTGACTCTATGCCAGGGCAGACATTGCAGAAATGATTTTCATTGGCTGTTACGGGTCACGTGGTTTTGGTATTTCAGCGCAAACACTGGGTAACAATATTTTTATTGGCTGTTACAAGTCACATGATTGGGTATTACAAAAACTCTAAGATACCTAAGTTCAAGCTATAGTTTAAAAAAAAAAACAACCGTTCAATAATTTGATGATAGGCCGTAAGAATCAGTAAGCTACATATAATATACTCTAGTATAGCGAAGGGATTATGTAATAAATAATTACTTAGGAGTTTCAGCTAAGTAGCCAGTTAAGGTGGTATTTACATCAGGACTAAGGGGCGACAACCCACTGGAAGCCGGAGTTAATGTGGATTCGTATCATACCGTAAACCCTGATGTAGATTCACAGTCTGGATCAGCTTCATGAATTAGCCCGCAAATTCAGTATTTACATTGCCTGTAACCTTTTAACACTTTTCTCCTATTTCTTTTATCCATTTGAAATAAGTGTTTCTTTCAGACAACTTACACCGGGGGGGGGGGTACACTTGAATTTTTTGGGAGGGGGGAGGCCGAAATTTTTTTTTCCGTGGGGGCGGGTTGGCGGAAACTAATAAAAGTATATATTTTTTAATATAATTTATATTTCTTGGGGGGGGGGGGGGGTGGTAGATGAGATACCTGAAAAAACTGTATAAATAATACGCTGACAAAAAGTTGGCCTTAAAAACACGAAAATTTTCGAAACTCGGTTTCGACAAAGATTCAGAGCTATGGTTTTCCTAATTAGAAGTGTAAAATAACTAATTAATTTTTGTCTGCCATAAACCGTTTTCTGTTTATCAATCACGGTAATCAAAATAAAGTATCACGTGCCCCATTGGTCACTCCTAAACAGCCTTTAAAAATGGGTTCGAATTTTTTGATAAAAAAAAGAGGATGTGTGCGTTACATTTACAAGTTAATACGATGTTTCAATATTATATAGTGTTTTTGGTTGTAGTCTAAGAAATTGTCTAGAGCATTGAAATTTATTACACAACACCGTTACACTTGGCTTAGTAGATATTTTGGGTTCGTTTGTGTCTGGTGAAACAATAGTAAATAAAACCCAATCCAATAAGAAACTGTATTATTTAGATGTAATTTTCACCAACTACAAGAAAAAATGAAAACTCACGAGTCATCAGTTTAAAGAGTGGAATTATTTTGTTGTTGCTAAAATGACTAATGACCTTGACCTATTAACTGATTATGTATAGTTGGGAGGGGGGGAGGTTGAAAGTTTCGTAAATAATGCGGGCTGTAAATTATTTCATTGACGCCGCACCACACAAAGCCTACCATTTGTTGGTCTCCAAAACTTGAATCGATACTTTCGGGAAAACAGTTGCCCAGAATAAAAGATGGGTGCTAAAGAAACTGGCGTTCATATTCAAATGGGTATTTACGTTAGGTTTCAATCGTCTTTTAGAGTTATCTTAACTTGATGCTGCCTCAATCGACAATAAAGGGTCATAACTCGGTACCCAGGGAAAAATAACTTAGTCAATACTACGTTACATTGCTTATCTCAAGAAAACATTACCTCCCTTTTATCTGGTCGTTGAGTTGATTATCTCCCCTATACGGCAGCGGTACTGAAATAGTAACGCGATTATTTAAGACGGGAGAATTTTGGATTATTATGCACTAGGGTGGGCATTATGTGTGGTGAGTTATCCCCCTTGTGCTAGTAGAAGTTTACATAACGGGTCCCTGGTCGTAACTTGATTAACATAATATGGTGTGTGGGAATAAAGTTAACATTTTTTTTCTTGTTTGCATTAATGTGGTTCTTTTTTTATGTGTTCATGACGTGTCATATCCGTTTGGATAAGCCTGTTTTCTTCATCGATATAGCATTCTGTCTTTACTGTCTTGTTTCATCTGTCTGGTCTATAGTGTCTTCAACTGTCTGACTATACTGTCTTCAACTGTCTGACTATACTGTCTTCAACTGTCTGGTCTAAACTGTCTTCAACTGTCTGGTCTAAACTGTCTTCAGCTGTCTGATCTATACTGTCTTTGTTCAGCCAAATTTTATCTAAGATCTATACCAACACTTTCTTAACTTTGTGCCTCTGTGCCTGTGTTGAGCAAAACAAAATTGCTTGGGACTCCTCCCAATCTTTTCACTCCTTTTAATCCTCAAGCCTAAGCCTTACCCGAACTAATCCCCATGGTTAATCTGCGTTATAGAGTATCATTAGCGAGGATACTCACTGCACGATTTGATCTGATCGATACCAGCTATTGGGCGATACTGTTATTTTGCGATACCAGTTATTGTGCGATACCAGCTATTTTGTGATACCAGCTATTGTACGATACCAATTATTGTGCGATACAAGCTATTGTGCGATACCAGCTGTTGTGCGATACCAGCTATTGTACGATACCAACTATTGTGCGATACAAGCTATTGTGCGATACCAGCTATTGTGCGATACCAGCTATTGTACGATACCAGCTGTTGTGCGATACCAGCTATTGTACGATACCAACTATTGTGCGATACCAGCTATTGTTCGATACCAACTATTGTGCTGTACCAGCTATTGTGTTATCCAGCACAATATAGATAACCCGCATCACGTGCACACTGCATTGTAAAGTTTTACGTGCTGTGTATGTTCCACTTACTAGTGACGTCATGGGATTACAGATTCAGGCCCATCCATCCCTTTTCGTCATACACCCTGACCCCCTTTCTGTGGCCTTACTACTACAACAATAATACCTAGTCCTTGTACAAATTGTTGTGAAGTAATTTTTAAAAAATGTATTATGTGTATTCTAAACTATTCACCCGTTAAATGTAAGAATATTATCAATGGCTATGTTTTGGTTTACAGTTCGAAAAATCTTAGGATAAATTAGAGTATATAAATTTAAAAATTTAAATATATCTAACTTACCTTTATTAGTGTCCATTGGTAAACGCAAAAAATTAATCCACTAGTAATCCGTGGAAAAATGACACATGAGTCTGAAGTTCAACACTGATGTTATGTTTAAATAAACATTAGTTTTTGTTTACAAATTAAAACACGGTCTTCGTATATAAACACAAAATTCCCGTTTCAAACCTTTGACGTGTCTAGATCTATATTTAGCCTGTGACGTAAGTAATTCTCGCGTTCACAACATTGCAGCACTGTACGCGAGCATAGTCAAAACGCCAGCCAATCATATCCTCTGTTATTGATTGAAAGACAAGGCCGCTATTACCGTCTTAATCCGGGTATTAGAACAGAAGGGGGAGTCGCCAAATTAGTCGGTAACGTGTGCCGCCATTAGACCACGTGACCCCGCGCGCCTCACCTCGGCTGGAGCGTGACGCTCTTTTCTATCGTCTGCTCCGTATGTCTGCTCACACGGGCGCTGTAGATCTAAGGCTGTCCATTACAACACATCATATAAACTATGACTGCTCATAACGACACATCATATCAACTATGGCTGCTTATATCGACACATTACATAAACTATGGCTGCTTGAACGACACAACCTATCAACTATGTCTGCTTATAGTGACCCATCATATAAGCTATTCCTGCTCATAACGGCACATCCTATCAACGATATACTATAAAACATCTTAACGTTGTGTAAGAAATATGAAACATTCTCTAAGAATTGGGATAATACCGATTTTATCCGGGCCAATATTGACCGTATTTATCATTTTCCTGGGTTTAATCATAATAAAACTTGCGTGACAATTTGTCATTTACTAGATGCTTATTTTCCGCATAGAAAATAATTCCAATTCTAATATAACTAAATTATTTTAATAACACGAGAAATAATGTGTATATCTTGACAGAAAATAACTTTTATCCTATAGAAATGTTAGTTTAACCGAAATACGTATTTTTATTTTTCGTTATTAAAAGAAGAACCAACATAAAGATCAGTACAAATCCATTAATTTCGTTGTGAAGCAATATTTCCCCATCCAATTATTATTTCAGCATCTGTTCTTCAATCTGTCGGTCACACTTGACAGTACACAACTGATACATTGGTCAAATGTTTCCATACACCCACCTACCAGACCCACCTACTAGACCCACCTACCAGACCCACCTACTAGACCCACCTACTAGACCCACCTACTAGACCCACCTACTAGACCCACCAACTAGACCCACAAACTAGACCCACCTACTAGACCCACTTACTAGACCCACCTACTAGACCCACCTACTAGACCCACCTACTAGACCCACCTATTAGACCCAACCAGACCCACCAACTAGACCCACCAACTAGACCCACCTACTAGACCCACCTACCAGACCCACCTACCAGACCCACTTACTAGACCCACCTACTAGACCCACCTACTAGACCCACCTACTAGACCCACCTATTAGACCCAACCAGACCCACCAACTAGACCCACCTACTAGACCCACCTACTAGACCCACCTACCAGACCCACCTACCAGACCCACCTACTAGACCCCCCAACTAGACCCACAAACTAGACCCACCTACTAGACCCACTTACTAGACCCACCTACTAGACCCACCTACTAGACCCACCTACTAGACCCACCTATTAGACCCAACCAGACCCACCAACTAGACCCACCAACTAGACCCACCAACTAGACCCACCTACTAGACCCACCTACCAGACCCACCTACCAGACCCACTTACTAGACCCACCTACTAGACCCACCAACTAGACCCACCAACTAGACCCACCAACTAGACCCACCTACTAGACCCACCTACTAGACCCACCTACTAGACCCACCTACTAGACCCACCTATTAGACCCAACCAGACCCACCAACTAGACCCACCAACTAGACCCACCAACTAGACCCACCTACTAGACCCACCTACTAGACCCACCAACTAGACCCACCTAGTAGACCCAACCAGACCCACCAACTAGACCCACCTACTAGACCCACCAACCAGACCCACCTACTAGACCCACTTACCCACCAACTAGACCCACCTACCAGACCCACCTACTAGACCCACCAACTAGACCCACCTACTAGACCCACCTACTAGACCCACCTACTAGACCCACCTACTAGACCCACCTACTAGACCCACCAACTAGACCCACCTACTAGACCCACCAACTAGACCCACCTACTAGACCCACCTACTAGACCCACCTACTAGACCCACCAACTAGACCCACCAACTAGACCCACCAACTAGACCCACCAACTAGACCCACCTACTAGACCCACCAACTAGACCCACCTACTAGACCCACCTACTAGACCCACCAACTAGACCCACCTAGTAGACCCAACTAGACCCACCTACTAGACCCACCTACTAGACCCACCAACTAGACCCACCTACTAGACCCATCTACTAGACCCACCTACTAGACCCACCTACTAGACCCACCTACTAGACCCACCTACTAGACCCACCTAAAACACCTACCAACTAGACCCATCTACTAGACCCACCTACTTGACCCACCTACTAGACCCACCTAAAACACCTACCAACTAGACCCATCTACTAGACCCACCTACTTGACCCACCTACTAGACCCACCTACTAGAACCACATATCAGACCCACCTACTAGACCCACCTACTAGAACCACATATCAGACCCACCAACTAGACCCACCTACTAGACCCACCTACTTGACCCACCAACTAGACCCACCAACTAGACCCACCTAGTAGACCCACATATCAGACCCACCTACTTGACCAATATACAGGATAGAGAAGTATTGACTAACGTCTTTATTTCAGACAGCCTGTCAATACTTTTATTTTATTCCTGCTGAGTATTAAAATTCAAATTGGTTTTATTCACAGTAGGAGAGAGTCATATGCTTTTAAACAATTTTCTGTGTTTTTTAGCGCAATTTCCATTCTGGAGAATTGCGTTTATTAACTCGTCATTTCTGGGAATGGATGGATGGATGAATGAATGTATGGATGAATGTGTGTCCGGGCTTTAAGTCGTATCTCCTCCTCAACGAAGCAATATCGATGACTAGTTACAAAAGCAATTATGTTAAGCAAGTTACGAGAATGAGCATAGGCTATAAAAATTCCGGGTTTCTTTCATGTATTTCCCGGAAAAGCCAAAAAACCTCGAAAAAAATCAGTTTTTGGCCCATATCTCGGCAACCAAGCCATTTAGCGACTTGAAACATGTACCAATCGATTTCTGTCATAATTTAGAACAATATTGCCGAAAAAAGTTTTCAAAAATATCCTCTCGTTCGGTCACAAATTTTAAAATTACATAAACACCTACAAACCGATCGTTCTTCTAGCTTGAACGCACCCCAACATTATACGTCAGAGCTATTTTTAGATAACATAAGGAAATTGCGCACAAATGTCACTAGACTATTTTAATTAACTTGTTTTTCAAAGAATGATCAATTACGTGTTTTAATTAACATACATTTTTCTTCTCCGTATAATTAAAAAAAATTTAAATTTATTAATTTTAAGTAAAAAAAGAAAAATAAAAAATTATACTAAACGAATCAATACTTATTTCAAGCTGGAAGCCATTGCTTTTCGTCACTATTGTCACTTTAAACTAGCCATTTCTCTGCTCTGTATGTGCAATATTTACACAGTTAAAAATGCCATTTCTCTGCTCTGTATGTGCAATATTTACACAGTTAAAAATGTCATTTTTCTGCTCTATGAGCAGTATCTACAACGTTAAAAAATGCTTCATAAAATTCTAAAACGCTGTTAAATCTCCAGTTCTATATCTGATTTCAGAGACCAAGGGCACGAACATTATTCTAACGTAATTTAAGGGAGATCACCATCATTATTTAATATGATTTAAGGGAAATTACCATCATAATTAACAGAGATCACTGGCAGTAATTTACCATATTTTTTGGCGAAAACCTCCATGTCTGAACTCAATTTATCGAGACAACCACCGAATTTGAACATGATCAGCTGTTTTAGATCTATTTCACTTTTGACTCGTCTTTCTCGCTCACTTGCAACATACCAAACTTGTTTAGTGCTGACGACTGTTTGAACATGTGCATTTACTATGTAGTTTCACAACATAGATGTTTCCAATACTATGTGTTCTATATTTCGTTCGACATTTGGTTCGACATTTGGTTCGACATTTGGTTCGACATTTGATTCGACATTTGATTCGGCATTTAATTCGACATTTGATTTGACATTTGGTTCGACATTTGATTCGAAATTTAATTCGACATTTGGTTCGACATTTGGCTGTACTCTTTTGAGCCCTGAGATTATGTACAACATTAAAGAACCGTTTTCTACAATAAAAAAAATAAATCAGTCAAAGTCCTGGTCACAGAGTTTTGTTAAGATCTCTAGAGCGACAAGCACTTTTATTTTTCACTTACGTAGTAGCTCAAAGAAAAAGGAAGATTTTTTTCTTCTTTTTTTTTCCATTTAAAAGTAAAAGCCTGTTATATTGAAGGGGTAGGGTGGGGAGTGAAGGTAAGGGGACGAGACCGCGAGACATGAGCTATTTAGCTATTATTATACACATACAATCATTATGATTTTTTTTAACATAGTAAGTATGCATATAGGCCTATAAAGGCCGTTGTCGTAGATTTTAAGCCCTACGCTTTAACAACATAAACATTAAAACCACAGCAAAAACATTTCGTCACAACTTATGTATCGACATGTTCGATACTTTATATTACAGGTTTATCGATATGTTCGATACCTTAAATTACAGATTTATCGACATGTTCGATACTTTATGTTTCAGATTTATCGATATGCTCAATACTTTATTTTACAGGTTTATCGATACTTTATATTTGAGATTTATCGATATGTTCGATATTTTATGTTATAGGTTTTGAGCGTAATCGCCCACTTGGCAGCAAACGTTTCTAATTTTAATGTTGAGGTCATCTGAAGCAGATCAACTCTACTTCATCTGCCCCATGGGTCTTGGGCACGAACGGGGAAAACGATCTAATTTTAATGTTCATTTAGAAATCGCTCCAGTGCATGACGCAGCGTTCTAAAATACGTACAATTTTGAATTTTAACGTGAGAAAAACACTTGGAACCGAAGACCTTTGGTCAAACACCCTATGTCAGGCTGTGATCAAACCCAATGTAGTCAAACCCTCTGTGGTCAAACCCAATGTGGTCAAACCCAATGTTGTCAAACCCAGTGTGGTCAGACCCAATGTTGTCAAACCCTCTGTGGTCAAACCCTCTGTGGTCAAACCCAATGTGGTCAAACCCAGTGTGGTCAGACCCAATGTGGTCAAACCCTCTGTGGTCAAACCCTCTGTGGTCAAACCCAATGTGGTCAAACCCTCTGTGGTCAAACCCAATGTGGTCAAACCCAATGTGGTCAAACCCAATGTGGTCAAACCCAATGTGGTCAAACCCAATGTAGTCAAACCCAATGTGGTCAAACCCAATTTGGTCAAACCCAATGTGGTCAAACCCTCTGCGGTCAAACCCTCTGTGGTCAAACCCAATGTGGTCAAACCCAATGTAGTCAAACCCAATGTGGTCAAACCCAATGTGGTCAAACCTTCTGTGGTCAAACCCAATGTGGTCAAACCCAATGTGGTCAAACCCAATGTGGTCAAACCCAATGTAGTCAAACCCAATGTGGTCAAACCCAATGTGGTCAAACCCAATGTGCTCAAACCCTCTGTGGTCAAACCCAATGTAGTCAAACCCAATTTGGTCAAACCCAATGTGCTCAAACCCTCTGTGGTCAAACCCAATGTAGTCAAACCCAATGTGGTCAAACCCAATGTAGTCAAACCAAATGTGGTCAAACCCTCTGTAGTCAAACCCAATGTAGTCAAACCCAATGTGCTCAAACCCTCTGTGGTCAAACCCAGTGTGGTCAAACCCAATGTAGTCAAACCCAATGTGGTCAAACCCAATGTGCTCAAACCCTCTGTGGTCAAACCCAATGTGGTCAAACCCAATGTGCTCAAACCCTCTGTGGTCAAACCCAATGTGGTCAAACCCTCTGTGGTCAAACCCAATGTGGTCAAACCCTCTGTGGTCAAACACCAATAGTCTATTGACCATATCATGAGCATGAACATCTAGTTATACTTCACTCTAATAGAAACTTATGCAAATTGGACATTTAATAAATGTTAATTAGCAACATCCATAATGCTCAGACTCTAATAAACGTTCTAGGTAACTAAATTTAAGGAGAAAGGTAGGTAACCATGAAAACAAGATAATTGTGTTTAAGCATTTGTAGTTTCCCCTATAATAGTTGGACCGAAAAAATATAAGATGTAGGCAGTAGCTTGCATTAGGGCTAATGAAAGGTATGTCTCATTATCTAACACATCAGCTTCAAATTCATTATCCACCGTATCTAGCTTTACAGCTTTATACTTATGCAGATCTAGATTCTAGGCTTAGATCCCCTTATAGAGCGTCGAAACTGCTACCGCGGATTTGTAAACTAAAAATAATTTTCAGTTAAAATGGCTTTAGTAATTCATCAGAAGATACATTCTAAGAAGTATCTGTGTGATTAGAAACATTCATATATCAAATTCGCTTTGAAAGACATATTAAAAATCGTGTTTTACTTGGCAAAAGGGGACAGTGTTTTGCTTGTGATGTGTGTCATAAAGAATTTTTTGTGAAGAATAATTTATACCTCCATAAAAAACTCATTCAGAAAAAAATATTTCAATGTGATTTGTGTGATAAAAGATTTGTTCTGAAAGAGTATTTAAAACCCCATTTAAATCGTAATTTAAAACAAAGTCGAATTCTGCAATCGAAGGTAAGCCAGGAGACATACGTTAAGCAGCCATCTCATGGATTGCCATCACTTTTGTGAAAGATTCACATGTACAGTGTACCAACAGAAATTCTACCACAAGAAATTTCTAATCAAACAGAACAGGATGTATCACCCAACGCAAGCAGGAAGACAGCATGTATTTATTGTCACCAAGAAAGGTAGTAGTTTTTTTTTATTTAATTTTTTTCTGCTAAAATTTGGATAACCAGCTTTTCTGGCACTGCTAAAAAAAAGTTTAAAGCAGGAAACTTCTACATGCAAACATGTTTTTATAAATAAAAATAAATGTTCTTAGGAAGGTGCACACATGTTTTTCTACTTTTATGGCGTGGTTTAATGCTGACCACACTATCCCTGCATTTGTCAAGGTCACTAAAACGGTTAAACTCTACTTCAGCTGTCCCATATATCTTAATGTTCCAAAGGCAATTATATTTTTATTAAGTAAAAGGGAAGATAACAGGATAGAGTACTAGTCTGGTGACTCATTTCAGTTTTATTGGGCAGATAACCATCATTTACAGTTCAGACCATAAGCTAATAAATTTATTTTTATTGAGCAAATAATACATTAAGTTTTAATCGTTTCAGCTTTCTTAATTTCAATATATTTTAATTTTTTTTTTAAATTACTGAATATTCAAAACAAGATAATAAATCAACTACAAAAACCTGTATAATAATGCATTTAAATTAAGAAGAAAAATCATTGTTTTCTCAAAAGCTTTTATCTGTGACTAAAATTTGCACTTAACAGAGAATATTTCTTTTATTTTCTTATTTCAGTGCATTTTAATGATTTTTATTATCGTTGTTTTTTTTAAATATTTCTTTGTATCCTATTTATGAAAATTATAGTTAAAAGAATTATGACACTTATTTATTCATCAACAAAGGAAATAAAGCGGGAGTGATCTCCCCCAAACCTTTTCGAATATTCTTATTTAAGACTACGGGGCGTGGCAACTCCGGGTATAGACAAGATTTTTATGAATTTTTAAATATTTATAAACAAAATTGCAAAAATAAGTTTTTCTGACCCAGGGAGGTGTAAAACGTAAATTCTGCACCATTACAACACTTCCTCTATTTTTGTATACAAGAAAGTAAATACAGCTATTTTTAACTGCTTTTCTTTTCCTAAATGGTTTTTTAACAACAGCTATTTAAAATTTACTTTATTTCAGGATTGAATGTGAAAGTGGATGAGGTATTGAATGGAAAAAGCCTTTATAAAACAATGGCCCACCCCAGCAGGAAGAAGACATTAAACCAGGCCCTTCATCAATACAAACTCCTCAAAACACCAAAGCTGAGACCGCTAGGCTGATCTATCATGATCTGATCAAAAATGTGTTAGCTCCAATGTCAACAACTGCTAACAACAAACCAAAAACTTAACAACACACCTCATCCTGTGTCTTTAGAAAAAGAATTACAAACAATATGCTTTAGTTAAAGAGGAGACTGAGCCCGTTGTTCTCAATGAACGTGTGAACCTTCCACCCAACTTTACAACACCTTAGTCTCAATGAACATGTGAATCTCCCATGTATACTTCGTATACGAGAAAGTAAAAAATGAACAATTTTAGATAGTTTTATCACATTCACACAATCACAGTAAATTTCACCCCGTAAATTTGCGGAAATATAGGAAAAGTTAAACTCCCAACTATTATTTATTATTTAGGCCTAGTAATAGATGCTACCGAAAATATCAAATCCCTATATTACATCATCAGTTAATGTACACATTGCATGTAAATGAATTAGTAATTTTGCAGCATTTTTGAGAGGTCATCTAAATTTTTGTGGATGTCCACTATGGGGGGGGGGGGAAGAGATGGGAGTCTAAAATTCCAAATTCCTTTGGACGTAATAAATGAATAAATAAACAAGTTGTTTCACAGAACTCATTCAATTGTACACAAAATATTTTTTAATACACACTAGTATCAGAATTATCCACATTACAGATAGTAAGTGCAATATTTGCATAATACAACATCACCATTAGTAAAGTACATAAAGCTGCTATCACTAGCAACAACAATCATGTGGTAAAATGTACTTGTTGCTGCGGATCATTGAAATATTGAAATATTTGATTGATAGTTAAATTAGCCTTACTTAATAAGAACAACTAATGCATTACCCATATATCTATACATAGGCTACATGTTTCTTTTAGTTTACTCAGTGTTACATTAGACTTAGACCTAGATCTAGTTCAAATTTCCTCCTTTGCCTCACGAAAACTAAAATAGTAACCGCACAAAACAATTTTGATATTTAAAGATTAAAATTATTGAATGTTAAAAGGTCTGGTATTTGTAACTTTTTATAATATTATTCAACTCAAGTTTAAAGCAATTACACAAGCTTATAGCAGACATATAAACAAACAAAATATTTGTTTAGATACATAGCATTTATTATATAAGTATTTACTAAAGTGGAGATAATTAAAAAAAAAATCAACAACGAGATAATAGCTTGTCGTGAAAATAACTGAAAAAGTGAATAATTTAAATATTAATGCCCTCTAGGATCGCCAGCGAGTGTGGTAACTCACTGATAACGCCAAATTACGGAGAATAGAATTGGGCTTACATAGATAATAATCTGGCGAGCCATGGGTCATGTCGGTAGGAACGAATGAATACATAAAATTGACCAATGAAAGCCAGGGTCATCTGACTAAACATGCAGGAAAGACTAATTTAGATTCAAGGAAAAATACGGCTTGGACTAGATTTGGAGTTAGATGTGGGAGAAAAATTTAGTCAGTCATAAGGTAGCTAGTGGTCGTACCCAAAAGGTAGCTAGTCGTGATCCTGGATAGTATAAAGTGGAAGTAGCTTGATAGGGGTAGTGGTGCAGACATTGAATCTGTTTATATTACTTTTCTTCGGTGGGGGAGGAGGGGACGGCAGAAACTGATTAAAGTATACAATCTGCCCGATAGAAACCCTGTATAATAGAAAAAAGTGTAACTTATTTTAGCCTCGGTAAGTGTAATGTATTGTACAATAATAAAGTTGGTCATCCTAGAGACTTTGTATGAGGTTCCATATCTCTCTAGCAGGCTCCTAAGTCAGAAATATTGATGATCTTACTAGATCTAACATTTGCACTTAGTGTATGTGGCCCACACGACCTCGTATGTTCCTATCATCAATATCAGGAGCGGGCGTTTTGTCGCCAACATCTTTGGAGGAAAAAAAAACGTTGGATATTTTTACAGGCATTTTATTCAACAGAGGAATAGATAGTTAAAACTGTAACAAATAGAAAAAGCTTACCGGTCAGAGGGATATCTTCATCCTCTGTAGCTGTTTCTTTCTTCTCAGTCATTGGCTTGTTGTAACATTTCATTATGTAGATTATATTTACAATTACAGACACCACAAGAGTTGCCGTAATTAGTATAACCAAACCTAGAATCGCGTACACTGTGTAGGATGAGATTATAATTATGTTGAGAAAGTAATTGCATACTAAAATAATTCCGTTAAACCAGTAATTATTTATATTATCATTTTTTTTTTAAAATATTGAACTAAATTTAGATAGAAGTGCTACATTGGAGATTAGAAAGCAAAAGGCCTCTGTTAGTCCCGAACAGTGCACTTACATAAATATAAGCTACCAAAACATTGTGAAAGACAGGAGAAAGACATCACATCGCATTGAAACAGATGTTAGACAAAGACAGGTTATTATTACAAAGTTAGGCAGATAACTGACCGTAGTTACTAGTCGTCCCAATCAACTCATCTTGAACAGTTTTCTGTAAACGTTTCACTTCTGTTAATACTGTTATCATATCTGAGGGTCATACACAGACAACAAACAGTTGATTATTTATAAAATAATTTATGTTACACACATGCTTTATGCCATGCTTTATTTTAAAAGCATAATAAGGGCCAATCTTTTATATTTAGACATAAATAAAACGAATAGTTTAAACCCTATTATATTTTTTTTAATCATGTTAATTTGGTTTTAAAGATTAGAACTTGTTGGCCTATAAGCAGGCTAAATGGCTATGTCTGTAGTAGTTCTACCTGATAAGTTTGTCTAAGTACCTTATTTATAATCTGTGTCAGGATCAGAAAAACACAAGCTAAAAGATTATGTGACGTTATGTGGACAAAATGAAAAGACATGAGCATAGTGTGCATATGAAATGCTCTATAGAAAAGTTTCCCTTTCAAACCTGACGGCAAGTAAAGTTCTCTTGTTTCTGTGACCTAGGCACTATGCCCAGCCGCCTTTGCTTTCCCTAACGTGAGTTAGGTACCCATCAGAGTTGGGTGGACTCAGGGACGGTCTACTGACTTGAACCCGGATTCGAACTCGAGACTTACGGGTTAGCAGTCTCTATCGCTAGACCACTCCTTCCCATGTTCTATATAAACTAAATAAATAAAATACTATTTTGTTTTCTTTTCAGTCTAAATTTCAGGAATAAACCCTACAGTCTATGAGGAAGTTTCTAAAAAATCCGAAATTTTAATTTTGTCTATGGTATTTAACTTTACTTCTTTAAAAGTCAGAGATTGTAACAAGAAATAATATTTAACACACATTTTTTCAACCTATTTTAAGCCATAGCTTATTTTCATTGAAATAATGTTGGCAGATCGGGCTGTTTTGAAATTTCCGCACTTCCTTTCCAATAATCCGGGTTATAGTCTACACTATTTTTAAAACAACTAGTTTAAAGAGATAGAATAGATCATAGAGACACACTTCTAATAAACCTAAAATGTGTTTCTAACCATTGCTAGTTGTACGCTGGCTAGGTTCTGCTGTGAACAGTAAAGACTTGATGTGGCGGGTTAAGTCAGCAAGTATGTTGGTAACATTTCCCAACCCCTCTCTGATATCTGGAGAAATTTAAAATACCGGATTAAAAGTCAAAAACTATTCTGAAAATAATTATGTATGATTAGTCTGTAGATTAAAAAAATAAAAATAAACTCAAGCCTCCTCTAGGAAACGAATAGCGGGTAAAAAAAAATGTTTAACACAAATTAAGACAACCATTAGAAAATATATAGCTGCAAAGAAGATGACATATATCACAATGCAAATAAAATGAAATATAGTGGTGAAATATGATTACATTTATCAGCTGTACTTAATGGATTGTGGGAAAAAGACACATATAATTGAACATAAAAACTAAGCGTGTTCCGATTATTATACTATTATCAAAGTAATAAAATGGGATGAATGAAAGTTTAAAAAACAAAAGTAATTCAAATTTTGTAAACATAACTTCCACACATTCCTTTCCATACGCCGTTGTAATTATTGATAGAAAACTCAGTTCGAAGATAACTATCAACAATATAAGTATAAAGTTACACTGATAAATATTTATATGAGAGTTACAAATTATAGAAAACATCAAAACACACAGGACCTACCATAGTCACTTTTAGCTTGAGTCGCTTTACTTTGTGAGACAACATTTTGGACTTGAGTGATCGCATCTTGCAAGATTTCGGTTACATTTTTCAGATCTTGCACAGTATTAATTAGCTTTTTCAGATATTGTACACTTTCAATTAGGTTTCTTAGATCTTGCGTTACATTTTTTAGATCTTGCACGGCGGTTGATAGGTTTCTCACATCTTGCACAATAGTAGACAGGTTTCTCAGATCTTGTATGGTGCTGCTTAAATGTTCCAGGTTCTCATCCAGGTTCTTAGAGATATCTGAACAATATTCACGGGCCACAAATTTCATCATGAACAAAAATATTGGACTGTATATTCTTAGAACTGTAGCCTATACTGGCAAATACATTTTGTTAAAAGTATAGTTTGCGTCCATTAATGTGAAAAATACAATGACTTTATATGAAAATTGTATAATCACTGCATATATTCATGAGAATACTAAATCAATTTTTACCAACAAAAATAGTGACGTTTTATTAGGCTCACTGAGATTTTTTCTATTTTCGTTAAGTTAAGTGAAACGAGAGATTTTAGATATAATTTAAACTTTAAACTAAATAATAAAACACCCTAAATTTAGATTGCGTAGTTAAACCCTTATTATTCTAAATGGCTCGCCATTACAACCATATCCCATATCTTTACTTCGTGTGGCATTTAATTAACCCACAAAGTACAGTACAGTAGCTTGTTTAATTAAATTGTACAATAGCATGTGGTGGCTGGTGACTATAACAACGGATGGAGCAAAGGAAGAGCTAAACATTCCTTTTTTAAATCTAAATATTTGATTTAAACATTATCTGCATGACATCAAAAGTTGAATAAAAAGTTGTATACGATACATCTTTACTAGTAAAACTTAGTTGGCAGGTAGGAAGAAGTGTTACTGAAGTACTATTTTGAAACCAAGTACAACGAACGTTTCCATAGCTGCTAATAATTGGTATTGAGAAATAATTTCTTTATTATTACCTTTACACATACTACTTAGGCAGGTTAGCCGATTCAAAGATTCAAAATCTATTAATCTCTATTAACTTTAGTTTACTTGGATATTTAGTGTTTATGCATACATTTCATCTTCCATGTTGTACTTTTGATTGGTCTGTTCGTTTTAAAACACACACACAAGTAGATAGATAGTTAGCAGTAGATTCTATCTAGAAGCGTCTTAACACTAACAGGTGTCGAAACTATTAACACAGAGTTTGGACGGGAATGGTTTTAGTGTTTGGTAGTACAGATAATACAACATACTATAATTCTGTATTTGCAAAATGCCAGACAACAAAATGTGTGTTAGTTCTACAAACGTAGGCAGTGCCCGCCTCAATGCCCATAAACACACGCTGACCCGGAAGGTGACTTTGGTTTGCTTTATTCTGTTCACCTATTGCACGGTTCAATTACAGACTATTGATTATATTGATTAAAATGGTATATATAATCTACTGGGCTTCATTCGTTTCAAATCAATAAAGCGTTAAATCAATAAAGCGTTAAATCAATAAAGCGTTAAATCAATAAAGCGTTAAATCAATACAGCGTTAAATCAATAGATGCCTAGAATACAAGTGCCAACATATCTTGAGCAAACAACTTGTCATATATAGAGTTATGTCGTTTTTTGAAATGTATTATTTATAAAGCGGTGTTTTTAAATTGTTTAGGTCTATAACCTACAAACTAATACAGTGCAGAAGGTAATTTACTGGTACACTGTACCTGGGAAGTTACAAATAGTTGTCGCACTATTTAGCACTGGTTGGTTGTCTTGATTCTCCTTTTGTAAACGTTGTTCTAAAAGAAAGGCAAGATTATTCAATACACATCAACTTCCCAAACTTAACCTAAAGTAATATCATAACAACTTCTGTCAACTTTGATTATTTTTGCTACTTTTTACCTGCTGAGAAATCAGAATTCTCACAAGATGTGAACACTGAACTGTTGGGAAAATGGCGGACTGGTAGGATATCGAAGATCGTTTCTACAAGATAAACAAAAAATTATTATCTTTATCACTTCACTTTTCTTCTGCTCAAAAATTCATGTAAACATAAAGAGTAACTTATTGCAAATGTAAGCTTCATGTGTGTCACCACAACCTGCCAGTTCACGTGAAGTGAAGTTGGACTGGCAAGCTAAAATACATGACTCATCTCGCATCAATGTCGCGTTGTACTGGCCAAACCGACGACACCAGCTTAACAAAGACTTGGCATTAGAGGTGTTCAGTGCCAGTGGGAAGCAGGTCTCAATGCTGGAACTGTGCTGTGAACAGAACTGGTTAGCGCCGTAACAGATGCCGTAGTAGATGCATTTGTAGGGCTGGCTTGGTGGACAGGTAAGATCTTCTACTTGTTTTTTAGTTGGCTCTAGGTTTTAAAAACAAGAACTCAAATATATATATATATATATATATATATATATATATATATATATATATATATATATATATATATAGAGAGAGAGAGAGAGAGAGAGAGAGAGAGAGAGAGATAGAGAGAGAGAGAGAGAGATTGATATATAGATACATGTATATATATATATATATATACATATCACCATCATCTCAAGATGATTATAAGGTGTTCATCTCAAGATGTTGATGATATTATATATATATATATATATATATATATATATATATATATATATATATATATATATATATATATATATATATATATATATATATATATATAATTTTTATTTATAATTTCATGCTAGTCATAAACATAAACAAATTAAAAGGGATTATAATATGTGTGTGGTATTTTAAAATAAATCAAATCCAACTTACGTGAAAGTATTGACCCTTGCTCGAATATTAAAAAACTTAAAAACCAAAAATACTGCATTCTATCAGTTACTATAGCTCACTGTGAACGTTCGTCACTGATCCGAGTTGTAAACAGCTAAATGACCAGAAATGGCTGTTTAAACACGTCGACGTTTCTCCGTCTATTTCAGTGGTTTACTTAGTTGGTTAAAAATAAATCTGGTAAAATCCAGATCGATTATTTACGTTGCAGCATATATTCAGTGCAACTGCGTTGGTTTAGCTGCGCTAGAGAGTGTTTCTGTTTTTTTTTACAAAAAATATCAAATGGAATAGATAGGTCGTTTAGCACTTACACAGATTTTTTTTTTTTTCAATTTGCCTCAGAGGTGTAATTTAAAGCGTCACGTTGCCGTGTACAAAAGTGAGGGTCAGAACTTACTAATGGCATGTATAGGCAGAATATATCAAGTGATTCAGAACACTAAAGGGGGGGGGGGGCGTCATTATCACTTGTCCATGTTCTGAATGTAACCTTTCGCACACACCCATTAAAGTGGTGTGAGGTAGATGTGTCGACAGCCAGGGGTGTGGTTTTTTATTCGAGTTAGGTACAAAAGACAAGCTGTAGGTTGTGGTTTGATGACGATAAGTCCAGGGGTCCATATGTATGAATCATTGATTGTAGAGAGGGCGAATTTTCGACAGAGGACGACTTGTGTTATGTTAGATTTGTTGATTTATCCTTTTTTTTTTACTTACTACACTTGTTAATTGCCATCGAAAAACATAACCTTGACCTAACCACTTCTACAACGTCTTCTCATTAAACTTGATTAACATATTTATTTTTAATACCCCTGAGCCAGGCACACTGATCAATCAAGTAAAGTGAAAAATCTAGTTCTACACACCATGGGAAGAAACCACGGTATAAAACTATCAGTATTTTTACAGTTTGACGTTTCTTTTAAGGAGGGCGAGAAGTAGGGGAATATATCGGAGACGTATTAGATTTTTAGACTTTTTAAGACTATTTTTTTATTATTTGACGCCTGCAGTAATGATTCTATCCGCTCATAACTAGACGGCGTAAAGGTATATATCGTAACACCGCATTGTTAACTAGACGTCTTAAAGATACGTTGCTGTGGAGTTGAAATATGTTGTAATGTTGGCATTGTAACCAATAACACGTCTGTTTAACTATTTTTTAAAAATAGATTATAATGTGTTCATCGCGTGTCGCTTTTTTTCTTAATGTTCTGTTCACTGTAACACTCGAGGTGACAACCCTCGCATTACGACACGCCTCAAACTGTCTTGGAGAAATGTCGTGTTCGTAACATTATAAGAAGGATTTCAAAACAAAATTATTTGTAACGATTGCCGACTATTTTTTTCAAAACTGCCGTTAGAATTATTAGCGTGACGAAATTAGACAATCACTTTTTTAAAATCTTGGGTTAGAGGAAATAAAATAATAGTTAACGTTTGCTTAATTTTGAGTACTTTTAAAAAGTAAAACAAATAATAAATTAAATAGTATTTATAAATTCTACAATATTGTTTTAATACTACTAGCTACTTTATTGCATCATATGTTAAAATTATAAAATTAACAAAAATAATCTAAGAAGATATTATCATTCTTAAATAATTAAAAAAAAGAGTAAAAATATTTTTTTTAAAGACAGAAGAAATGCAAAATTTACACATTTATAAGAAGTTTAGCATATGGTTAACCTAAGAAATATTGTAATTACATGTTAATTTCTAGTAGTAAAAAAAGAACCAGAATAAAGGTATCAGTTGCATGCTCATTTACAAGGTTTAGTTTACTTCATTTGTATACCAAAGCCTAGTTCTAGTTGTAAGATTTAATTTGTTAGTTATATTTACTGCACTAAACTGTCTTGCCTACAACAACTAGCATTTACGTAATGTATACATGTAGGCTAGTAATAGTCCATACTTCTGCATATACTAATGATCTATATTGTAAATTTTAATCAGTAAACAGAAAGGAGTAGGCCACTACGGCTATCCTAAACACATTGAGCTCAGTTCTATTTATGAACTTTGCACTGTAGTGTAGACTTGTCATAACATTCTAGTAGGCTAAATTTATACTAGTATTACTTGTAGTTGTGTACTGAATGTGTACTGAATGTCTAGGCTTTTGTTTGTTTATGCGGCTCATTGTACTAGCTATTGGAAGCTTCCAGCAAAATCATGTTCATTCCGGCAACCGTTGCTACACCAAAAGGACCACAGATAAGAATGAGGGAGCATGACATGTCGATCACTTTTGCTGTGTATGAGGTCTAAGATGTGTTCCGATAGAAAATCCAGTAAAAATCGTACTCAAAATATACTTTTGTGCTGTATTTATGTGTGAAAATCACAAAAAGTGATTGTTATAATGATTGCCATGTTATTAGTTAATAAATTGTATCGTTTGTTCCTGTTTTGTAAAAAAAAAATTTTGAAAAAAAAATGTCCTAGTTTACTGACGGTACTTATAAGTACCAATATCTGTTTGGGCCATTAAAAATTTATGAAACGAAATTTCCTTCGATATATGCTTTGAATGTGCCAAAAGCAATATAGTAACACATTGTTTAAGTAAAAATCTCATTCAGAACATAATTCCGTAAATAAAGGGTTAACTTTGTTGTTAAAGTAGGGAGTTAATGGAAAAATACATTTTAATTTATTTTTTAAGTCTATTGTGATATGTAGCTGTTAGCTACTTAATGGTAAACGCACATTATGTTCGTTAGCGAGGTAGAATAGTATGTATTGAAAATTCAAATTCAGTACAGCGCCGTTAATTTTAATGTCGCTTATCAAAGTTGTTGGTTTAGATTCAAACCATGTAGAAATCTAGCGGATACACTATTGGACGTAAAACTTAATCTCAAAGCACGCAAATATCTTTAAATAGTTTATATTTTTTGACGTTTGGTTTTAATATTTTATTTATTTATTTATCTAGGTTCTCGCTAAAAAGGAACCGCCTCATAATTACTATGATTGTGATTCATATTAAATGAATCTTATGTTTATTTTGTGCTACCGCCACAAGCACGCAGCGCTGTGCGCTAAAGTAATATCCACACCAACGCGACCCAAACACAATAGACGACACACCAATCATTGTTGGGTTAAAGTTGACACGAAGCGTTACCTAGCCTAGTAAGTTAGTGATGCATGAAGTTCCGTGATCGATTTATTGATCTGGACGATTGATTTTTATTGAGCGCTAAAGGTTTTCTACGAAAATATTCCCTTACACATAGCCATTTATATTGACTCCTATTTGAATATGCTGGGCATTCTTTTTTTTTTTTTTAAATTGACTGATCATACAACGAAGTGAACAAGGAAGGTACGCTAAGTAAAAACGTAAGTCTGATTTACATTGTTGTACTTTAATAGAAAGCTGTAATGTTAATAAAATAAGGACTGCATTCAATATTTTATCATATTTTAAATTTAAAATAGAAACGATTATTGTTTTTATTCCGCAGCCTATGATTCGATTGATAAGATTTTAAAAGACGTGATTTACAGTTAGTTTACGAAAAAAAAAGATACAAAAACAAAACTGTATCCAGATCAAGTTCTTCATGCTAAGTCTATATATGTTTTTAAACATGCATAGTATATTACCGTTGTCACATAACGTCATGTAGACAAAAATCTTTTCTTTGTCTTACATACAACATGTCGTGATAGAACATTCATGAAACTTGCAACTTTTATCTACAAATAATCATTAAAAGTAGTGAATTTTGTTATAGTGTTAAAAATGTTTTATTAGGTCATAATTTTTTTTTAAATCAAGAAAATATAATTACTGAGACTGTCTGAGCAAGTTATGTAGTCTTGTAGTCTTCATCATTTTCTCTTACCTAAGGATTTGGAGCCGTTTTTTTTCTTGGAAGAACGATTGCTGACTCAGAGGTTAAGTAATAGGTCTATATGTTAGCTAACTTCTGGCAAGTGCGTGAATAGAAAGTAAAGTTGCACAAATTATGCGAAAAAAAACGAATTGATTAAGCATTGACTATTCGGTGAGACAATTAGACTTTTAAATCTTTAAATTAATATGGCAAACCCTTTTAAAAATTACATTGCGAAAAATAAAATCATCGTGCCAAAATATTTAACAAAATGTTTTCTGTTGGAATTGGAGCAATTAATGCAAATAAATCATTGTCTACAAATGCTTTGCAAGCCTAAAAAGAATTATACCTTTTAAACTTGACTTACTAATAAAGAGTCTGGGCATATTTGAATTTTATATGTTACTTTTTAGTTTTAATGATTGTTGCTCTCTAAATGACTGTATACGAGAGCTTGAAATACTTCCGATATTTATTTTACATTGGATACATTTAAGTATTTTAAGAAACAAGAATTTTATATAAATAAAAGTCTCTGTTTTTCACCCGATAGTATTAAACCGGTGTATTTTGATTATAAAATATATTCTTGCATATATTTATATAATTATGATGTTCCTTTGTTTGCAGTTCGCAACTTTTCAATTATTTTAAGGTGCAATCTTGTCACGACTCTCCTACGTTGGATATTTTTAATGAACTTATTTAATCAAAGGAATACTACATAAAACTTTGTAAAAAAAATTGAGTAGATACTTTTTGATAGCAATGTTTCGCCAGTTCTTAAATATATGCAGAAGAGTTTCCAATTATATTTTCATTAATTCAGATGAATATAAATTTTGGGAAACTGAATGGAATAGTTGTCCCAAAAAGCATCTGCACGAACAATATTTCGCTGCTTCACTATTGCCTAATTCAGATGAATATAATGAAATACCGGGTTATACAGATAATAATGATTTAGCTAATATTATACAGTGTATGATACCTCTTACTGGAATGATTCTTATCAAGATTCCGAATAAAGATATACAATTTGGCAGCGGTTTTGTTCAAAGAATCAGAAAAAAGAATGGGCATTGCCCTTGTGGAGCAAATGCACATCACGAAGACGGAGAGTTTGCTATCCTAACCATAACCACAGTCAACCATGTGGTAAGCAGTAAAGAAGTGGTTCAACATGCTACATTTGTTTTAGACTTTAACGATGAGGACCAACGTTTTGAGGAGTGTATAAAATTACAAGGACTGCGTCTACTTGATACAGACAGAGAGGTATCGGATCAAATGGACTGGTGTGCTGTCGAGTTTGTCACACATAACATGGATGTTGTGAGGAAATTAGAAAAGAGTTTAGAAAACTACGAGACACTGCAAAACGTTTTGTACAACATGGTGGACCAAAGAAAGTCAGCTTTGGAGAAATCAGAAGTGACAGTGGTAAAGAAACTCTTAAAGAAATTAGAGATCGACAGAACTGGTGCCGTTATGAATACAACGCAGTCACGTGCCCAGGTAGCAGTGGTTCTCCAATTTTTATCTGTGGCCAACCAATCTGTGGATTCGGGTACTGGTTCGGACATCCTCATAATCACGCTAAAGCACTTGAACAGACGTTTCTAGGTAGCAAAAGCTCAATTGGTGTCGACCACACACTAAATTGTAAGTTTAGTTATTAATTACAATCTCATTTTTAGACTAAAGCGCGGATAAAATAGAGTATAGAGAAAGTGCAGCAACATTTTGTTTTACTCTTTCTGCATAGTTAGCTTGTTTGACCATAACAATATATTTGAAATATGAAATACTTGCTAATTCTAATTACTAATACATTTGTAGCGACATCAAGAAACAGCTCTTAAATGTTCCTTTAATTGCTATAAAAATTATCAAAGCAGAAAACTATTTTGAAAGACCACTACACGATCTCATACTGTCGATGTCGTCTTTTATACATTTTATTTAAATATAAATTAGCAATAAGCATTTAATTTTACGGTTAATGTACCACATATTGCTTATATTAATCTAAAATTTATAAGCACAGTTAATTTCCTTTCAAGTGATTTGTGTTTTAAGATAATAAATACTGTTTCTATTTTCCAGGAGACGTCGAAACGCTATATAGGTCCAAATGAAAAGTACAGATTCAATAGAAAACTTGTACAAGTAACTAACGTCCAATACAGTTATTATTGAATTTCATTTAAGTCTGTAGTTCTATGACTATATTTCTTGCAAAATAAAATGAATACGTTGATATCACAAGTTTCTTCTGCGAGTTGTGTAAAATGTGTGTGAACGTGAATTTTGACGGAACAAGTTTCCATCAAATATTATAACAATTATTTTAACAAATGTGTAGTCAAATATATCGGTATACCAGTCTATGTCTATAATATGAATGCCTGAAGTAACAAGTATTGCATTAAAACCCATACAGATTTATGACTTACAAAAAAAGGAATCGGAAATAGAATGTTGTGTTAAAATCAATTTAGGCAGTCGATCTGTTAGCATTTCAATTCAAGTATTTTATTTTTAGAATTCATTGAAGCTAAACTAAGCATTTCAAGTCATAACGTGCACACGTGTAACACACCTGTTTCACGATTACACAAACCAGGAACATGATTGATCGTATAACTGACCTCCAACAGAGCGTAACGTGCATTGCTTTATTCTTTCTTCCCGGTGCTGCCTATTAATCTTGCCTACCCGTGTTGTTAATGTTTTTAGCAATGCTATTTATATCATTAGATTCAACGTATATCCTTCTGCTATAGTTATTATCAATTTTTAATGGTAATCAATAGAACTACAGGCCGCATTATTGAGCGATACAACGTGTAAGCATTTATTAAGAGAAGTATTCCAGGGTGTGTTCTGTGGAGGAGTTTCAGTTTGACGGTTTCAGTGTGTATGTTTTAGAATGTTGGTTTCCTGAAGAGGCTTACAGAAGGATGGTTTTAAGATGACGAATTCAAGAATATAATTTCTGTCAGAACTGGGGCTTTTACAAGTTCGAACCGTGAAGCACACAGTATTAATTTTATTGTCCCGTTTCGCACAGCATGGGAGCTAAACGTATTTTACGTGTTGCAACTTGCTAGCCCAGAGTTTCTGCAATCAAATAGCCCGTTATTGTTTAAGGAAAAATCTATATAATTGGTAATCGATATACCAGGCCTACCAGAACTCACGGCACTCTATACATACATGTGGCGGCCACGACAGAAGAAGCCTAACTAAAGATGTTAACGTAAAGGTTAAACACTGAAGGTATTGTAAAAACATTTTTATACTTATTTGTTACTATTATAGTGCTCTTTTAAATTTGAGTTAGTTTGTAGTGCCTAAAACTTTGAAAATTTAACAATATTTAGTACAACGGTTATTGTAGATTACTAAATATATGTTGTAAAGTGAAGATAAAAAGAAACTATTATTTTATTAGATGAATAAACATTGTTTACAAAACAAAGCACATTCAGTCTAATATCGAAAAGTTCATTGTTAGTAAACAAGAAAACATTTATTTTAAATGAATATTTAATAAACACAATGAGCTAACTGATACGTTTTAGCCGAATTTTCATCTTTCTACTTTGGAATTTACAATCTTGTTTTATTTCATTATAAATTAAGTTATACATCGTAATTAAATTGTAAAATTAATTGCAAAAGTTAATTTAATATAATAACTGTTTTTACTTATTATGTAAATAATTTGGTTTTTCTAATAGGTATTGCTAGCCTATGTTTTTTTTTAAATGTGTCGGATTTTTTTGCTATTTAGTTATTTCTTTGCTTTGTCACTAATATTGTTCAACGTGTAGTAAAGCACATTGCGTTTTGACCAATAACTTTTTTATGAAATATTTTTTCTCAAACAAGTGTAACATAAATTAAAATATACAGGCCGATAGTTCACGTGTGACGGGTACCGACGGCGAGTACGTTAATAATTGTCTTATAATTAGCTCTTATTTGTTAAAGAATTTATACTATTTATTTAGTTTTTAAAAAATTATAAAAAACAATACAGAGCTGGTTTTAATTGATATTATATAATAGGAACAACAATTTGCAACATGTTGCGCAAAAGACATGTTTAGACATAACTTAAAACCTAAACGGAAAATTCAAGTTGCTGCCAATAAAATAAACATTGAAAAAAATCTTGTAAGTATTTATATGACTGATAGAAATGACGTGGATTTAACTTTTTTTTAATTCTTTTTTTTTTACAGCGAATGAGAGATGGCTGAACAAGAGTCGTACGTAGATTTATGTTTAAAATTAGTTCATGTTCTTTAAGGTTGCCCTAAGCAGCTCACGATCTTATAACATTCAAATACCGTAATAATTGCCACTAATGTACGTTTTGTTAAACAATAACTGTTTAACTAACTTAAATGTGTTTCTTTATGTAAAGTCGTTCTATAATTTTTTTTTCAGGCAAAATAAAGTTAAGAGAAAGGTAATGAATGCTTTTTAAATTATTTTTACTTATGGATTAATGTTATATTGATCTTGTAGTGTAAAAAACATTTTTTTAACAACTATCCCGCGAATCAACACCACCTGATTTGGATATATGTAACAGTTTAACCTAGTTATAGGCTAATCTACTTGTATTAACTGAATCAGATATTCAGGGACCCAGTCCATGGCGACATCACCATACACCCAGTTTGTGTTGCGATTATCAACACACCACAGTTCCAGAGACTTCGATCAATCAAACAGCTAGGAACCTGCTACCATGTGTACCCTGGAGCTACACACAACAGATTTGAACACAGCATAGGGCAGGCGAAGAGTTTTATAATAAAAATTTTAAGTGCTTAAAAGATTACTATAAAATAGAAATAACACAGTGTTTAAACACAAAACATAACCCATTGCCCCTATTCTACTATGTCCTATCATTTGTTTCGTAGCTAACAGACAATATTATACTTGCACACTCTCTGTCGTAATCTTACAAGTCTTCATTCTGTCTCAGTTTTATTCTTTTACCCGGTTCTAAGACCTTATGACCTTGTAACATGATCTTTTCTTCTGGGTTTTTGAATGTCTAGGATTTGCATGTATAAAGAAATGTGGCCACAGCACACTCACTCATTAGCCTTGATTTGTTTAAATATATTGAAATATTATTAACGATATTTAATTACCAAACAACACTATTTATAAATCTGAAAATAAATGTTTAATTATGTAAACTTAAATCGTAATAGTTACCTAATTATGATTGCAATAACTGTCATCTGATGAACTTTCGCTCATCTCCCCAGAGTATGCTATTTGGCAGGTAAATTTGCAAAATGTTTGAAGAAAAATCAACCGGAACTAGAAATAAAAGATAACGAGATACTGTGTTTAGAAATAGCTGGACTGTGTCGTGGCTTAGGTTCGTGTTGTTGAGGTGTTAAATTACCCTTCATTGGCAAATAAATTATGTTTATACACAGCTGCTGTTTATAACAAAAGTCATCACTGTAGCTACTTCTCTCATGTACTTTCTCTCTCTCTCTCTCTTCTCTCTCTCTCTCTCTCTCTCTCTCTCTCTCTCTCTCTATATATATATATATATATATATATATATATATATATGTGTGTGTATTTATGTATTTTAGGAACAGGTCCATATTCGCACGTGTTTGAAGACGCATTTTTACCGAAATCTGGACTCAACTGCAATGTATTGCAAGTTCTATTTGTTTAAAAATTAGGCTTGTTAAAACTAATTATTTATCCCGTTTTGCTACGGAATTTTAAACTTAAAAATACAATTACGCTGTAGAGCGAAAACCTGGTCTTTAATATTTGTAATTAGCTACATATACCTATATTTCGCTAAATACAAACAATGCCCCACAGAAACAACTAAGCTGTATTTTTCAAACACATTTACGTAGTTCTTTTTACAACAACTCATTTTACAAATAAATATATTTGTTTTGTATATGCAGCTTAAACAGATTACATTACAACTTTTTAACTACATTTTGAAACAAGAAACAGTCATAAAGGCATTTAAAGATTACAAACTTGGAAATCCTAGTGACACAAATAGAAATATCCTTTTTATAAGAAACATGATTCTAGCAGAGGTAATACAATTAAACTAACTTTATTATTTTCTATCATTAAATTGTTGAAAACGAAACTGACATCCGTATAGATTACTAATTTTATTTCCGTTTCCATGATTTAAATCAGGAGTCTCCAAACTTTTAAGTCCGAGGGCCGCATTAACTATCAAATTTCAGTTCGGGGGCCAGTTAGTTCCAAGCATGTCTTTGATTTTTCTGGGCAAAGTTCCTCAGCCACCTCCAACAAACGTTTTTTCCGTGGACAAAAAGATATCCGCGGGCCGGATGAGAGGACCTAGTGGGCCGCATCCGGCCCGCGGGCCGTAGTTTGGAGACCCCTGATTTAAATGTTAGGGACGTGTACAATACAGTTCAGAGAAGATATCTGGGAAGTACAGTAAGCCAGAGAGGTTAGTCAAGACCAAAGATGGAAAGATAATACCTGATGCGGAAGGACAGATGAAGAGCTGGGCAGAACATTGTGAAGAACTACTGAATAGACCAACACCAGAGTGCACGCAAGATATACCAACAGCTGAAATTAATCTCCCCATAGACTGCAACCCACCTTCAAAAGAAGTGATACATAAAGCTATAAAGCAGCTGAAAAATTGGAAGGCTCCGGGAATAGATGGTACACCGGCAGAAGCAATGACAGCAGATATTGAAACTAACACCACACTACTACACACACTCTTCAAGAAAATCTGGGAAGATGAACAAATACCAGTGGAGTGGAAGGAGGGACTACTCATAAAACTTCCAAAGAAAGGAGATAGTGCATGCTCTAACTATAGAGGGATAACAGGCACAGTGTTCAACAGAATATTATTAAACAGAATGAAGGAAGCGATAGATCCCCAGCTATCGAGATCAACAGGCGGGCTTTAGGATGGAAACGTCATGCGTAGACCAAAAAGCTACCCTGCACATCATCATTAAACAGACCCAAGAGTAAAACTCCTCTCTCTATATTAATTTCATAGATTACGAGAAGGCCTTTGATAGATGGATAGACATTCAATTTTTGAAATTGTTTAGACACAATAGGGCGCCACAGAAAATAGTCAACATTATCATGTCTTCATATGAAGGTCTGTAGAGTAGTGCTTGGCCAACAGACTACAGGGGCCTTCCCAGTACAGACTGGAGTAAGGCAGGGTTGCCTACTTTTGCCATTCCTGTTCCTGCTGGCCATAGACTGGATTATGAAGATGTCAACAGAGAAAACGCGAAACGGTATACAGTGGACTCTGTGGAGCAAGCTGGATGACATGGATTTTGCTGACGACCTGGCCCTCCTTTCTCACACACAACAGCAAATGCAAGATAAAACCAAAGATGTTGCTAATTTTTCTACATGCTTGGGCCTGAACATCCATAGAGGGAAAAGTAAAGTTTTTAATGTCATTGCATCATGCAGCACCCCTATAACATTGGCAGGAGAAGCCCTAGAAGAAGTGGATAGATTCACTTACCTTGGAAGTATTGTTGATAAGCAGGGCGGGACAGAAGCAGACATAAATATTAGGACGGAAAAGGCAAGAGCAGTCTTCAACTAACTAAAAAATATTTGGGGTTCTGGAGATTTAACCCTTGGAATATAAAATCCGGATCTTCAACACACTAGTAAAATCTGTTTTACTCTATAGAACTGAGACATGGAGAATAAGTAAGAAGAAAATACAATCATTAATACACTCATGCCTCAGAAAGATCCTGCGAATTCGCTGGCCTAAAACCATCAGAAATGATGTTCTATGGCCACGGACAAATCAACTGCCAGCTGAAGTAGAGATCCTCCAGAGAAAATGAGGATGGATTGGCCACACACTCAGGAAGCCTGTATCCAGCATAACAAGACAGGCCCTCACCTGGAATCCACATGGCAGGAGGAGGAGAGGCAGACCAAGAAAGACCTGGAGACGTGACCTGGAAGAAGACACCAAGAAGATTGGATATACCTGGGGACAGTTTGAGAGACTAGCCAAGGACAGAGACGCCTGGAAAGCTCTTGTCAGCTGAATATGTCCCAGAAGGGGCGACAGGCAAATCTAACCTAACCTTCCATGCTTTTACTAATTTTGTTCTGATTACTCCGTCGGATTTTTTTTCTTTGTCATTCTTTAGCGACACTTATTACAATACACATATGTTGCTATTTATATTGTTTTTCAATGTAGACTTTGGAAAATTTACGATATTGAATATTAAGTTGAATAAGTTTATTATTATGGTTTTAGTCATTTATTTAGAGAAGAGAATTATTTTGATCTCTAGTTATTTATTCATAAATTACAAAAATATTAACCTTGGTATAAAAATTAATATTTAAATTATGTTTTCAATAAAGAAAATACCACAGAACAGAAGATTCTTGTATGAGGTAAAAACTATTTCTTTATCTAATGAACATTATTATTTCTCTAATCATAGTTTTTGGTGACTGTTAGTTATTTAAAACTTAAAATAGCATAACACACCGTACTTTACAAAACGAGAATGTGGAGATATCGATAATGGATGTCATAGGTATTTGATAATAAATTGTGAGTTCATATTCCCTTTTAATGTAAACCGAATCATCAGAATAGAATGCACAATTAAACATGTGGACATAACATTTATTTTAACTTTTGTAAAATGGAATATATATATAGGCCTATATATATATATATATATATATATATATATATATATATATATATATATATATATATATATATATATATATATATATATATATAAAATGTTCATTTTTAAATTGGAACTCACCAAGTTATTTACACAAGGTACCTTTTACATAATTGTTTAAAAATCAAAGGTAAGGTTTATCTACATATTATTTTATTTAATCAACAATTACCTTACCACTAAGAATCTTGTTCTCGTTGTAGTTGGTAGACGATGGTCCTCATATTTTGCTAATACTATCAATGACCAAAGTTCTGCGTTAAATTTCACTGAAAGTATTAAAAACATTAAAGTTACCAACCAAGGCACAACAGTGCCAGCAATAGAGATGTTTTCCTAGTGATTAGAAAATAATAATTTGTGGTAGATGCATTGTATAAATGTAAATTATATTAGAAAATGTATTTTCGCTCACATGGCATAATCGATGAGTTGAAGTTGTACTGCAGTTAATACACTATACATATTATTATTTAAGAGCACTGCATTTACAATTATTGTTTTTTATTTTAATAATCTTATGAATAAGTGAGAGTTTATTTTCAAGATGCAGAAATGTAATGTGAGATATTATTATGTTTTAGATTAAATATGCAGGTTTTATTTGTATGTGTGATAAACCAATATAAATTTACACGAATACCACATTACTTAAATTAAGCACCACATGTTTTTACTAATTATTTAAACATAGATAATTTGCGATGAAGGGACTGGGATTGCAGTGCACACATTCGACTACCTGGCTAGAGATTGTTATCATCTAGGTTTTAAAAACTTGTTCGACCACAAACGTTACATGAAGTTTGCTAGGGTCATAAATGTTAACGGCGCGGAAAGAATTTGTTTACGAGATAAGGTTGGTATACTTTTGATTCTTAAAATAGGAACTATTTTTGCTTATCTCTAATATCGTAAATCATTTCAAATTTTATTTGTCTCCTCGAGTAACTAACTATTTTTCAGGAAATAGCAAATCTATATAACTTGTATTTCACCAAATATACGTTGACAAGATTTGCTTATAGACATAAAGTAACAGAAGCAGTTCAGCTCATGTAAGTTTTTTCTTTTACTATTTTGACATAAAATATTTGTTGCGCAATAAAATGTTATGTTTTTTTAAATTTTTACCTTTATTTTAAAATATTATATTGCAGGTTGGCAGAAATGATGGAAAGAGCCAAACTTCGTCCTTTCTTTAAATTGTAAGAATAAGTAAATACTATGTGGCTTAAATTGTGATAGAATTTAAATTAGTTACGTTTTTAATTTATTTAAGGTTATTTGCATTAGTTTTCTACATATTTGCATTAGTTTTCTACATATTAAGTATTGCACTTACTAAATGTGTTAGCCTTTTAAATTTTAGTTGAAATGAAAATTTAAATGAGACTATTAACCAGGTAACAAAGCCAGGCTATTATTCCATACTATATATATATATATATATATATATATATATATATATATATATATATATATATATATATATATATATATATATATATATATATATATGATGTTATATATGACACACAGTGTGTAATTGACAAGTTTATTTTACGCATACCTTACATTTTTTAATTACTCGGAATGTTTTGCGGTAAATAATATGGAAAAATAAATGCATTAAGCTAATATATGGTATGTATCCAGATATTAATGATATTTGTTTAGAATTTGGCTGTAAATTTAGTTTCATAATATTTTCAATGGCTTTAATTTTTTTTTCGGACGACGTCAACTTTTCTGTTGTATGTAATTATCTCTATGTTTAAATATTATTAAAATGAAATAAATACACATTGATCTTAAACTAATATAATCCAAAAAAACAAACATCATCGGACAAAATATTTCAGATAATATATATTTGTTACAGTAAATATATTAGAATAAAACGTTTCGACAAAAATTTAAGACATATAAATGAAAGTGCACCGTATGTCAGAAAAATATATTAAAACAAAACATGTTAAGAATTGTGTATTAATACCGTTTATATGAAAACGAGATATTTCACAGATTATTTAATGATTAAGAAATTTTAACAAATATTACTTTTAAATAGTTTATATAATTTTATATAACCATAAACTATTTAAAATTTACAGATCAGGTCAGACAATAACTAGTTGTTTGGAGGATGCTGAAGCCTATACTGCACTTGATGATAATATTATATATTGGATAATGGATACTGAAAATACAGATCTAACAGCAAAGGAATTAGCTAACGACATTCTAAGCAGAAAATTTTATTATTGTGTTTGTGAGAGTCAACCACTGAACAACAAATGTGTGCAGGTACCTAACTGATCACGATAAATATTTGTTTCATTAAGCAGATAGATGTAAAACATGACCGTTCTCCACACACACCCTCCGTGTGAGTTATTTTTAGATATTACCTTTTGTTCTGGCCGATTTCGTCCTCAGTGAACGTTGAAAATGGAAACAATGGCAGTTTATTTGTTTTATTTTTAATACTTTAGTATACTTACCGTGTGCTGGTCCAGTTAAAAATAACATGCACATACGTTTAAATTATTGTTTAGAACAAAAGAAACAACAATACAGTAACATTATATACACGAACTCATATTAGATGAATAGTTTACATTGGAATTACTTACTACATATATTTTATTCAGATAGTGCTGTATTTATTTTTAATGTACTTTATATTCTAAAGTATTCTATGACTGTTGAAGAAATTACTCAAAGACTCATAGGAGCCGGTGCAAGAACATTTGAAAATGGAGACATTATAGTGGAGGTATGACACCAAACATTAAATTTTAACAATGATATATATATATATATATATATATATATATATATATATATATATATATATATATATATATATATATATTCAGTTATATATTTTGTAGCAATTAACTTTGTTCTCTTTATGGTTTCTTATTAGAATTAAAATTATTCTGTTATTTTAATATTCATGCTAGTTTTGTTTTTATCATGTACTCAAAGTTTTGTAGATTAATTAAAATCAACAACCTTTTATAGAATTAACCAAGAATTTTGTCCCTGCTAAGCTAATTTTAATTTTTAAAATTTTCATCGTTTTTTTACTATCACGTATTTCAAAACGTATAATTAGTGCTTAAAAATGAAAGTGGGGATGTTTATAAAAGATCTATATCATTACCTATTTTTCTTTCCATTATCTACACTCGCATTTAATAGAATGGCAAAGCGCTGAGCCGACAATGTTTAGAATAAAAAGGCTCTATTGATGTCCGGATGCTTCTCTTCAGCTCGATGCACAATTGTTTATAATTAGTTTATTTTATTTTTAAAACTCATAAAAGTATTAGTCTGCAACACTCGGTAGTTTACGATATAATAATAAATATAAACAATATACACTCGCTATTCTATTAGTATGATTTGTTACTTTCTATTTCAATGGCGTGCAGTATATCTATATATATATATATATATATCTATATATATATATATATATATATATATATATATATATATATATATATATATATATATTTATATATACCAAATCCTAATTAAAGATCGTAATATAATATTAAAATAAAAATGTTGGTGGCTCTTTAAAAACTAGGAAATTTTGTAAATTGTAACTTTTGGTTCATCTGTCTCAAAAGGTAGCCGATCCCTGACCTAGCTGTAACAGTACACGCGTTATCGTGTTTACAGACACTAATAAACACATACATGTACACACACGGACAGAATTGAAATGTCCAGTTTTTCCGACTCAATTACACGTAAAACACAGAAATTTTGATAAATCTGGATTTATATTTTTTACCCTATTAAAATAAGACCCCTATACTCCGTATATGATGAAGTACTGAGAAGTAAAACGGTGAAAACTGTCAAAATTTCACAAATGTTTGTGCACGATTAAAATACTTCCTCTATACTCTGTATACGAGAAAAGTAAAAAGCTTATTTTTATTATTATTTATGTTTAAAACTATTTCATTATCCAATTTTTCTATAAACGAAAATTATTTAATAGAAACATTTTTAATTTCACAGAAAAAATATTTAAGTTTGAGAAAAACAGACCCACAAAAGTGTAGGGCTATTTATACATACTCAAAAGCAAATCGAGATGAAGCTCAAGCAATACAATATAATGAGGTAATGTTTTTTTTTTAAAAATAAAATAGGAAAACATAAAACGCTGCATCTTATAAATGCAAATAAAAATGTAATATACTGTTTTCAGTCACAAGGAATTTTAAGTTTTGGTGAAGAGTCGGAGTTATTAATACGTGTTTATATTAAACAACGGAACGATGTTTTACAAAAAAACGTATACCAAGCATTTTACAAATGGATCAATTTGCCACAAGGTATTTTATTTAAATATACATTTAGGTTTCATACGACATAGCTATCTTAAAACCTACAGGTTAAAATTGACATTAGTAGAAAATATATACAGCAGCTTAACTATAAACACTAAAGATAAATTGTAAACGTTAGTACGCAATATCGAGGGTATAGAGGACAAATGCACTATGTCCATTTTTTAGGTCAAATCAATGTACATTATTACTGATACTGTAAATAATACAAGTTACAGGAACACTTATATACAGAAAAGTAGAATGCAAATATTTTATGAATGTTTAAACATAATATTTTGCACCATTTTAATATTGGAATGAGATTTATAAACTCATTTTTCTCGAGATTATGTTTTTTGGACATACTGTGTTTGTCTTCTATTCCCCTCGATATGTATATAGTTTAATATATAGAGCCTCGTTTATATATATATATATATATATATATATATATATATATATATATATATATATATATATATATATATATATATATATATTATGTATATATAGGCTATATAAATATTTCCACTCAATGAACACTTTTTTTAAAGGTGCGAAATCTGAGGGCAACGAAGATATGTAATAAAAAATTCATCTATTGACTTTATTTTGTCTTTCAAAGATAAAAAAAAATAAAGTTGTTTCAGATAGTTTTATGCAAGTAACTATTTTTAGGTCTGCCTGCTTCAATATCTGTGGGAGGAAACAAGAAAAATAAGGTATAACCGGCTTGTATAGAATAATCTGTAGAAGGTATAATCTGCTTGTGTAGAACAAGCTGTTGAAGGTATAATTAAGTTGCTTCTACTCAGCATGCCAGTATACTTCACATTTTTGATAATTTCACACAAACTATTTGATTAGGTATTTGCTCAAAAAAAAAACAGAAATGATTTTTAAATTAAAACCCACAATAAACACAAAACATGAAACTGCATAATGAAATAAAAAAAAGCAAAGGTTTAAAACGATTGCAGTAAAATTATTAATATTACAGAATGAATAATACATTTGAAAGAATCGCTTAACAATTCACACATTTTTTTAATGAAATCAGATATTTAACGATCCTGTCCATGGTCACATAGAGATGAATGCAGCCTGCTTGAAAATTATCGATACAGCTGAATTTCAAAGACTGAGAAACATAAGTCATCTTGGAATGGTATATTTCTTATATCCTGGAGCCTCACACAATAAATTTGAACACTCTTTGGGGTTTGTATAAGACTTTGCTATTTTGTTAGCATTTAGCATCGAACTGCAATAGGGCTGATCTAGTGTGTATTTTCTCTGCCACATGAAAACCAGAGTCAAAGTAGCAATGATGTATTTTATTTTTATAGCTGTGTGTTTTAATTGTGTGTTGAGATTTAATGATTGACGAAAATTATTGTTTGAAAAAGAAAAACTTTAGATGTAATAGAATAGTTATGCACAAAAATTAACGGAAAGAAACTGAACAGTTTCGATAGCAATGTATGACAAAAAAAGAAAAAAAACATTATTCACCTTTTTTTTCAAGTTTACAAGATTTTATTTAAACTTGCTTCCTCTGTCTGTCTGTCTATCGTGCTTAATGCTTCGTCATCGATCGAAACTGCCGCCGGGCTAAATTTCAACCATTTCTAACTGACCGATTCGTTTCAAACTTGGCCCGTGGGTCGAGACCCAATGATAATGCAATCTGACGTCAAATTTAACAGAATAGAGGCGAGCGAGTAAAGTACTCAAGGGTATTCGAGAGGCCCATTAAATATTTTAAAAATTGTACACGGCGTAGTTACAATTAATATGGTTATAAAATCCTGCCTGTCTTGCTTTTTTTTCGGACTTTACTATAGATTGGATTTATTTGATGTTTTTAATATTTTCGGTCACTAAATAAAAATAAAAAAAAACCAAAAGCAATTTGGTTTTCAAGTGTAATGGCGACATAAACAATGGCATCCTGCTATTCGATAGGCTACCATACATTTTATTGTACACATTGTAAGCGAAAAAAAAGGAAAACTAGGTCAAAGGGTTTAAATTTGCATTGTTATTTAAAAACATTATCAGCATCATTGTAAACAAAACAAAATATGATGAGGGGCTTTCAGAAATAGATCACGGTGTTTTTGTACAGCCAATCAATGTTTGTCTTACGAAAGTGAAACAACTGGTTATAACTTAGGCTTGTTGAAAATAGATATAAATGTAGCCTTAAACTCATAAAAATATTTTCAAGTTCTCTGGATTTGAAACTTCTAAAACATCGATTCTAAAACTATTGAATTTCTGATTTGTTTTTAGGCTTAAGTTTTTATTTTTTAATTATTTTCACGGTCGCTTTGTTTGCAAAATCTATAAAAGCTTATTTTAATCCATGTCAAGCACATGATGGAAGGATTCCCGTTAACTTAGTCGCCTCCATTGGTTGGTAAATAATTTTTAAAGAATTAATGAAAGTTCACAATATAAAGACCATTTACCGCGCTATTGTACGCACAATTTTCCTGTTTTTTTAATGCGCAATGTAAGCAGTAGTTAATTATTATTTATTTAAAGAAAAGCATTTATTTTCTCCTTTTTTACAAGCTTTTATTTAACTCACTTCCTCGTCAGTCGTCAGTCGTCAGTCGTAAGTCTAGACCGAAACGCAGGAGTGAAAATTCGGACAGTTCTACTTGACCGATACGATTCACATTTAACACGTGGGTCAAGACATGAAGACAATGCAATCTGAAATTAAATTTGACTTAATAGGATGCCTAATTAATTTTTTATGAATTAATTAAAATTTGGACTGAATTAGTAGGCATGTCTATCCAAACCACACCGCACGCGTCATCACCTTCAATAGCTGCGCCATCACGTTCAATGGCTGCGTTCAAAACCCATTGCGCGCCTACTGAACGTGATGTTCAGTAGGCGCGCAATGGTTTTTAGTCATGTAACTCTATTGTAAATAAAACATGTAAAGTACTGACAAAAGAATTCATAAAAAACGTTTTAATAACAAGCTTTTATGTAATAATGCACTAAAAAGTAGAAAATAAATTATAGACTACTATTTAAATAACTAGAAAGAAAAGCGTGGGTGTCTTCCTAAACATTAGTGTAGGTATCCAATAGATACTAAAGTGACCCACGCTTTTTTTTCTAGTTATTTAAATAGTAGTCTATAATTTATTTTCTACTTTTTAGTGCATTATTATATAAAAGCTTGTTATTAAAACGTTTTTTATGAATTTTTTTAGTGCATTATTACATACAAGCTGGTTATTAAAACGTTTTATGCATTTATTTTATTCACTAGTTTGACTTAAATCTTTGAACAGAGTTTGTCATTTAACTGGTCAGTATATACAGGAATTACAGAAAACCACTGCAGATATTGATGACAAGGATATATTGTGTTTAGAAATCGCTGCACTATGTTACAGTTTAGGTATGTATGACTGCAAACAACTAAATTAATATGAAGAAACTTTATAAAACACAACGAAAGGTGATAACGTAATTTAAACACTGTTTTAATATAAGTTAATAATTTTCAAAATATCAAAATCAAATTCATTAAGAATAATTACTTTGTTATTATAATACTAATATTTTTCGCGCAAACGGCATATTCATCAAATTCGGACAAGCGTCTCACGTGAAAACGTCAGGCTAAACGAAGTATAGAGAAAGTCTTGTAATCGTGCAAACAAAAAAGCGAGATTTTCACAAATCTCGACGTTTTAGGGCTCCCCGAGTCGGAAAAACATACTTTTGCAATCTGGTCCGTATGTCTGTGTGTGTGCATATATGTTTTGTAAACATTACCCTACTCAAAGGAAATTCAAGTTATTTTGCCTCAGAAAAGATAAAGCTAATGCGACTGTACATGAAGTTTGGGAAATGGAAATATAAAAAATTACACAGCCGAGGCTGCTTGGGTTAGTTAACTTCTAGGTATGTTCCGGGTGGGCTTACTGGGACTTTTTCTGGCAGCCGATCTCGGTATTTCCGGTGTCCACCTCTGGCTCTATTCTTGTAATCAATTGATTAACGAATGGCATATACAAGAATAAAAGCATAAACATCAATAAATATAAACATGCACTTTTCGAAATTTTAAAAATAGGTTCACTACCCGATGGTCTCTGGTCTAATGAAGAAAGAGCTAAAAAGGTATGCTGTATTTATAAGTATATAATTGTATTAATAAGTAAGTAAATGTGTGATACGTAAGTGTGTTTGTATTTATGTAGGTACGTGTTTAGCAATAGATATAGGCTTAGGTGTACCTGTAGGATTTGCTGTAATGAATACATTCGAAAGGACACAAGTTAAAATATATTCTACGAGCCGACCCGCGGCATATCATACGCCGCTATTTAGTTGTTTTTTCTACTTTTCAGTTATTCATAATTTGTGAATTCGACACAACTAACGCTGCCACTGAAAATATTTCTTTAAAACACTATAAGTAGCTCGTAAAGGACGATAACCCTCCCCCCTCCTCCCACCCCCCTCCGTTAAAGTAAACTCCACTTAGTTACCCCCACCCCCCCTACGTTTAAAATCGTTTCAAACTAAATTATCTGCCCCTAATAGTCGTCACTAAACCGGGCTCTGTTTGTAAACATTTGGAGTGAACCACAGCTCACCAGACCATGTAGGGGTGGGGGTGGTAGGGAGCGCGTTTACAGCTTGTTTTCTAGCGTCTCCCAGAAGAGATTTTATATATATAGATAACTCTACAACACAACTGGTCATTGTCCTTTTTCTGCAATGTTTTAATTGATATTTATGTAATAGTATAGTATTTTTAATTGATTTGTTTTAACCATCAATACAATCGATTATATAGTCATTTTCTGAATCATATAAAATAATTTTCTTTGTTTTTTAGACTGAACAAGCATCAGCAAAAATGTTCAAACACTTATTAGAAAATAATAACGATATTAAAGTTTGTCTTGAGCAAGAAAATGGATTGGAAGCAAATGATCTAACTTTCATAACGGAGTTAATTAACTCTGTTGAACCTACGGGGTCTACGGTATGTTGGATCGTTTGTTTGACTACAATACTGGATTAGACAAAAGTCTATCCTACAAATATTATAGAAAAAGTCCCCAGAGAACAAACAAAAATACACTTGGATTTTCCTATTCTTCCCACCACACTAGCACTTCACACCACTTCTGCCACACTTCAGATCCTATGCCACACAAAGTACATGCAAAATCCCCACTTCTTGGTAACAAGTAATGCATTTTTCTATAATTTCACCTTGAATTGGCAAAACATTATCTGTTGTGCCCTTTTCGCCCATAACCGACACTGGAACTATAAATGCTGACACTTTTCATCAAGTATATACATATATACACACGTTCATATATTATATTATATTTTTATGTAACTAGACTTTTAATTGCGAATTCGGGGACGTGTGTGTATATGTGTGTATTCAAATATATCCGGCGTATAATGTATCGATTGAATGCATTTCTAATTTCTGTTTTTTTTTTAAATTTTAGGCTTGGCCCTACAAAGGAAGACCTGAGAGTAAATCCTATTTATATGAGGTAAGTGTGATTAATGAGAATTTAAAACTCACTTTGCCTTAATTTTCAATTTTAAAATATATTTAAAGGTAATTAGCATGTATTATATATATATATATATATATATATATATATATATATATATATATATATATATATATATATATATTCGTATGTATTAGCCAATACTTTTTAATATACGTGCCGAATATACGAACAATTTGACATTTTTTAAAATAATTATTTACCCAGGTTGTATTAAACAGACGTAATGGTGTAGATGCCTACACATGGGATTGTATCGCACGAGATTGCCATTATTTAGGCATTAAAAATAATTTTGACCCTCAACGGTACATGAAATTTGCCCGAGTGATAGACGTTGATGGAGAAATGCAGATATGCATGAGAGACAAGGTAATCAGTATTATTAACACCCTGTCTTTAAATAACATGCATTTCGATTTCCTAATTCTGTTAACATGAGCTTAGAAGATAACACATAATCCTAAACCTAACTCTAAACTTCAAACTTCAAACTTAACCCTAACCACAACCTTCCACGACCAAAACCAAAAACAAACGAAAACACAACATTTAGGAACAACGGCTTGTAAACTGTTATTGATAAAAAATAATACTTAGTAAACTATATTCAGTGTTTAAAATAAATTAAAATGTGATTTAAAATACCTGTTTTTAGTTACAACGTTGCCCTTTATCAACACATGCTAATTATAAAATTCTTTTTTTCCCCTTCGAAACAAAAATAACGAAAAAAAAAGTTGTTTTTTCCTGCTTTATTTTTCTTTTTTTGTAAGTCATATATCTACGAATGTAACTTGTATAAATATCTTAATTTATATTATTTTAAATAATAAAAATGGAATTTATGTAACGAATAATATATTTAGTTTAATTTTGTTCTTTCACATGATGTTAATTAAGTTGTAAAAAGAAAATTTATTTGAAAATGATTAATATCGAATTTTAAAGTGTCAATTTAGATTTTAGTAATAAACTAAACTGTTTAAGAATTTCACAAAATGGCGATCAACTTGAGTTTTTTTACTTTACGCATGGCATATATATATATATATATATATATATATATATATATATATATATATATATATATATATATATATATATATATATATATAACGTTGTTGTAAAAATGTTAAGAATAAAATAAAAAATAAAGACATTTAGACATTATTGTAAATTTTGTAATTGTTTTCCAGGAAATCCCAACACTTTACAGTATGTTTTATTCACGCTACATGCTGCAAAAATTTGCCTATCATCATAAAAAAACAGCCATTTTGCAATTGATGTAAGCTTGAGTTTTTTTGCGCTAATACCGATGCTTTTCCTTTACCTCATTCCAAACAATTTAAAATATTATTTTTTTAAAACTTTCATTTTTCAATCTCTTTGAATTCAGTAAAATAATGGTTTCACCTTTTTAGTTCACATCTCGTTCAGTCGGATGTAAAAAAAATGAACATAACCTAAATAACTAAACGATATACGATACGTTAGTACTAAATTCTAACAATTTATTTACAGTATTCAAACTAAATATTAGGACTGAATAAGAATAACAAGATTTAAATTGCTTCGGTTTGTGGGCGCAGGGACCTTCGAAAGACTTGTATACAGTATCTGGACTAGAGACTTTTGCTCCGACCACTTTATCCCACCCACATTTATTTTAAATAAAGACGAAAGACAACATCTTTTGGATTTTTATGATTTCAATATGCATTTTTCGTTTTATTAAAGCAGCGTAAATTTTAGTTTTGGTTATTATTATTATAGGGGCTATATAAATGGTGGGAAGGGCGTGGTCGAATAGTAGAGTGTTTATAGAGTGTTATATAGACATTTTAATCTTCTTTTCAATGCACATTGTGTATTGATGATACTCTTCTTTTCAATGTTCTAAGGATCAATGAAACATTTCAAAGAGCTAAGAAAATTCTTAAAATTGGGTAAGTATTTAATAATGAAAAAGTTTGACTTAAATGCATTTTGTCAGGTTTAAAAATTCGATTACAATAGCAAAATATTCTACACAGAATAAAAAAAAAGTAAACTAAAGGGCAGTGCTTTTTAACTATATTATTAAATTTGAGTTCAACATGTTATATTAAATGACTAACATGTTTTACATGTGGTAGCAAACAAAATAAATGCATACAGAAAATCGTATGTTGATTTCTAAATATTCGTAAAAGTATACAGTATTATAGCGATCCACGCTTTTCTTTGTAATTATTTAATTAGTAGAGTATTATAATAAATTTAAAGAAAATCATTATTGTCATCTTTTTAGTGCGACGGCGGGGGGGGGGGGTGAACCCGCACCGGGTGACACCATTTAGGGGTGTGGGGGTGCGACACTAAATTTTATAATTCATTACAAAAACAATTATTTTTCCATTTCAATTAATATCCTTTAGAGTTAAATGGGCCCCCTAAGTGTTTTTTAGGAGGATTAATATAATGTTTGCTCAAAATTGACGCCATTCGACAAAAAGTTAGGGAAAGGCGACACCAAATACACCGTCTCATTGGAGATTTACAGATCTAGATATCATTAGATCAAACAAATTATTATACAACAGCCTACGAGTATGTATTTCGAGCAATTTCTCTTACAATCGATACGTGTGTCAAGACCCAATAACAATGCAATATGACATTAGATTAGACTAAATTGGATATACAATTAAATGTTTTTGAATTAATTAAAAGTTTCTGAAATTAGAAGGTAGACTCAGTGGTGTTTCTAGGACGTGTGTCACCTGATGCGGCATCTAATGGTGTCACCCCCCCACCCTCCCTACTGGGGTGCCCATGTGAATTTTTTTTTTATCGCGGACACATCTTCAGGAGTATTCTCAACAAATTCATCAAATTTCATGGCGATAGGATGAAATGTGTAGTAATGTATAAAAGACTAACCCATAAACCCACAAACAAACCCACACACATACTATCCTTTTTATAAATCGATATATTGAAACCTTTAATAAAATTTAAGAAGCCACTACGTTTTTCTTTTTAGTTATTTAAGTAGTAGTTCAATTAACTATAATAGTTTCCCTATTCTGTCTGTAGGTAACGCTCTAGAGAAAACACTAGGAAATTTAAAAGATTAATAGTGAACGACCGTTACGTGTCATGGAATATATGGGAAGTTTACAAAACGAAAAGAAATTTGTAGAGTTCTAAATAAAATGACGCTATAGAATTAAAAAGCAATGCCGAAAAAAGAAATACACAATAATAATGACATCATCGATCGCGCACTTCTGACAGATTCGTTTGAAAGTTGGCACGTGTGTCTAGACATGAAGACAATGTAATCTGACATAAAATTTGACTTAATTTCGGATGCCTAATTAATTTTTTTATGGATTGATAAAAATTTTGTTCAAATAAGTAGGCGGTTTCATTCATTACTACCGCGTTATCATGTTTATTAGGTGCGCAATGGATTTTAGTCAACAACTCTATTTAAAAAAAAAAATTTAAGTACTGAAATATTTTTTATAAAATACGTTTTAATAACAAGCTTTTATGTAATAATGCACTAAAAAGTAGAAAACAAATGATTTTCTTTAAATATTTAATTATACACTACAATTTAAATAAGTATAAAGAAACGAGTGGGACTCTTCCTAAATATTAGTAAAGATATCCAATAAATTATAAAGTGACCAACGTCACTTAGAATCGGTCAGTTAGAAGTGATCAACAATTCTCCCGGTAATTTCGATCCATGAAGACAAGAGCACGATAGACAGACAGACTGATAGAAATACAAAAGAATCAAGTTAAATACAAGCTTGTCATAATTAGGTTTAATTCTTATTTGTTTAATTTTGCTGCTAGCAGATTTTAGCGTCACATTAAAACAATTCTGATTTAAAACAAAATTCCCTAAATTAAAAAAGAATATAATGGAATCGCGAAGGGAAGAAGAATAACGCACCAAAATAAACGCAAGTTATATGTGTAGAGCAGCATTTTTTTTTCATTTTTAAAATGCAAATAAAACTTCTAATTATTTTATATTGCATGTTACAATGCATAGTCATCCAGTAGTGAACTAAGTAAAAAGCTTGAAAAAAATCTGTCCGGTTAAATAGGTCGAAATTTTGCTCGCAATCTTCCGTACTTGTCTAGACGATAGACAGAGCAATGATGATAAATGAAATTTTATGTTTTCTTGAGAAATCGGAAATAGCGTAAATTAATAATTCCGGTCATTAAAAATCGCTCCGAGTGATATTCCAATCCTGATTCTGGAGGTCCTTAAAAAATTGAAAGCGATCCAAATTTAAGATCGTATACTTATAATTGAACATTTTTTTTTATCTTACTGATACTACACCTAAGCTTTTGTGGTTCCGATAAGTAAAATACTACTTCCGGTTACCTGAAATCATTTAAAATTTAAGAAAAAACTGCGCAATGTAATACTTATGTGAAATTTCTTCCACATAACCTACACGGTACTTAAGTTACTGACTTTAAAGTAAAATAAGTACCACTTCCCGCTTACGTAAATCGTTTAAAAGTTAATACAGAGCTACACGTTTTAAATAATACATGTTATATGGTATTTTTTTTAACAAACGATTTCAATGTTTTGAATGATTACAATACTACATTTATACTTCAGAAAGAAAACATATATACATGCTTAAACTCTTTATTTCAGAGCAATTTTTACTGAAAACTATTTTATATCAAATGCATATGCAAATTACTTTATGTATGTATATTTTAATACACACTTTTTGCGATTAATATAGACAACATTTTAGAGAAGAAGAAAACTTTTTAGTTAGAGAGATGTCCTTTCAGTTGGGGACTGTTCAATAAACTCAGAAAGCATTTCAGAACAGCTAATAATAATCAGATTGTAATGAAATCTTTAACATTTAAAAAAATGTAACGAAATTTTAACAATAACAATTCGATTTTTTCAGTGATAAGTATATAGAAGAGTGCATGAACAGTATGGATATGGAGCATTTCAGCAAAATAACAGATTTCCTCTTGTTCAAAATAAAACTTGACAGCACTGAAGGAAACCTCTTAAAATTTGAAGCAAAAATGATCGAAAACATATTTAAAAGAAACCTATTTGAGTGTGTGTTTGAGAGTTCGCCTATAAAAGCGGACATATTTGACAGGGTAAAAATCGATCTTAAGTTCTTACCAATACATATTTCGGTTAACTTTCAGTGTTGGAAGGGATCGAGCCTTAACTGCCAGAGGGTTTGAACTCGAGGATATATCGAATTGTCAACAATTAAGCTTTTGCCGACTCGACCATGCCTCCATCACAATTAAGGATAGGTGTCAACTGGTTATGCGCCATTGACTCCGATTTCAGCCTGCTTTTCTTTTTGGATTTGCTTCCATAGCAATTGTCCAACCAAGAACAAATTACAAGGAAGCAGTTGTTTGATTTTGGAGTTATCTCTCCTAGCGCTAGGGGGGGGGGGGGGTTTCATCTTCCGGAGGATTCGAACTAAAGACTTTTCGGTTTAGCAACCATGAGCTTTTACCGACTCGACCACGCCGACCCCTTTAAATAGAACGATTTCGAAACATTGTATTTACTTATTTTTTAGTCTAATAATACATTTCTTTCGTAGTATGTTAGGCGACAAGACATCATAAAAATATGTTTAATTGTAGTTTCTGTACTAAAAGTTTAAATAATTTCCTATAACTTTCCTTACATTAGAACAAAACAAAAATTGAGATCGAAGATGAATTAAAAACAATGATTGTGGATGACTCAAACTCACATGGCATTCAGCCGAATTTATTTATTAAGGTAATTTTAGAATATATAAATACGTGAATGTTAATAATAATGTTAAGAATTATATACATATAAATAAATAAATAAATAAATAAATAAATTTAAAAAATAAATAAATAAATATATATATATATATATATATATATATATATATATATATATATATATATATATATATATATATATATATTCTCTAAGGTATAGCTATGGATATTCCTGCAAAGCACCACAGTGCACGCGGATGGGGGTCCCCGCATTTGGGCGGTAGCACTTTGATGTGAATGTGAATATTCACGAAAATTAAACTACATTAAAAAAAAAAGAGCCAAAGCTGTAACGGACGTACGCCCTAGATTTACCTCCTTCAGTTTAATATCTATTGTATACTGTTACTACTATTTAGGAAGTGACCTCGCTCAGTGTTTCTTCCAGACTTTTTTCTCAGGGGGGGGGGGGGGGCACTTGAAATTTTCGGGGGTGCGGTAGACTTTCGGGGGGGGGGGGAGAAAATGTTAAAATTATATATTTTTTTATATAAATTTCATTTCATTCTGGGGGGGGGGGGGGGGGCGTAGACTTTTTTCGGGGGGGGGGGGGGGGGGGGAGGGGGGCTCCTAAATATTCTCATTTGAAAAAAAGGTAAACTATTTTGGATCGATAACTAATTAGTACATATAACTGTTCGTTAATGTAATAGAATCGTTATTTTAATTTATAGCAATTTTTTTAAATACAGAAATACAAAACGTATATTTAGCTCGTATACACAAGAACTTTGTCCTTTTGTGTTATTACAACTAGCAATCATTGTGTTGTCTGGCGACATAGCGTATTTTTTTTAACTCGAAAGTATCGAGTCCGAATGAAGTTCTTCAGTTTTCCCAGCTCTGATGGGTACCTAACTTACGTTATAACTGATTTCATTATCTCTATAATTTAAAAATTCACAAAAACAAGTAAAATTTACTTCGTTTTCCCTATTGCTCACCAGGTTTTAAAGGATAATTTTCAATTTATTTTCCCATTAACCCAGTATACCTACAGCGAAATAGTTTTTTGTATGTTATAGAATCGTGAAATATTCATATCGACAGATGACCTACTTGGATTTTGGGATGAAGGAAGCGAACCCTGTAGAGAGATTGAAGGTCTATTCTAAAGACGATTTTACAAAAGCCAGACATTTTACAAAGGAAGAGGTAAGCGTAATAGCATTTAATACTAAAAATAGATAACTGTGTGAAACAAAGAGTCTGTTGCAATTGTAATTATCATTTATTTCAATGATGACATGCATATATATATATATATATATATATATATATATATATATATATATATATATATATATATATATATATATATATATATATATATATATATATGTGTGTGTGTGTTTGTGTGTGTGTGTGTGTTTGTGTTTGTGTGAATGTGTGTGTGAGAGAAACACTATATATTATTTAATTGTTTTGTAGGCTAGCAAAGTTTTTGGACCCGCGACATTTAATGAGGTTATAGTTCGAGTTTTTCTGAATAATACAAATAGAATGTATAGCACAGATGTAATGGGGAGATTGCGTGAATCATCGGAAAAGACAATTAAAGCATTGGTGAAATAGGTACTTCAAGTTTTTAAGCTTTTAAGTTTTATTTTGTCGATGATATTTTTTTTGTATAATTGGGTCGTTCATTTAAGACGTTACATCCAAGAGGTTATGGAGATTGCGAGTTCCTGTGATAAGTAGAATTACGAGGTCGTTTTATTAAAGGAAATTGGTGGGTTGTTTTAATGTTCAATGATTGGGACGGCATGGGGTTTAAAAAATCGTTTTTAAAAATGTGACGTTGTTTTTGGACAGGTCCATATACAATAATTTTTTTAAGCACATAATAAGCTTAGATTTTTTAATGATTTTTTATTTTAATGCGATGGGTATGTTTAAAAATAGTACATAAAACGATCTAGAAAACACTGAGAAGTTAATTTTGTATTTTACTTTTATTTTTTGTAGAATGCTAGCAAAGACATCATCTGAGATCACAGCCACCGCGGCGGGTGTATAAACATTTAGTCTGAAACTAGTTTTAACGCTTTGATATACGACAGCATCGCAATGTGGTATAGAATATATATACTAGATAGAGTCGTAACTGACAAATATATGTTCGGTAAAAACAGAATAGGCGAAAACAAACATGAGTTTATTGCATGCATAGTCGTCTCTGGTTTGTCTTGCCATCCAGGCCAATGAAGCAAACGGAAAATAAGATCGGAAAAATTAAAAAGCAACCTCTACTTACAGAAACATAGTGGCTGATATTCTTATAACATATAAGCTATTATAATGTGCAGTACACATGAACCTATACACTGTAAAAGTGTGGCTACCAAAATTATGGGTACTATTCTAAGGCTGATATACAACGGTAAAAAGAAGTTGTCTAACAAAAACATCGTACATTAATTGCTTAATCTAGCTTTATTTGAATTTTCATGGCCAATATATTTAAATTATTTCGCATCAATTTAAATTATGTTTTAAAATTTATTTGTGCTGAAAAATAAATGTTATAGTTATTTGTGATATCAATCAATAATCCGTGATTTTTGCTCTTTATACAATATTTAATTTGCATCTCTTCTGCAAATAATATAACTTAGTAGTTACTCTTTACCACAAACATTAGGTCTTTTAATAATATGTGGAAAGTTATTCTAGACTTAAATACCTGCATTACAATATTATGAATTACAATTTGAATTTTTAAATGAAAATATAAGAAATGTGTTTCGTTTTAAGGAACTAACATACTGCAGCATTTTCATGTCGGAATTTGTAGGTTGTATTAATTAATTTGTGAGACAAGTGTGATGGGATTGATAAAGAAAGCATTATACAATGTTTGTAAAATATTTTTCAAATTAGTTCAGTATACATCGTAATGGTATTGTCAGGGGCGTAGCGAGGGGGGGGGGGGCGGGGGGTGCGGACCGCACCGGGTGACACCATTTAGGGGGGTGACACCAAAGCAAACAATAGCAAAATATATAGAGAAAAACTCAAGGGGGGGTGCAAATCGAAAGTTTGAGGGGGGGGGGGTGCAAATCGAAAGTTTGAGGGGGGGTGCAAATCGAAAATTTGAAAGTTTGTCCCTGGGAAGGGTCTCTATGCCTCTGGGGGGGGGGGTGACACCATTAAGTGCCGCACCGGGTGACACCCGACCTCGCTACGCCACTGGGTATTGTTATTAATCAATTTTATACGAATGAAAGTTTGGTTGCGCTCCCCAAAAGACAACAAGTATCTTCCCTTTCTGAGTCCGTGATCGACTCTCTCGCAAAAACTAGCCAACCGTGACCAAAATATAGTTTAGATATTAGAGCTATCGCTAGTATATAAGCTTGTTAAAATTACTTTACTTAGTAATCACTAAATTTAAATAATAATGACAAACCAATTATCTAATTGGATTAGAAAATAGATGTTCTTGCATTTTCATCAGAGATTGGTTGTTTGAAACATTTGAATGACCACTCTGCATTAGATCTGGATTAAAAGTGACTTACAAGAATTGCATTAAATCCAAAATGATATAAGTTGGTTTTGCGTACTAAAGAACAGCTTATAATAAAATAAATGCATATTCACTGAAGAGATCTCTTACATATTTTTATGTATGTTGATGCTATTATTAAAGGAAGCATACTAGTTTTATAGCTTGATTTTGTTTTACATTAAAATGCATATACATGTTTATTATAATTGTTTTATTTATTTATTAAATCATTGTTATTAAAATGTTTCTTTATTTACATTTTTTTGTCAATACTTCTAAACTTTTGAGAGAATAAAATTGCATGACTAAAAATTATTGTGCACCAAATGAACGCGTATTTTCGTATTATAAAGCGATGAAACTAGTACTTTATAAGAGAACCTGTCCTATTAAGATATACATGCATTGTGGGACACGGCCCACGAACCGAATTTGAAAGAGTTCGTTCAGGCTGAAGTGGTCGAAAATTCTACCCTTGCGAAATACGCTTACAGAAACGATTGTTTATGTCAAACATGTACTTACCATTTATATAGCCTAATTACGAGTGCCATCCAAGTCATTACTGTTATATAAGAATATACAAGAGAATGTATGGGAGCTCCCTTTATTTATTGAAAAAGTAACCACAAATCTTGTTAAATTTAATGGCAAAGTGTAATCTAGACCTTCTGCTGATAGGAGCCAAAAGGAGTAATAGAAAATGGAAACGTTTAATTACTTCGTGCCTAAACACAAAACAGCATCAAAGCTACGGAAGCAACAACCGTATTGTAGCAAATCGTTTGATTGACACATATTTGAGTAAATAAAATATAAGGATTCCAATACAAAAGATTCCTGGCTAAGCGGTTTTAAAAACAAGCGTTACATTTAAGCTTTACTAAGCATTCAAATAGCGTTTTCGTATTTCAAAACATTTACAAAATAAATTTGAAAAGAGCTTACACGGACTTTCAAATCAATAAATTAATATTGCATAAATAGCTAAACAAAAACAACATATATTAAATGCTATATTTTAATGCAAACATTTTTTTAACTGAAGATTGCAGTGAGTAACAAAAATATGAAAAAAATCACAACAGACAGATAGATAGACAGCAAGGAAAACCAAGCTAAAAAATGTAAAATGTATTGCGCAAGTTACAATAAATAACTGTAGCAGCTAAATATTATTTAAAATCTAAATCACGTTTGGTGTCATCAAAACAATCACACAATAAGTACATCATATTCAATGTAAAATAAACGGCCCTTTGTTTTAAGAGTTTGCAAAGTACCTAAAGAGTGGATCGAATCAATCTTTTTTTTACTTTAAAATTGTTATGAAATAAAAAAAAAGCTATAACTTCAACATGCAAAAAGAAATATGTGAAGATACTTTATTTTGAATTATAATTCACAACATGATTAAAACAGTTTAACAAAAAAAAAATAAACAGAACATTGTAAACATTATGATCATCATCATTTCCTGTTCGTGCCCAAGACACATGGGGAGATGAAGACATCGGAATATGTGGTCAGCACTATGCCCAGCCGCCTGTATTTCCATTTGTGAGTTTAGGTACTCATGAGTGTTGGACTCAGGGACGTTCCATCGATTTGACCCGGATTCGAACTCGTGACTCTCGGGTTAGCGGTCTAGCTCTCTACCGGTTGACCACGCCGCCCCAAAAACACTGTGATACTGTGTAAAATCTTGGTGGTAATTTTCTCATAACAGCTGAGTATAAACACTGTGATGCTCAGCTACTACGAGAAAATTACCACCAAGATTTTAACATTTGCTCCACAATTAAACAACTCTCTTAAATGATAATTAAATGTCTACTTAATAAATAAATTTCAAAATTGTTTTTTTTTTAAATAATGATGCAATGGATAAATATATTGATACTTTCTACACTCTTACAGCAATACCAAGATACACATTAGAAAAAAAAACCTGCATTTATGACTCAAACGGATTAATTATATTTCCATGATGTGATTTACGCAAATATCGTCATCTGCATACACAATACACTTTTATTTGCCATAAAATTACAATTAATCAAATTCATTGTAAACAAAATTATTATCCGAACTCTAAACCGCCTTAAACTTCATCTCAGTACTGTCCACACCAACATAGGTTGAGGTCAAAGTTCGACAAGTTAATCCCTTGCTGTACTCCAGACTACCAAAGAGCCCATTAAAATTGGACACGTGACAACTGTAGTACCACCAGGCGCCGTGGTACAGCTCAGCACAGTTTGAGGTACCATCATCATGGTCCATGTCATACGTGCTGAAATTTCTTCCATTGTGAGCTCCTAGACAGTTGCTGGCGTTTCCACTGAAGCCACTGATTAGCAATTTATAAAATTCAAGTTCCGGTTGTAATTTGAAACTGGAGTATGATAGATAATACCTGCTACCATTGAAAGTCATGTCAATTCTTAATTTGAAAGTTCCGTTGAAAGTCAGACAGTAAATGTTTTCGTTGCCGAGGTAGAATTCTCCAGCGTCGAAGTCTCCGAACCCGTGTTTGTATTCCTCCCAGTTGCGGTAAAAGTCCACGACACCGGAGACACGACGTTGGAAAATTGTCCAGCCCCCTCCATCTGTCACTGTGTCACACATGACGACAAGACCAGACGACAGTTGTAAAAGTTGTCTGGGGTTGGTGGAGTTCTTCACGTCCATACAAGATCCGTAAACAGCTGGGTCTTTTAGAACTTTTGTCGTTTTACTTACTTTATTTTGTTCTGATATAAAAATAACAAAATTACAAAATTGGACATAGCCTACACTAAAACATTTTAATATTTGCAGGATAGTCGTAGTGATTACATGTGTTTTTTCTACTATAGTATCAATTGCAATTATATATTTAGACCATATTAATTTTTTAGCCTTCTTCTAAATATAGGTGGTTATCTATATATATAATTTTCTTCTGGGAGACGCTAGAAAACAAGCTGTAAGCGCGCTCCCTACCACCCTACCCCTACATGGTCTGGTGAGCTTTGGTTCAAGCTAAATGTTTACAGTCATAGGGCCGGGTTTAGTGACGGCTACTTGGGGCAGATAATTTAGTTTGAAACGATTTTAAACTTAGGGGAGGTAACTAAGAGGAGGCTGCTTTCACGGGGGGGGGGTATAGGGTAGGCGTTGGGGGAAAGGAGGGTGGGGGTGGTATCGTCCTTGACGACCTACTGATATTTTCAGTGACAGCATTGGTACTGTCGAATTCACAAATTATGAATTACTGAAAAGTAGATAATAAAACAACTAAATAGCGGCGTATGATATGCCGCGGGTCGGCTCGTAATTTTTTATTTATAAAAAAACATGTTTTCAATGTGATAATACATTTAAATACCGAGACAAGCGGCCGTGCTACAAGATCCCATTCTGCCATAGCTGAGTGGGGTGACCATCTCATGGGTCTCACAGTATCTGCCCCTTGTGTACAGCTTTGACCCGGCCGGGGCTTGTGGGACTGACGGGCTGACGGAGGCCTTCGGTAGGAACCAGGTACCTTGGAAATTGTTGAAGAATATGCAGTACGTCAGGCGTTTAGTTGTACGAGGGAAAAATTAAAAAAAAAATCAAATTCTAACATTACCTGATAAATAAGATATAAAAGTTAATCTCTGTTTTATAAAATACGAACGTCCTAACCCATCTAAATAACACCCTTCATTGGGCACATCAAACATAGTTGTAAACCCACCTAAATAACACCCTCCACTGAACTCATCAAACATAGTTGTAAACTCACCTAAATAACACACTCCACTGAACTCATCAAACATAGTTGTAAACCCACCTAAATAACACCCTCCACTGAACTTATCAAACATAGTTGTAAACTCACCTAAATAACACCCTCGACTGGCCTCATCAAACATAAAGTTGTAACAGTCGTTCTCGTAGTTTGAGCACGTGACAGCACAGTCCAGCACTCCATCGGTCACGTGATGACCGTCCAGTGGTAACATTGTGACGTCACTTGTATCTCGCAATATGTAGTTGTATTCTTGTGTTTCACTGCCAGCAACTACATCTATCACTGGTATATAAAAGATGTTTCACTGTCAGCAGTTACAGCTATCAGTGGTATATAAAAGATGTTTTACTCTCAGCAGTTACATCTATCACTGGTATATAAAAGATGTTTCACTGTCAGCAGTTACAGCTATCAATGGTATATAAAAGATGTTTCACTGTCAGCAGTTACAGCTATCAATGGTATATAAAAGATGTTTCACTGTCAGCAGTTACGGCTATCACTGGTATATAAAAGATGTTTCACTGTCAGCAGTTACAGCTATCAGTGGTATATAAAAGATGTTTTACTCTCAGCAGTTACATCTATCACTGGTATATAAAAGATGTTTCACTGTCAGCAGTTACAGCTATCAATGGTATATAAAAGATGTTTCACTGTCAGCAGTTACAGCTATCAATGGTATATAAAAGATGTTTCACTGTCAGCAGTTACGGCTATCACTGGTATATAAAAGATGTTTCACTGTCAGCAGTTACAGCTATCAGTGGTATATAAAAGATGTTTCACTGTCAGCAGTTACAGCTATCAATGGTATATAAAAGATGTTTCACTGTCAGCAGTTACGGCAGTCAATTGTATATAAAAGATGTTTCACTGTCAGCAGTTACAGCTATCAATTTTATATAAAAGATGTTTCACTGTCAGCAGTTACAGCTATCAATTGTATATAAAAGATGTTTCACTGTCAGCAGTTACATCTATCACTGGTATATAAAAGATGTTTCACTGTCAGCAGTTACATCTATCAATGGTATATAAAAGATGTTTCACTGTCAGCAGTTACATCTATCAATGGTATATAAAAGATGTTTCACTGTCAGCAGTTACATCTATCAATGGTATATAAAAGATGTTTCACTGTCAGCAGTTACAGCTATCAATTTTATATAAAAGATGTTTCACTGTCAGCAGTTACAGCTATCAATTGTATATAAAAGATGTTTCACTGTCAGCAGTTACATCTATCACTGGTATATAAAAGATGTTTCACTGTCAGCAGTTACATCTATCACTGGTATATAAAAGATGTTTCACTGTCAGCAGTTACAGCTATCAATTTTATATAAAAGATGTTTCACTGTCAGCAGTTACAGCTATCAATTGTATATAAAAGATGTTTCACTGTCAGCAGTTACATCTATCACTGGTATATAAAAGATGGTTCACTGTCAGCAGTTACATCTATCACTGGTATATAAAAGATTTTATTAAACAGAAGAGCACCCGCATTTTTATTTGCAATTGTAGACAATACTAAATTACAGCATGTTAACATAATTGATATGTCCATAATAGAAAATTAAAACTTCGAAATTAACACATATTCTTTATGTTTGAATTAAAAATAGTTATCTGCGTCGATTTAAAAAAAACACAATCATCATAATAGTTTATTCTGACAAATTAAAAGACAAGCATATACAGCTTCAAAAATAATATAAAGCAAAATGAAAATGTTCTTAAAGATTCATAATATATGTCTGTGTCTGCTTATTATCAGGATCGAAATTTAATAAATTAAAGAGGCTGTTTATAATGTAGCAACTATATTAATATGAAAAACTTACCTGAGAACACAAATACTACTAGAGCAAATAAGAAACACATTGCTGAATTAAACTATTTTCACTTCCTTTGCGGCAAAAGTTTATGTTGCAATAACGTTAACACAAAACTGTAGTAGCTGCGATGCATTCTATTCTGGTGGATTTCAACTATAGCATATCTCATGCTTTTGTGTCGAATTGAATAGAGTAACATAAATTATGGCTCTAAACTTGTATGATCTTTAAAAAGAGTCATTGTATAAGCGAACACGGCTTTTTTTCCTGTTCAAATCTATGAATTTGTTTGAGTTTTTTTAGTTACCTATATGGCAACCGTCACGCATAAATAGTTTAACCAGGTTTATCAGACCGTAGGCTAATTTGTGATGAAATAATTCATGAACACTATTCTTACTTTATAAATTTACTTTATGAACTTTCAAATATACTCACCTCAACATCTTTAGAATTAAACATTTCTATTATACCCTTAACCTATTCAAATTACATTGAATGAAACCTGAATCATGTTGCACGCATGGTAAAGCAGTACTGAAAAGGATTGCCATTATTTCTAACTTGATTGTTAACAGCTCTTGTTAACAAGGAAAAATGATGATTGGAAACGTCAAGCATGATGTATTCTAACCGCATTCGTATTCCTTCAAGTTTTCCTGTTGAATTCACACAAAAACTTTCAGTAATGCACTATTAGTTTACATTACATCAGGGGTCTCCAAACTACGGCCCGCGGGCCGGATGCGGCCCGCGAGGTCCTCTCATCCGGCCCGCGGAGATCTTTTTGTCTACGGAAAAAACGTTTGTTGTTGATAGTTGAGGAACTTTGCTCAGAAAAATCAAAGACATGCCTGGAAGAAACTGGCCCCTGAACTGAACTTTGATAGTCAATGCGGCCCTCGGGCTGAATAGTTTGGAGACCCCTGCATTACATGGTTACAAAAGAAGCGCTAAAAATGAAACTCTAATACATTACGGCAGAATGTTTTCTTTTTGCTCTTGAATGGTAATTGTAAATTAATTAACGATTAATCTCTCTAGTTACTAGGTTTATGTCAATCGGTACTAAAATACTTTTAACTTTAATGAATCATTAACTATACATTTTTCTTCTTTTTTTTTCTTAGTGTAACCCCACTAAATGTTGTCACCCGGTGCGGTCCGTAACCCCCCCCCCCCCGCCCCACCTTGTGACGCCAATGCTTGAAGCAACTGGATCAAATGAAACATTTTTCTACTTCGTGCGAGGGGTGGTGCGGTGTACTTGCAAAAGTTTAAAAACTGATTTTAGAGTTCGATTTTTTAATATTAAATGTAGTACCTTTCAGACTGAATAGTCATTAAGGCAGATGAATGTCCGTCTGTTTCTGTGATTTCTGCATTTAAACAGATGGTGTGGTAAGTTCTATGCTAAGCCTCGTTTACTTTCCCTAGCATGAGCAAGTACGAATAGGCGCCTGGTGAACTCTGTTTAGACGATCAGCATACTTACATTTTTACTTTTTTTAGCAATTTAAAGGAATGTATTCAGATTTTTAAATAACAGCCGGAATTGCTGTGTAATTTATGAAAAACGTGACGAAAAATAATGCCTTTTATTTCATATTTAATTTTGTAAAATAATTTCTAAAACATTAAAATTTGTTAACGCAGTTCTAACCCATGTAGAGTACTAATTGACTTCGCTTAATTGTTTCTTTTTCTATAATCGATTTCAACAAAGGCTGTCATTCATGTATATCCTTGATATTACTTCACATTGTAGGAGCCCAACCGAAACGCTAAGAACGGTAAATACAGAAACAACAGGTAATGAATATTGAATACATTATTGAATTGATTATAACATTTATAAGTCATGCTACAGTGAAAGGTTTTGAACCAAAAGTAAAAGATCCTAAAAGAAAAAGAAAAACTTGCTAGGGTCAAATCACGATTGCTTCAAACCCACGCATTGGCCGGCCAATATGCACATTGGCTGACTCTCTTAGCCCAAGCCCAAAGAACTTAAAACTGGCAGCGTACATTGGCCGGCCATTGCGCGCTGGGTATTGTCCGATGTTCGCTACAGTGTGATGGCATTTTAACCATTCTGGCTGCGGTATAAGAAATGTAGTACTTGGCTTGTGTTTGTTAGCATTATTTATGCGGCTTGAACCAAACGGGCCGCCAAACCAGGAGGCAGACTGCGAGAGAAAACATTCCACACCCGTGTTGTTTCTATAGAATTGCAAACTATGGACTAATACTGCATGGGATAGCCTCCTCGATGATGGCGAGGGGAGACATCAAAGAACACAAACTTTGGCAGTCGGCATCACAGTCAATACACAACAAGATGGAACTTTAAGACATCGCCGCGGTGGATGGTACCCTTGTAAGATGAACGATAGGGTCCAAATGTGAGTATGAGGTATTTGTACATGAGAATGTGTACAGACCTAAATTTAAATTGAACCATTGCTAAGACATTATTGCTAATCTACATACAATCATTTCAAACACACTTAAAAGAAAAACAACACATTAGCTGATCTATTTTGTTTTAATGTTCAAGCTTAAGGTAAAGCTAATGAACGTGAGCCGTAGCAAGGCTAGCACAATTTCTTCCTGTCGTAATTTTTGTAGGCGTCATTGTACTTTTTGCTGGCCACACATTTGGCTAACTGCAGGTCACATGTGCAAGCACTAGTTCCACACTGGGTGTTTTTGGGGTCTGAAATATGAAGCAATATGAGAGTCGATGTATTACATGTTCAGATGCTTTGATGAGAAGCTTAGATAAATAAGATTGTAAACCAACCAATGCCAATAAATTGATCATATTTTTGCTGTAAAGTTATTCTCACTATTTAAATGTTTCAGTCCGTTGTTCTATGTATTTGTTAAATCTTTGAATACTCCAGAATTGGTAATAATGAATAGGCAGTTATCCTTAAAGTTTTAAGTTCATTTTGTTTTTGATAATTGTTATTGAACAGTTGGCGTGATATACTTTGCATTAAATATTCTAATTGATCTCAGATGTAGAAACGATGACTAATCACAAGATGATGAACCAAAGTCCGAAAACTCACATTAAAATTATCTATTCAATTTTAATAAATTACAATGACAACATACATGAAGACTCGATAGCTTACGAAAAGAACTTATACGCAGGGACGATAATTCACAAAATACATGTAGCAGATTCGATAACTCACTACAAGCACGTATACACACGGGCGATAACTCACCACAGGTGCATGTACTGCCAACACAAGAGTATTTGTAGTCGATGGTGGTAGGAAAGCATTTGTTATAGATTGGCTTATAACATTCGTTATGTGCTTTACAACAGCTGAAATTAAATCGACATAAGCTTTACAACAGATAAAACTGAATAGACATCTACAATAACTAAAAGTGAATCGTGTTTTGTTCTTCAACATTTAATTTTCTTCAAAATTAAAAGTTAATCGTTATGTGCATTACAAAACCTACAAGTTAATTATTAGTTTTCTACCAAATTGAAAGTGAGTCTCTATGTGTTTTACAACATCTAAACATGAATTACCATGTGTTTTACAACATGTAAAGTGAATCGTTATGTGTTTTGCAACATCTAAACATGAATCCTTATGTGTTTTACAACATCTAAACATAATCATTATGTGTTTTACAATATCTAAAAGTGAATCCTTATATTTTTTACCCAAATCTCAACCAGATATTTTAGTTGAGTTACCTGTCTAGGTCGTCCACAGGTTTTCCATACCCTCCAATGCAGAGACAGCCGTAACCGTTGTAGTCAATGGTCTTTTGTGTGACTTTAGCCAGCAGATCTTTTGCTGAGGCCGTGCTTCTCTTCTCTACAGCACTAACTGGCGACATTAGAGGAGGGGAGAGTTCACTGTTCAACTCAGTACCAGATATTTTTGTACAATTTTACATCAATAGAAACAAACAATTAAATATATAAACGTTCTCTCGTTAAATATTAGATGGCGTCGTCACGTAGTAGCGCACACGACAGCTAACCCGAAAGTACCAAATTTTGATCCGAGATTAAGTGTGTCTCGCGCAGACCTGAGACTGGTGGTACATGACGTAAAAGGTAAAACAAAGGTTGGTGGACTTATTAGTGACAGCACCATCTCTTCATGTCTCGAGTTCAACGAAACTGGCGAAATCTGACAACCCAACGGCACATTCGAAAAAAGAACATACTATAGTAAGTTGTGTTGTTGTGTTTTTCAATGTTCATGTGCTTGATTGAGTGCGTTAATGTAAGGGTTAGTTCACTGTTTTTGAGACGGATACAACTTTGTATTAAATTAATTCAGTGATTCACTTACCCGCCAACCAAAAGATTCACTTTACAAACATCACATTCCGATACCAGGGAAAGATGAACTTAAAATCATCACATACTGTCGGCAGACTGAGATTCACTACACAACCTCATATACTGACACCAGAAACAACATCACATACCGACACCAGACAGAGATTCACTCAACAACCTCATATACTGACACCAGAAACAACATCACATACTGTCGGCAGACTGAGATTCACTACACAACCTCATATATTTACACCATGATATTCACTTACCAACATTAGCTGCTGCCAGCATCCAGATAGCAAACCACGGCATCGAATTCATCTTCTGGGTAAACTGAAAAAAAAGCTTCTTAATACATCTCATGTCTGCATATACTACATAAAGTCTACTTATCTATTGTTGGACCGGGCTCTGTTGCATGTAGAATATTTGTTGAGCCTTTAAAATTAGTGCCAAGGTCATTGAAAAAGATGACCTCTACTTCATCTGTCCGGGTTGTCTTGGACACCGAAAGAAAAAGTTGAATACTCACTGGAGAACTACGCTTATAGAAATGTTATTCAAAATTGAGGAACAGAACAACGAAGTACTTACCTTAGGAGTAACACTCGTATGTTTGTTGTACAGTTACTTCTGATTGATAAAGATTTATATAGCCTTGGACCTACCGCAGATGTGACTTCATTAATATTCCATTCAGTTTTCATTGTACAGATAGCTTTGTCTGCCTCAATGTTTTCTTTGTTCTTTTACAATTAAAGATATGCTAATTATTCTTTATGAGAGAAGATACATAATTAATTTTGCTTTTACCGAAAATTGTTTTAAAGTACTGAAAAATATTATTTAAAAAAAATTGGAACTCAGCCAAGGACGTTGAATGTTTTCCTAATGAACAAAATGTTTTCTTAGTAGAAAAATTTCTGCATAGGCCAAACTGTATTTATTTTTACAATCAATATTTCGTCATCACTAAAATTAGAAATTTGATAGATGTTTCTACCTACCAGAGAGCTAAAATTATCGCGAAACACGAAAGATGTGAGACTTGCTTGCGTGGGGTGTACGTGTCACGATGACGTGTGAAGAGCTTATTTGGAAGGCGGAGCTAGAGGACTGTTCCCATAACATGTGAGTAGCTGACCATTCGAGAGTGAGGGAGTAATTTTTTTTTAAATTTAAGATTATATCCTCAAATTATAGATTACTGAACGGAAAGTTTAAAACAATTATTTTCACATAATTTTATATATAAATTTATATAGAAATCATGTATTCCCCATTCAAGGAAAATATATTCCCCATTCAGGTAAAAATGTTTTCCCATTCTTGCATAAAACTGGTAGTCGGACGATAAACGAAAATGTTATTTTTGTCTTGTTTCATAGTTAGGAAAGAAAATATATTTGTACACTTTTTTTAAAAGCAAATATATAATAATTAAGAATTTTTGCGTGGTGATATATTATATTATTTTATTCTTTTCCTTTTGTTTAGAAATGTATTGTTTATCAAAATTTCAAATCTAAATTAATTACGAATGATTATTTTGTAATATATAATGCTAACATTTTTCGGGCAAAAGGCCTTCGGGCATTTGTCGCATTTGGGCGTGTCCATTAGGGCATTTGTCGTTTTCGGGCAAGTGTCCATTCGGGAAATCGGCCTTCGGGCAAACGGCATTCGGGCAAGTGTCTTTCGGGTTTGTTCGTAGACCCCATAAAATTATATTCCATAATCCATATCAACTAGCAATTCGTCATATAGGGGATGGACTCCGATTTCAGCCTGCTTTTCATTGTGGATTTGCTTCCACAGCTTTTGTTAAACAATAAACAAACAACAATGTAGCAGTTGCTTAATTTTGGACTTGTCTCCCATAGAAGGGTTGCTGTCGCCATGCTATAACCCTCTTTTGTCCGGGATTCACACTCGGGACTTCTCGGTTTAACAGCCATGAGCTTTACCGACTCGACCACGAGAATGCCTACATGAATACCGACAAACAAGTCTCAAAAACAAAATACAAAAAAAAAACAACCTTGAAATTAGTCTGAAACGTTTATTGTGTGTTCATATTGTTTGAGCCCACGCTACGTATAATAGTCGCGAGTGTGAGTCACTCTCCCACCTGTTGCCAGGTACTTAACATCTAATTTTCCTCAGACTCCTTCAACAAAGCGCTGCTTGGTTGCATTTGGGAAAAATGTAAAGTACCAACAGTAAAGTGATCAGCTAGGTGGCGATAAGACAACATTAGCAATTTTTAAAAGTACATATGGACACAATGCTGGCTTGTTGAACATGTGGCAGTCTACATTCAAGTGGGATAGAATAGTGTGGGACCTTGAACAATGTGAGAACTTGAACAAAGTGAGAACTTGAACAATGTGAGAACTTTAACATGTGGCAGTCTACATTCAAGTGGGCTAGAACAGTGTGGGACTTTGAACAATGGGAGAACTTGAACAAAGTGAGAACTTGAACAATGTGAGAACTTGAACAAAGTGAGAGTTTTAACAAAGTGAGAACTTTAACATGTGGCAGTCTACATTCAAGTGGGCTAGAACAGTGTGGGTACTTGAACAATGGGAGAACTTGAACAATGTGAGAACTTGAACAATGTGAGAACTTGAACAAAGTGAGAACTTGAACAATGTAAGAACTTGAACAAAGTGAAAGTTTTAACAAAGTGAGACCTTTAACAAATTGAGACCTTCAAAAAAGTGATAAATTAAACGATGCCAGACCTTGACCACAACTTCCCTTCATATGCCTCAGTCAAGAAATATATGAGCTTTACTTCAACTGCCCAATTGTCAGCTAGGTATAAAGAGGATTCTTTACTAATCTTGTGGAATGACACTTGAGTTGTAATTTTAGTAAAAGGTACGCTTGAGTGCTTTGTACCAGTTTACTAGCCCTTAAGGTTTTAACGCTACAAATATACCGTGATCGATGCAACCTTGTCCTCTTCGATCCCATTTTTACTACATTAATACACTTTACTAATAACATTAATAATCCAATACAATATATTGTATTTATAGTTATTGTACTAAATCATTCACGTTTAGCTAAACACTGATTGCAGGAAGGGTGGAATAGAGTAGTATTCGAGTTTAGACGATGTTTTTCTTGAATGCTTGGTTGTTCAACATTTTAAAAAATTGGCGATTGAAAATGTCTGGCATGATGTGTGCTACTAGACTTGACAGTGTTGAATGTTCTCAAGTAGTATTCACTACAGCGTGCTACTCAAGCAAGCGCTTTTTATTACTTCTTTACAGAAATTCTAATCGAATGCTAAGGACATGCTTCAGCAATGAGTAATAAAGAATAATTGCATAATACCGATTTTTCAAAAGATATTTATTTACCATTAATTATAACAATAAGCTCGATTTTAAATAAATCTGACATAAAAAAAATATTTAAGATACAAGCTTTTATAACATTCACAAATCACCAAAAAAAATCTTAAATCACTAAAAGTGAAAAATAATTTGCTTTCGGTGTAACCTTGCTAAACCTATATGCTGGTATGACTACATATAAAAAAGAAACTGAGCAATTTTTAATGCTTTTAAACTATTTACAATTTTTTTCTGGTAGTTCTCAAAAGTTGTCTCCATGTATATATGTGTAGTTTAAGGTATTAAACGCTAAACCCGTCTAAATTTCATCACATTACTGTCTAGACTAGTTGTTTGTGTTGTGGTGTTGATCCAGGTTAATCCCCTTGCCGAACACAACACTTCCGTACTGCCCATTCCGATTAGATGTGTGACACCATGCTCCGTGATAAACCACGACAGAATTTGTGATCCCTGTGTCTTTGTCCTTGTCGTAACTGCTGAAATAGCTACCGCTGTGGGATGTCAAAGCGTCGCCTGTGTTTCCGTAGTTACCGCTTTTAACAGTCTGTAAAATTTTCTTTCTGATTGTAATTGAAAACTTGTAAGCTCTTCCCCCTGAAAGTCAAATCTATTCTTAACTCTAATGATAAAAGTCAGACAGTAAATGTTTTCGTTGCCCAGGTAAAATTCTCCAGCGTCGAAGTCTCCGAACCCGTGTTTGTATTCCTCCCAGTTGCGGTAAAAGTCCACGACACCGGAGACGCGACGTTGGAAAATTGTCCAGCCCCCTCCATCTGTCACTGTGTCACACATGACGACAAGACCAGACGACAGTTGTAAAAGTTGTCTGGGGTTGGTGGAGTTCTTCACGTCAGCACACGATCTATAAATAGCTGGGTCGATTTCACTTCCGGTTCTTTTTCGCGTTATTATCTGCTCTGTGCATAGAAAAAATAATATTTTTGATTTAATTTGTAAAACCAATTGAAAATATCTAAACACATAAACGTATTTATAATTTCACAAGTCTCTGGTTTAATTTCTAGATTAGCAGAGTTTTTATGAATTTTGTTTAAATGTTGTGTAGCGGCTGGTGACTGGACTGATGAGGTAAACATGATATATTTAAGTAACAGCTTGTGTATGTCAATATGTTACACCTGAATGTGTCTCACATAATTAAATGATAAAAGAAACGAATAAAAAAGGTATGTTTGTGTTGATATATTAGAATATTCATACGTTGGCTATACCTGAATATATACATTTTTTTTTAATGTTTTGATTCTTAAAAACAGTGTGCTTTTACATTTCAGATTTCGTACTCAAGCTTGCTGAAAAGTAAAAAAAAACATTTTTTTAGGTTTCTTCTGTGTTTTAATTATGTTTCTCTTTATAGTCTAAACAGCATGTTGACTAAATACCTGTCGGACAGGTGTGCTACAAGATTTCATCCCTCCATTGCCCACGGTATCACAGTACCCGCCCCTTGTGTATAACTTAGACTCGGCTGGTGGTTGTGGTACCGAGGTCATGACGGCGTCGTTTGGTAGAATCTAAGAGCGTTTAAAGTTGTCTACTATGGCGTTGTAAGTATTACAATAATTTACAATATATTGATACAAAAATGTAAACCCATTTTCTTGATAGTTAATTTTTTGGTATGGATATAGGGCCAATAATTGTATTGTGTTAAATACCTTATTTGCACCAGCAACATTACTTTTTTAGCATTCTACAAACTGTTAATAATTGGGTATCGCACGACGTATACTGTGAAAAGTCTGCGAATCGATAAAAAGTAACAATCTGTCAAGAAAACTGTTTACAGCCAAGTAAGTTATGCATTGTTCTGTTTGACCAGCTAGCAGCAACGCACAGTATAGTGGAAAGTTTGCTACAAAATAGTTAGAAGTGTTAAAAAGTATATTAGTGTTAACATTTACAACATTGGTACTAAAAAAACTACATCAACATGTATACGTTTTGTATTAAATACGTCATTCATAAGGTTCTTCTGTTATAAAACTCACACTTTGCCGCCTACGTGAGCAATTATTTTTTTTCCGGATTATTATATAATGAGTGAAAATATTGAAACCTGTATAACAATATTATCTTAATATAGGTCTATTTAAAATTTATTTTAATTTAAATTTAAAAAAGAACCAAAAGAGCACAACTTTGCACCCACCTAGGTAGCACGCCCTGCTGACGTCATCAAACATAAAGTTGTTGCACGTGTTGTTGTTGCTGTGTAAGCATGTGACAGTACAGTCTAGCACTCCATCGGTACCGTGATGCACGTTCAGTGGTAGCATTGTAACGTCACTCTTGTCACGCAATGTGAACTTGTACCTCGTTTGTTCACACCAAAGAACATCAACTGCCATTAAACAATATTGTAGATTATCAACTATCATATATTAACATTATGTGGCCAGGCAGTAATTTAAACTATTGTGTAAGCGTTCAAATTACTCTTCGCAATGTCGTATAAACTGGGTAAATGTGTTAAAATACAATACAGACAATAGGAGGACATACAGATTTAAACCATCTGTCCACGTATTTCATGTCAGATTTTTGTCAACTTTAATACTTGACTACAACATTTCACAACGTGAACTCTTTTGTCGTTATTTTAAAATTTATATTATAATTTAAAAAAAAGAAAACTATATTATAAAGTAAACGAGAGTATTTGATGATAGCATGAGACAACAGGGATGAAAAACAAAATTGTTGAAGTAAAACTTACTTGAAAACGTGAGGATTACAATAATCATAATCCCATTTGACTCTTAGTTGGCAGTCACTAATCTTGTGTGAGATGCCTAACTGCACAACATAGAAAAATTCAGCGTTGAAAAATTAAAATACCTGTTGAAAACGACAACCAAACCCAGCTGGTTGATGTGATAATCATTTAGTTGTTCCTTTACATCGTATCAAAACATTTCTCAGTGTCTTTATACATAAATATACCACGACATTTTGGCTTAACAATCAATACTGACTCTTAATAGCTCGTCTTTACAATGCATTTCAGTAATTTGTAACGAGTCAATCTTAAATGCTTTAATTCAGTTCAGCCTCTCATTGACGTTTGTTGTTTTATATTGTGGATCAATTTAGCTATTGTGAAAGTATTATGTTTTTGTATTGCCGATTCAGTATTAAGGAATTTGCATTTTTACCTAATTGCATTTTGGTCTGTACAAGTTGTATTATAAGTGATATCTATTGTCCTCTTAGAAATATACCGTATTATAAGCAAGGTTGTACATTTTTACTTGGTAAAGTTGTAGAGAATATTAGTTTTTAATAAATCCAATTGTTACCATTTATTTCTTATCATAAATTTTACTTCATTGATAGCAAATGTTAAGCTTGTTTTAGCTGCCGTATTCGTTCTGCTTTTTATTTTGAATCTAAATTTGTATTTACCCTAATATAATACAATAAATGAAACATTCTTCAATACTTTACGTTTTTAACAAAACACCAACTTAAAATGATATACATGTGTTAAAATACTTCTATTTAAATGATCATTTACATAGACACGTGTCAACACAGCTATGGTAATTTTAAAATACATACTGATTTTATTTATCTAACATATAAAGTTCAATTCTTTATTTGACAGACCCGTGGTAACAGAGGAAAATAGTAAAAACAAAATCAACTTGATCGCCATAGTGTAATATATCTTAAGTGCTCAAATGCTAAATTTATGATTGAAAGAATTAATATTGAAGGTGTGATAAAACAAGTTTCATTTTCAAAACGTATAGTCTTACAGCTAGTGAAAACGGAATCATGTTGCACGCTTGTGTAAAGCAGTACTGAAAAAGATTGACATTGTTTATAACTTGATTGGTAAGTGCTTTTGTCAACAATGAAAAAATGATGATCGGAAACGTCAGGCATGATATATTCAAACCGTATTCATGTTGATTCATGTTGATACATTACGGTAGAATGTTTACTTTTTGCTCTTGAATGGTTAATTAATTATTAAAATATGCAATACTCAAAGCTAGTGAAGTCGCTAGGTCGGGTTTCACCCGGTAGCGGTAACTCATCTATACAGGGGTATGGTCAGTTCTATGCTAAGCCTCTTTTACTTTCCCTAGCATTTTTACTTTTTTTAGCAAGGTAATGCAGAATGAATACACTTCTGATCTGAATGTTAATCTAACATTTGCAAGTAAGTTATGCTTCACTGAAAGGTTTTGAACCAAAAGCAAAAGATAGAAAATGAAAAAATAAACCGGGAGTGATCTCCCCTTAACTTTCTCGAATATTCTTATATAAAACAACAGGGGATGGGAACTCCATTTTAAATACTTACAGTTTTTAAAATAGAATAAAATCTCGTAGAAAAAAAATTGCACAAAAAGTGAACGCCGAATGAAATGTGCATAATAGTGCGCAATATTATTAGTACTTTATAAATTTACATGCGTTTTTGAGAAATCGGAAATAGCGTAAATTAGTACTTCCGGTCAACGGAAATTACTCAAAATTTTACAGAAGGTAGAGAATTAGTTTTTTTTTTACTTACATGTGAAATTTCATTTATCTATCTGAAATAGTACTCAAGTTATAGGCTTTTGAAAAATTCAAAGTAGAAAAAGTACCACTTCCGGTTATCGGAAATCGCTCAAAAGTTGATATGGATCTATGATTTTGATAACATACTTATATATAAAATACTTATATATGAAATTTCATCAACCTAGCTGTAACGGTACTCAAGTTATCACACAGACACACAGACATACGGACAAGATTGCAAAATTATGTTTTTCCGTATCAGTGAGATGTAAAACGTCGAGATTTGTAAAAATCTCGATTTTTTTTTTTTTTTTTGCACGATTACAAGAATTTCTCTATACTTCGTATATACGAGAAAGTAAAAAAGAAAATGTATAAGCACAATATATCATCGTATTGTTGTCAATCCCAAATTACTGCCAAAGCACGCATTGACCACCACATGTGCGCATCGGGTCTCTTGTCCAAAAACCGAAGAACTTAAAACTGGCAGCGTATTTTGTACATTTGCCGACCAATGCGCGCACTGGCCGGAATACGCTGGTTAATGTCCGAGGTAGGATATGGTATGATGGCATTTTAACAATTCCGAATGCGGTTTCGTTGTAAGTAATGTATATCTCAACCTCTTTTAGTGGAGCATTATATATGCAACGCGACATGGACCAAAAGGTGTCGTCAAACCAAGAGCCAGACTGATAGATACAATAAATTCCACACCCGTGATCGTTTTCAAAAATTTCAAACTGTGAACTACTACTGCATGTGATAGCATTCTCTATGATGGCGAGGAGAGACATCAAAGAACACAAACTTTGGCAGTCGGCATCAGTCAATACACAACAAGATGGAACTTTAAAGACATTGCCGCGGTGGATGGTACCCTTGTAAGATGAACGATAGGGTCCAAATGTGAGTATGAGGTATGTGTGCATAAGTATGTGTAGAGAACTATATTTAAATTGAAACATTGCTACAACATTAGTGCTAGGACTACATACAATCATTTCAAACACACTTAAAAGAAAAACAACTCATTAGCTGATCTATTTTGTTTTAATGTTCAAGCTTATTGTTCAAGCTTCATGTAAAGCTAATGAACGTGAGCGGCAGCAAGGCTAGCACTTCTTTCTGTCGTAATTTTTGTAGGCGGCATTGTACTTTTTGCCGGCCACACACTCACTCAATAGCTGATCACAGACGCAGGAATTATACCCACACCGTGAGCCAATGTCTGGAATATGAAACAACGTGAGCGTCTATGCCGTAAATGTTCAGATGCTTTGATGAGAGGTTAAGGTAAATATTAAGGTTAAGGTAAAATAGAATGTAAAAGAACCAATGTCAATAAATAGATAACATATTAGCTGTTAAGTTATTGTTACTATTTAAATGTTTCAATGTGTTGCTCAATGTTAGTTAAAACGTTAGCTTAAAAAATTAGCTTTAAAAAAAACATCCAAATGACCATTCTTCTTCTTCTTCTTCGTTCTTAATTATTAGTGTTGAAGGGGATCGAGATCCATGCATTCAATTTAAATAAATCACCTTGACCACATACATGCAGATTCAATAACTCACTGCGAGCAAATACACAGGAAAAATAACTCACCACAAACACACTTTTCGTAGACACAAGCGTATCTGTAGTAAACTGTGGAAGGCGAGCACCCCCTAACCCTATTTGCGACCCACTTGTAACAATCAACATGCTCTTTACAACAGCTGAAAGTGATTTGTCAGAATTAAATTGATTATTGACTGACTCTTCATATTCTTGTCTAATAAAATTTTTTGTACCCTTAAAAAAAAAAAAAAGTGATTAGTCATGAGATTCACAACATGTGAATCATTGTGTTTTTTACGAAACCTAAAAGTGAACTTTGTTTAACATAATTAAAAGTGAATTGTTTTTGTTTTCAACATCTAAAGCGAATCTATCTATTTTTTAACATCTAAACCCAAGTTTCAGGTGAGTTACCTGTCTAGCTCGTCCACAGGTTTTTTTCCAGCACCCCCATAGCAGAAACAGCCGTAACCGTCGTAGTCTGTGGAACTTTCTGTAACGTTAGCTATCATACCTTTTAACAAGATTGTAGCTCTCTTCTGTACAGCTTCAGCTGGTGACACTAGAGGAGGGGGAGTTGACAGCTCAGAGAGTGCCGGATTTTTTTGTATCATTTTACATCAATAATATTAAACTTCATAATAAAATATATAAAAATGCAGAGGTGGGTGGTGACAACACCATCCCTACATAACACCATCCCTACACAACACCATCCCTACATAACACCATCCCTACATATCACGAGTTCAAAGAAGCTGGTAAATTCTGACAATCGAACGTCAGATCCAAAAGGGAAGCTTACTATCTCTGAACATCATCATTTTAATATGGTTGAATGAATGTGATCCCGTAATGATTTATTTCTCCAACCAAGTATTCACTTACCAACATACGCTGCTGCCAGCAACAAGATAACAAACAACGGAATTGAATTCATCTTCAGGCTAAACTGAAAAAAAACAAGCAAGCTTGTTAATGCATCTGATTGTTGCACATACTTTATAATTAATACCCAGCTGTTGTCTGTAGGACATCACTGAGTCCAATCAGCTCTGATGGGTACCTGACTCACATTATGGAAACAAAGGCGGTTAGGCGTAGTGATGGCCACACCATCCCCTCGTATACCGAGGTCAGTGAAAAAGATGAGCTCTACCTTGTCTGCCCCATGAGTCTTGGACAATGTAGAACTACGCTTATAGAAATATTATTTAACATTGAGCAACGAACAACAAAATACTGACCTTACGAGTAACAATCGTGTGTTTCTTGTACAGTTATGTCTACTTGAGATAGATTTATATAGCGTTGGGCCTGCGTCAGATGTAAATTCATTAATATTCAATTAAGTATTCACCGTACAGAGAACGTTGTCCGCCTCCATGTTTTCTTTTTGCTGTTGCAAACAAAGAAATTCTAATTAATAATAATTATTCATTATGGGAGCGTTGACAAAGAATTCACTTTGTTCTCTGTCAATTTATTTTTTGAAAAATTGTTTCTCAGCCAACAATGTATTGAAGCAATTTATCCTTGGGGGAAAATTTGCTGCATAGACGAAAATATATTTATTCATCTCACCGACAATATTTTCTCATCTCTAAAATTAGAAAGTTTAACAGATGTTTTCTCCCTATCATAACAGGCTAAAGTTATTGCAAAACACAAAACATATAAGGCTTGCTTGTGTGGTGTGTGTCATGATGAATTGTGAAGAGCTATTTGGGAGATCAGGGCTAGAAAGTCTGTTCCAACATGAGGAAAAAAACTGACCACCCCTTGAAATAACTGACCACCCCTTGAAATAACTGACCACCCCTTGAAATAACTGACCACCCCTTGAAATAACTGACCGCCATTGCAATAACCTCTTTTACTTGACCTAAAATGACATTAATAAATTCCTTATTTTTCATGTATTAAATATTAGTTCTTAAATTGTATATTACGGGGGGGGGGGGCCGACACAGTTCGAGAGGACGATAGACTTTTTTCAGTGGAGCTCCGCCGAAAAAAATGCCTGGAAGAAACTCTTGTTTTAATTACTAAAACTTTTTAAAAATAAAACAGAATCTCGTAGAAAAAAAAATTGCGCATCAGGAAAACGCCAAACTGTATGTGTGAAAATGTGCGAATATAATTGGTATTTTATAAATTCACAAGCATTTTTAAGAAATCGGAAATAGCGCAAATTACTACTTCCGGTCAACGGAAATTACTCAAAATTTGACAGAAGGCAGAGAATGTTCAGTTCAGCCGTTCTGAGCTTTACCAAGCCGACCCCACATGATTATCGATGACCTAGAATTCAAATTTAGCATTCCATTTTTATATCATGTTTATTTTGTCTGATCCTAAGATGCGTATAACATGGGCTGGTGTGAGTCATCTCCCCGTCTGTTACCAGCTACTTAACATCTAATTGTTTTCAGAACCCTTGATCAAAGCGCCGCATGACAAAATATCAAGTACCAGCAGAGAAATGTGCAGCGGGGTGGCGATAAGACAAAATGTGCAATTTAAAATTTACATATTGGACAATATGAAGGTTTGTCGAACAAGGGACAGTCTACATTCGTGTGGGGATGGACGATGTGAGCCCTTGAACAAAGTAAGAAGTTTTACAGAGAGACGTTTAACAGAGAAGTTTAACATAGAGAAGTTTAACAGTGAGAACTTGAACAAAACGAGAAGTTGGACAGTGAGAACTTGAACAAAGCGAGAATTGAACATAGTGAGAACTTGAACAAAGTGAGTCTTCTTCATCTTCGTTCTTAATTTTTAGTGTTGGGAGGGATCGAACCATTATCTGCCAGAGGGTTTGAACTCGAGACTTATTTCGAATTTATCAACCATGAGCTTTTGCCGACTCGACCATGCTTCCATCACAATTAATGATTAGGTGTCAACTGGTTTTGCGCCATTGAGGCCATTGACTCCGATTTCAGCCTGCTTTTCTTTTTGGATTTGCATCCATAGCCTTTATCCAACCAAGAACAAACTACAAGGCAGCAGTTGTTTGATTTTGGAGTAGTCTCTCCTAGAAGAGTGGCTGTCCCCAGCTAACGAGCCTCATCTGCCAGAAGGTTCGAACTCGAGACTTTTCGGTTTAGCAACTATGAGCTTTACCGACTCGACCACGCCAACCCCCAACAAAGTGAATGAACTTGATCAGCGTGAGAACTTGAACAAAGTAATTACTTGAACAAAGTGTGAGCTTGAACAAAGTGAGAACTTGAAAAATCCGAGAACTTGATCAAAGTGAGAACTTGAGCAAAGTGAGTACTTGAACAAAGGGAGAAGTTGAACAAAATGAGTACCTGAACAAAGTGAGAACTCGAACAAAATGAGAACTTGATCAAAGTGAGAACTCGAACAAAATGAGAACTTGATCAAAGTGAGACTAGAACAAAGTGAGTACTTGAACATAGTGAAAACTTCAACAAAGTGAGTACTTGAACAAAGAAGGAACTTGAACAAAGTGAGTACCTGAACAAAGTGAGAACTTAAACAAAGTAAGAACTTGCACAAAGTGAGAACTTAATCTAAGTGAGAACTTGAATAAAGTGAGAACTTGATCAAAATAAGAAATTGAACAAAGTGAGAACTTTAATAAAGTGAGAAATGAACACATTTAGAACTTGATCAAAGTATAAACTTGAACACAATGAGAACTTGATCACAACGAGTTTGATATATTGAGTAGTAAAACAGAGTGCGAACTTAAACAAAGCGTACTTTTTTAATTAGAAGTGTATATTTGTATCTTGCCATTGCTTCTAATAGTACCGATGACTGAGTAAATGTGCTGTTACAGTGCGTGATAGGTCTATTGGTTTCTGAGGTAAGCATGATATTACAGCCAATAGTGCCTCTAGTTCAAATCTGGGTCCAAATGGGAGGAAAGGCGGCTGGGGAAAGTGCTGACCACACGATCTCTTCATTTCCCGAGGTTGAGAAACATATGAGCGCTACATCAAAGACTTAACCATCCGTCCACGGCATTCATATCAGCATTTCAACTCTAATACTCAGCTACAACATTTCGCAAAAGAAAATTTTTCGTCATATATTTTTAAATGTATATTCCAATTAAAACATAACAACACTATATTTATTATTTTTTATTACTTATTTGACAGACCCGTAGTAACATTGGAAAATAGTAAAAAAACAAATCGACTTGATCGCCATAGTGTAATATATCTAAAGTGCTCAAGTGCTAAATTTATGATTAAAAGATTTATTATTGAAGGTGTTATAAAAAAAAATTTCATTTTCAAAACGTATAGTCTTACAGCTAGTGTAACCGGAATCATGTTGCACGCTTGGTAAAGCAGTACTGAAAAAGATTGCCATTGTTTCTAACATGATTGGTAAGTGCTTTTGTCAACACTGAAAAAATGATGATCGGAAAAGTCAAGGATATGGTATGATGGCATTTTAACAATTCCGGATGCGGTTTCATTGTTAGTAATGTATATCTCAACTTCTGTTAGGAGAGCATTCTATATGCAATGCGACATGGACCAAAAGGTGTCGTCAAACCAAGAGGCAGACCCGTGTTCGTTTCCAAAAATTGCAAACTGTGAACTACTACTGCATGTGATAGCCTCCTCTATGATGGCGAAGGGAGACATCAAATAACACAAACTTTGGCAGTAGACATCACAGTCAATACACAACAAGGTGGAACATTAAAGACATTGCAGCAGTGGATGATACCTTTGTAAGATGAATAATAGAGTCCAAATGTGAGCATGAGGTATGTGTGCATGAGTATGTGTATAGAGCTAAATTTTAATTGAACCATTGCTAAGACATTATTGCTAGGTCTACATACAATCATTACAAACACACTTAAAAGAAAAACAACTCATTAGCTGATCTGTTTTGTTTTAATGATCAAGCTTAATGTGCAAGCTTATTGTTCAAGCTTCATGTAAAGCTAATGAACGTGAGCCGCAGCAAGGCTAGCACTTCTTTCTGTCGTAATTCTTGTAGGCGGCATTGTATTTTTTGCTGGCCACACACTCACTTAATATCTGATCACAAATGCAGGTGTTGTATCCACACTCTCCGCCGGGGTCTGGAATATGAAACAACGTGAGCGTCAATGTCATAAATAATTAGATGCATTGATGAGGAGTTCAGATATATAAGAATGTAAACAATCCAATGCCAAGAAATAGACAACATATGTAGCTGTTAAGTTATTGTTACTATTTAAATGTTTCAGTGCGTTGTTCAATGTTTGTTATGTTGACTACCCCAGCAGTAAGCATAATGTGATAGACAGCTATCCTTAAATTTTGAGTTCATTTTCTTGTTGATTATCCTAATATATATAAGCCAATGTGCGCACTTCTCTCTCTCACTCTCTCTCTTTCTCTCAGTATCCATGTTCCTGATCAGTATCTTCAGCGATATACGGAGAACTTAAAGATACGGTGACTTTTGTTGAAAATAATATTATGGTGGATGTTTTAAATGTATAAACTAAATTTTATTTAAAGGAAGAAAATAAAATAAAGCAATTTTCGAATGTAGTATCAAGTATAACATTAAAAATATATAGGCCTATTATTTACTTGGTTAGTTATTAAATAGTTGTCGCTGGCGTTATTTATGATAGTTTGCATTAAATGATCTAAACAATTTGAGATGTATTCTTATGGCGCTAGTAGGAACGGTAACTCACCATAACATGAAGGATAAAAGTCCGATAACTCAATGTAAAACCATGCATTTAATTTAAATAAATCACCTTGAACGCTTACGTGCAGATTCAATCACTCACTGCGAGCAAATACAAAGGAAAAATAACTCACTACAAAAACACCTTTCGTAAATACAATCGTATCTGTAGTAAATGGTGGCAGGCGAGGAGCACCTTTTAAAATTATTCGAGCAATATTTGTAACAAGCAACATGATCTTTACAACAGCTGAAAGAGATTTGTCAGAATTAAAAGTGTATCGCCATGAGGTTTACAACAGCAAATAGTGAAAGGTCATAAAGTTTACAACAGCTAAAATTGATTCGTCGTGAATTTTGTTTTCCATAAATAAAAGTGAATTGTTTTTGTTTTTCAACATCTAAAGTAAATCTATGTGTTTTTTAAATCTAAACCTGAGTTTAAGGTGAGTTACCTGTCTAGGTCGTCCACAGGTTTTTTTCCAGCACCCCCATAGCAGAAACAGCCGTAACCGTCGTAGTCTATGCTACTTTGTGTGACGTTAGCTATCATACCTTTTAACGAGGCTGTAGCTCTCTTCACTCTAGCATCAGCTGGAGACACTAGAGGAGGGAGAGTTGACTGATCAGAGAGTGCCGGATATTTTTGTATCATTTTACATTAATAATAATAAACTTCATAATAAAATATATTAAAAGTATCAAATTTAGATCCAGGTTCAAGTCCTTCTAACGTCGGTCCTAGATTGGTACATGACGTAAAGGGTAAAGCAGAGGTGGGTGGTGACAACACCATCCCTACATAACACCATCCCTACATAACACCATCTCTACATAACACCATCCCTACATAGCACCATCCCTAAATAACACCATCCCTACATAATACCATCCCTTCATAACACCATCCCTACATAGCACCATCCTACATAACACCATCCCTACATAACACCATCCCTACATAGCACACTCTACATAACACAATCCCTGCACAAAACGAATTCAAAGAAGCTGGTGAAATCTGACAATCTAACGCCAGATCCGAAAGTGAAGCTTTCTTAGCATCAACATTTTAATATGGTGGATTGAATGTGATCCTGTAATGATTATTTGATAATTTTTAAGCAGGCCACAACAATGAAATAGCCACAAACTATACATATAGATGATATTACACGATAAACATCAAATAATACATTTGTCTACTGGGGTTTTACTTACCAACATCACATACTAACACCAGGGATTCACTTAGCATCACATACTCTCCAACCAGAGATTTACATAACAGCACATACTCTCCAACCATCATCACATACTCTCTAATCAGAGATTCACATAACAGCACATACTCTCCAACCATCATCACATACTCTCCAATCAGAGATTCACATAACAGCACATACTCTCCAACCATCATCACATACTCTCCAATCAGAGATTCACTTAACATAACATACTCTCCAACCAGTGATTCACTTAACACCACATACTCTCCATCCAGAAATTCACTTAACATCACAAACTCACCAACCATCTTCACATACACTCCAACCACAGATTCACTTAACATCACACACTCTCCAACCCTGAGATTCACTTACCAACATACGCTGCTGTCAGCAACAAGATAGCAAACAACTGAATTGAATTCATCTTCTGGCTAAACTGAAAAAAACAAAAAAACAACAACCGGCAAGCTTGTTAATGCATCTGATTGTTGCACATACTTCATAATTAATACCCAGCTATTGTAAGGTCTCGCTCTACATCGTGCAGAATATTGGTTGAGCGTTTTATTTAGATTAAAAGGTCATTGTGTTAAATATAAATCTAGAGTCATTTTCGGTTAAACTGTTAAAAAATTGACTTCACTGTCTTTATAAGTTCAAGCGATTACATTCATCACTTACAACTGACCACTTTAAACAAATAACCTACTACGCTATAACTGACAGCTTTACTCTCCTCCCTGCCTGCACTGAAAATCAATAATCATGTCTAAAAATGTAGGACAGATACTGGCTCAAGTCTGTAGGACATCCTTGAGTCCTTTCAGCTCTGATGGGTACCTGACTCACATTTAGGGAACGTGCGGCTAGGCGCAGTGCTGACCACAATTTTCCCGTCGTATGCCGTGGTCAGTGAAACAGATGAACTCTACCGTGTCTGCCCCATGAGTCTTGGACAATGTAGAACTACGCTTATAGAAATATTATTTAAATAAACCGGGAGTGATCTCCCCTAAACTTTCTAGAATCTTCTTATATAAAACAACATGTGATGAGAACTTGGGATATAGACATGATTTTTAATCCATTTTAAATACTTAAACTTTTTAAAATAGAATAAAATCTCGTGAAAAAAGAATTGCACATCAAGTGAACGCCAAATAAAGATGGGCATAATAGTGCGCAATATTATTATAATTATAAATTATAAATTTACATACGTTTTTTGAGAAATTGGAAATGGCGTAAATTACTACTTCCGGTCCACGGAAATTACTCAAAATTTAATAGAAGGTAGAGAATTAGATCTTTTACTTACATGTGAAATTTTATATATCTATCTGAAATAGTACTCAAGTTATAGGCTTTTGAATAATTCAAAGTATAAAAAGTACCACTTCCGTTTATCGGAAATCGCTCAAAAGTTGATACGGATCTACGATTTTGATAAAATACTTATATATGAAATTTCATCAACCTAACTGTAACGGTACTTTAGTTATCGTGTTTACACACAGACAGACAGACAGACACACACACACACACAGACTTACGGCCAAGATTGCAAAATTATGTTTTTCCGTATCAGTGAGGTGTAAAACGTCGAGATTTGTAAAAATCTCGATTTTGTTTTGCACGATTACAAGACTTTCTCTATACTTCGTATATACGAGAAAGTAATGAAGCCACACAACAACAAAATACTGACCTTACGAGGAACAATCTTGTGTTTCTTGTACAGTTATGTCTAGGTGAGATATATTTATATAGCGTTTGGCCTCCACCAGATGTAAATTCATTAATATTCAATTAAGTATTCATCGTAAAGATAACGTTGTCCGCCTCCGTGTTTTCTATTTACAGTTGCAACCAAAAATATTCTAATTAATAACAAGTATTCTTTATGAGAGTGTTGCCAAAGAATTCACTTTGTTCTCGCTAATTATTTTTTGTTGTTGAAAAATTGTAACTCTGCCAACAATGTATTGAACACATTTATTTTTAGGGAAAAAATGTCTGCATAGACCAAAATGTATTTATTCATCTAGCCCAGAGGCGTCGCGAGGGAATGCAGGATGTTTGGACTGCACCGGGTGACGCTATTTAGGTGGTGTCACCAATGCAAAAATAGCAAAATATGTATATAGTAAAAACATTATTCTAGACAAAGTAATTAGAGATAAAAATTCTTTTAATTCAGAGAAAAATTGACAAATCCCATTGAGGTGGGAGGGGGGGGGGGTGTGACACTATGACGTATACCTGATAACGATATAGAAAACAATTAACCATCCAGATGTATTTATAACCAACTATAGATGAACATCGATTGTATTATCTGCGTAGAGTTTAAAGCTGCGAACGGGTGGGGGGGGGGGGGGGGGGTTGAACGGACATCAAATTTAATAATTTACTATGAATGCAATGATTTTTCCACTTGAATTATTAACTGAAAGTGTTAGACCCGTAAATGCCTTTTCTATGTGGATCAATATAACGTTTGCACAAATTAAGGAACTTAGACAAAAAGTTTGCAGGATGACATCAAATACACAGTCCATGAAAATGAATAGGGGGGGGGGGGGCACCACAATGGAAATTTTCAAATCTACTTATAATTCGATTGGGCAAATTACTGTACACAACCTACGTGAGTGTGTGCATGTAAGTGTGTGTGTGTATGTAAGTGTGTGTGTGTGTGTGTGTGTATGTAAGTGTGTGGAGAAAAGCGACTGATACTCGTAGAACGATAGTTGTAGATTTGATTGTTTAAGTAGTTGATTTGTTATCTTTGATGTGTGATATGTTTAATGGGTTATTTTTCTATTCCTATTAAAAATTGTGTAATAGATGCCGAAAATCAACGTATTAATCCATTGTAAATAAATTGAGTTAAAAAAATGGGAGAGAGACCAAAATAAATAATGGAAACCATAAACAATAATATGCAACACATGTTGTATCTTTTCGTCAGCTTAAAGTTTAAAAAACAAAATTCCACGCCTTTAATCATTTTTATCATTACATGTTGTGTTTTTTGCAATATAATATGTTTAGGGGATATGCGCCGTAAAAAAAATCACAAAATTTCTGCTTTTTGGTCATGACGGTTTTCTTGCACTTTTGGATACTTTGTCCATTTTTGTATTAAGAAAATAATAACTTTAATGAGAAAAAAAACTTGTTTATAGCTTTAAAAATGATGAAACGCACAAAAACGATATTTAAATACAAATACACATGCGTATACACAGATTTACATATGTATGTGGCTTATATATATATATATATATATATATATATATATATATATATATATATATATATATATATATATATATATGCCTGTATACAGACTTTTTTTGGGGGTAGACACCTTAAGGTACCGCAACGGGTGACACCTCGACCTAGCGACGCCACTGATCTAAACATCAATATTTTCTCGTCTCTAAAATTTGAAAGTTTAACATGTTTTCCCCCTATCATAACAGGCTAAAGATATTGCAAAACACAAAACATATGAGGCTTGCTTGGGTGTTGTCTCATGATGCAATGTGAAGAGCTTTTTAGGAGATAAGGGCTAGAAAGGCTGTTACAACATGAGGAAAATAACTTTCCATCCCTTGCAATAACTGACCGCCCCCTGCAATAATCTCTTGTTTTACTCAACATTTGACAGAAGGCAGAGAATTAACATGGTCGGGTGTGAGTCATTCCTCCGTCTGTTACCAGTTATTTAACATCTAGCTTCCTCAGACTCCTGCAACAAAGAGCCACATCTAGACAAAATGCTAAGTACCAGTAGGGAAACGGGCAGAGGGGTGGCGATAAGACAAAATGTGCAATTTAATATGTACATAATGGACAATACAAAGGCTTGTTGAACAAGGGACAATCAACATTCGTGTGGGATAGGAAATTGCGAGTCCTTGAACAAAGTGAGAAGTTTAACAGTGAGAACTTGAACAAAGTGAGAACTTGAACAGGGAGAGAACTTTATCAAAGTGAGAACTTGAACAACGTGAGAAATTGACCAAAGTAAAAACTTGAACAAAGTGAAAACTTGAACAAAGTTAGAACTTGAACAAAGTGAGAAGTTTAACAGTGAGAAGTTAAACGGTGAGAAACGTGATCAAATTGAGAACTTGATTAAAGAGAGAACTTGAATAAAGTGAGAAATTGATCAAAATAAGATATTGAACAATGTGAGAATTTCAACAAAATGAGAACTTCAACTAAGTGAGAGACGAACAAAGTGAGAACTTGATCAAAGTATGAACTTGAACTCAATGAGAACTTGATCACAACGATAATGAGTTTGACATATTGAGTAGTAAAACAGAGTGAGAACTTAAACAAAGCGTACTTTTTTTTATTAGAGGTGAATATTTGTATCTTGCCATTGCTTCTAACACTAAGGACGACTAAGTAAGTGAGCTGTTACAGCTTGTGATAGGTCTATTGATTTCTGAGATAAGCATGATATTACAGTCAATATCTTGTTAAATGATGGTACTGCGTGGCCTAAGCGGTAGAGATTTTGGCTACTAACCCGAATGTCTCTCGTTCAAATCCGGGTCCCAAGTGGAGTAAAGTGCTGACCACACCTTCCCTTCTTTTCCCGAGGTTAAGAAACATGAGCTCTACCTAGGACGACTAAAATACTTTACCATATGTCCACGGATTTCATGTCAGCATGTAAATACTAATACTCATCTATAACATTTCGTAAAAGGTAATTTTTCGTCATATAATTTTAAATGTATATTCCAATTAAAACATAACAACACTATATTTATTATTTATTATTATTTATTTAACAGACCCGAGGTAACAGAGGAAAATAGTTTTAAAAAATCGACTTGATCGCCATAGTGTAATATATCTAAAGTGCTCAAGTGCTAAATTTATGATTAAAAGAATTAATATTGAATGTGTTATACAAAAAAATTCATTTTCAAAACGTATAGTCTTACAGCTAGTGAAACCGGAATGATGTTGCACGCTTGGTAAAGCAGTACTGAAAAAGATTGCCATTACTTCTAACTTGATTGGTAAGTGCTTTTGTCAACAATGAAAAAAAAACCGGGAGTGATCTCCCCTAAACTTTCTCGAATATTCTTATATAAAATAACTTGGGATGGGAACTCGGGCTATAGACATGATTTTTAATCCATTTTAAATACTTAGAGTTTTAAAAATAGAATAAAATCTCGTAGACAAATTAATTGCACACCAAGTGAACGCCGAATAAAAAAGCGCATAATAGTGCGCAATATTATCATTACTTTTAAAATTTACATTAGTTTTTTGAGAAATCAGAAGTAGCGTAAAGTACTACTTCAAGTAAACGGAAATTACTCAAAATTTAACAGAAGGTAGAGAATTAGATATTTAACTTAAAAATGAAATTTCATTTATCTATCTGAAATAGTACTCAGGTTATAGGCTTTTGAAAAATTCAAAGTAGGAAAAGTACCACTTCCGGTTATCGGAAATCGCTCAAAAGTTGATACGGATCTACGATTTTGATTAAATACTTATATATGAAATTTCATCAACCTAGCTGTAACGGTACTCAAGTTATCGTGTTTACACACGGACAGACAGACAGACACACAGACAGACACACAGACATACGGACAAGATTGCAAAATTATGTTTTTCCGTATCAGTGAGGTGTGAAACGTCGAGATTTGTAAAAATCTCGATTTTTTTTTTTTTTGCACGATTACAAGACTTTCTCTATACTTCGTATATACGAGAAAGTAATGATGATCGGAAACGTCAAGGATATGGTATGATGGCATTTTAGCAAATCCGGATGCGGTTTCATTGTAAGTAATGTATATCTCAACTAATTTAGTTCAATTCTGATAATAATTAACAAAGGTATGTCAACAATGGTACAAAAAAAAACATCAAACTGAGAAAAACGCAAAAAAAAAACAACAAAAAGTTGCAGAAAATGAAAATTTACCGCTGTATGTCATTAAAATTGACCACATTCATAGCCAGAAGTATGGTGCTGCTGAATATATTCCTTCTGAGCTTGTTCAGCTCCTAGTTTCCTTTTTTTGGCACTCTTTTCTTTTACCTAAAGCTGTTGTCAAATTCTTCTACTATGGTTTCCTTCTTTTGAAAGCAGTGCCATAATATGCATGGGCCCAAAATTGAATTCTGCTATCGCAGAAACAGCAGCATATTTTGTATGATCCAATACCTATAGCCAATGATGCTAAGACGATGTCTTTGTTTATTGTAAATGGCCTTGTTCTGGATTCTTTTGCAGTTGTATACTTACTGTTTACAACATTTTTACAACTGCCACACCATGCTTGAAGCAAACCCTTTACACTTTTTTTCATCAAGAATAGCCGCTATATCACAGTTACACTCTGGGCAAGTAAATCACCGTCAACAATAATTCTGCATGGCTGTGGTTTACAATTAGCACTATCAGTAGTAGATGTAGCAATGCTTTCTTCTGTCTGTAAAAACTGTGTCTTATATTGCAGGAGTTTCTTAGTAATTGGGCATATTGCATCTGCATCAGTACTTGTCTGAATAGTGGTAGATTTAGTAGAGGTAGCTGCAATCTGTTGCATTCAGACGTGCCTTGTTTTAGACTTTACTTAGATATGTGGATCTTTTTTTAGCGAGTGTTTGATTCTACCCATAATCGAAAAAGAAACAAATTTAATTCTCTCACTGCTTATGATAATTCACACAACGTAATCTAAACTGTTAATAATATATTTAATTGAAATAATTATATCTTAAAATAATGTAGACGCTTAGAGAAACAAAATTAAACCAAATCAAACATCGCAACGCGCTGAAACTAAGGGAATGTTTACTACCGAAGCGAAACGACCCACGCTTTTCTTTATAGTTATTTAAATAATAGTGTATAATTTATTTTCTACTTTTTAGTGCATTATTACATAAAAGCTTATTATTAAAACGTTTTTTTAATGAATTTTTTTTCAGTACTTTACATGTTTTATTTACAATAGTTACATGACTAAAAACCATTGTCAAGTTTATAGCTAAAGTTTCAGTAAAATATTATGCGATGGCGTCAGTAGCGTACGCAGGGGAGGGAGCAGGGGGAGCGGCCGCTCCCCCTCTGGCCATTTTCAGCAAAGTGGCGCATTTTTGGAAACTTTTTAAACTCAAAGTTTTAAACAATGATATTTGTTAAAAAATAGTTTTGGTCGGCACATGTAAATCACAAGATTTCTTTTCATGAGGCGATAAAGCACTATTGTACTAGTCTAGTAGTGTCTACGTTTACAACACGTATTAACAGCTGCATCAGTTTTCCATTCTAAAAATAACCATTACGATGCGTTGCAATGTTTATAAAACCTCTACGGTTAGTACCACTTGGCAAGAGGGGTGTTAAGTTTAAGGCAACTGTATAATGTATTTGCTTACAAATAATTGAATTAGAAAATGTTATACATAAAACTTCACACATACTTACTTTATTATACTTTATATATACAGTTTGAATCGTGTTATTAATTTTTTAAAATTACAATACAGAAACAAATACAACTGATGTGGCACCTCTATTTAAATTTACTTATGGGCGAACTGCGTAGCGGTGGGGAAATTTCGACAAGGTCAACAACGTCATCACGATGACAGTGTGAGCGATAGTGATTACGATTACAAATTATATGAAACAGTTACAACCCCCTCCCCCATGGACCCCTCTGTAAAAAATATTGTCATAATACCACTGCTACTTTATTTAAATCTATTTCTGAATCAGTATACATGTGTAATTTATATGTATGTTTAGAACAGTCATCTAAAAACTGACGCTATGTTCATTCTGAGTTGGTTATCTCCCCCCCCACTTCACCACCACAATTGTGTAGAGCGACATTAATGTCACACCTAGGTATACACTGGTTTGGATAATTGACCTAAAGTGACCGGACAATGGTGAATGAAGTTGAACCCACCCCCCCCCCCATCCCCCAACCTACCCCGAACTGATCTGTAAAGTACTTTTGGGAAAACGCGTAATGATGTACCAAAGTACCATGCCGCCAGAAAATTAACTTTTTAAACGTAAAAATATGTGAATATTGCTTTTGCAATTACCAGTAAAAGGGTGTGTGATCAATACAGTGATCTAACCCATACCTATCACTATGTTAAAAAATGATCTTTAAAGAACACAAAGAAGCAGTAGTTAATTAAAACATATGATCTGAACTAAATAGAGAGATATTTAGTTAAATGTAGGCTGTTATTCCGACTGCTGTCTATTAAATCGAAAAGCGTGGTTTTATACCAACTCTGATTTCAAAAACTTTCATTATGCTGTAATACTTAAGCATTTATGATGACGATATATTTAATTCTGATTATAGACAAAAACATTTTGTAAACACTAACAGTGTTAAACACTTTCATTATATTCTAAAGTAATTATTTATCTGTTTTAACATTTATAATTAAATGTTTAGATATATACAGATTGATATTAAGAGAGTGATTATTTCCCCTATTTCACTTGTCTTAAATAATTTCCCAGGAATTATTATGTAAGAATTTTTTTTTACAAGAATTACAAAACAGATTGTGTTACGTTCATTGTTTTTGGTTGTAGTGTGTGTAATTTTTTTTTTTTTAGATTGATACAATTTTTGTTTTGTCGGCCTACACTGTGTGTTTTTTCTTAATTCTTCTGAGTGTAACTTTCAATTTATTTTACATACAGCTAGTAATTATATATATATATATAACTATATATATAACTATATATATATAACTATATATATAACTATATATATAACTATATATATAACTATATATATATATATATATATATATATATATATATATATATATATATATATATATATATATATATATATATATTATATATATAATACACGTATTAGAACGTGTTAAAAATTCGGCGCCTTTTTTGCTCTTTTCGCTCCCCCTACAACGAAAACCTGGATACGCCTCTGGATGGCGTAGTCTAGTGGTAAAGAGCTAGACTGCTGACCCGACTAAAAACAAGCGCGCCGATTGAACGTGGTGACGCGCTTTTGATGAATAGCCCCCCTCGCTCCACGCCCAGCACGGCCGTGATGACGCGTGTAGATAGAACTGCCTACTAATTCGGTCAAATGTTAAATAATTCATAAAAAATTAATTAGGCATCCAATTAAGTCAAATTTAATGTCATAATGTATTGTCTTCATGTCTTGACCCACGTAGCAATTACGAAGCGTATCTGTCAGTTAGAAGTGTCCGAATTTTCGCTCCGGCGTTTCGATCTAGACAGACAGACAGACAGAAGAAGTGAGTGTAATAAAAGCTTGTAAAAACAGTGTGCTTTTACATTTCAGAATCGTACTCTAGCTTGCTGCTAAGTAAAATAAAATAAAAATAAAAACTTTTTGTAGGATTCTTCTGTTTTTTATTTATTCCTTTCTCATATACGAAGTATAGAGGAAGTATTGTAATCGTGCAAAAAAAAATCTAGATTTTCACACCTCCCTGAATCGAAAAAACATAGTTTTTCAATTTTGTCCGTATGTCTGTGTCTGTGTGTGTGTATGTGTGACTGTAAACACGATAACTTGAGTACCGTTAAAGCTAGGTTGATAAAATTTCATATATAAGTATTGTATTAAATTTGTAGTTCTGTATCAACGTTTTAGCGATTTCCGATAAACGGAAGTGGAACTTATGCTACTTTCAATTTTTCAAAAGCCTGTAACTTGACTAGTATTTTAGAAAGATGAACGAAATTTCAAAAATACGTAAAATATCTAACTAAATCTCTGTATTCTTTCAAAAGCTGAGTAATTTCAGTTAACCCGAACAGTAGTTTACGCTATTTCCAATTTTTCAAAAAAAAAAACGAAGGTGAATTTATAAAGTATTAATAATATTCCTTACTATTATACACAGATTGTCGGGGTTCACTTGGTGTGCAATTCTTTTTTCTTCGCGATTCTATTCTGTTTTTAAAATGTTTAAGTTATTAAAAATTGATTTAAAATATTGTCTAAATCCGAGTTGCCATTCTCCCTAGTGTTATATAAGAATATTCGAGAAAGTTTAGGGGAGATCACTCCCAGTTTATATTTAACAATTAAAAGGAATGTATTCAGATTGTTAAATAACAGCCAGAATAGCTTTGTATGTTATGGAAAGCATGACGTAAAATAATGCCCTTTCTTTCATATTGGATTTGTAAAATAATTTTAAAACATTAAAATTAGTTAACGCAGTTATAAATCCTGTCGTGTACTAAATGATTTCTCTTAATTGTTTCATTTTCTATAATCGATTTCATAAAAGCTGTCATTCATGTAGATCTATATCCTTGAAATTAATTCACATTGCAGGAACTCAACTAAAATGCTACGAATAGGTAAAAGGTAATGCAGAAAGAATACAATTCTTATCTAAATGTTAATTTAACCTTTGTAATCACGTTATGCTTCAATGAAAGGTTTTAGACCAAAAGAAAAAGAGCGTAAATAAAAAAAAACTGTCTAAGCACACAATATCAGCTTGTTGCGGTTGAACCTGAATTACTGCCAGGGCACGCATTGACAAACCAATGTGCCCAATAGCCAGCTCTCTTAGCCAAAACCCGACGAACTTAAAACTGGCAGCATATTTTGTACATTGGCTGGCCAGTGCGCGCACTGGCCGGAATGGGCTGGTCGATGTCCTATGTAGGCTATGGTATGATGGCAATTTAACAATTCCTGCTGCGATTTCATTGTATGTAATTTACATCTCGGCTTCTGTTTGTATAGCATTCTATATGCCATGCGACATGGAACAAAATGTAACGTCAAGAGGTAGACTGCTAGAGAAAACAATTCCAATAATTGCAAATTAAGGACTAATACTGCATGGAAGAGCCTCCTCTATGATGGAGAGGGGAGACATCAAAGAACACAAACTTTGGCAGTCGGCATCACAGTCAATACGCAACAAGATGGAACTTTAGAGACCTTGCCGCGGTTAATGATACTCTTGTAAGATAAATAATAGGGTTCAAATGCGAGTATGAGGTATTTGTACATGAGTATAGACTTAAATTTAAATTGAACCATTGGTACAACATTACTGCTAGGTCTACATACAATCATTTCAAAAACACTTAAAAGAAAAACAACTCATTAGCTGATCTATTTTGTTTTAATGTTCAAGCTTAATGTGAAGCTAATGAACGTGAGCCGCAGCAAGGCTAGCACTTCTTTCTGTCGTAATTTTTGTAGGCGGCATTGTACTTTTTGCTGGCCACACACTCACTCAATATCTGATCACAAACGCAGGTATTAAATCCACACCGTGAACCGACTGGGTCTGGAATATGAAACAACACGAGTGTCAATGTTAAAGTATTCAGATGCTTTGATGAGAACTTCAGATAAATAAAAATATAAACGAACCAATGCCAAAATATAGACCACATATTTAGCTGTTGAGTTATTGTTACTATTTAAATGTTTCAATGCGTTGTTCAATGTTTGTTAAAACATTGAATACCCCAGCAGTAAGCATAATGTGATAGACAACTATGCTTAAATTTTTAGTTCATTTTCTTGTTGATAATTCTAATTATATAAAAGCCCATGTGCGCATTTCTCTCTCTCTCTCTCTCTCGCTCTCTCTCTCTCTCTCTGTGCATGTCCCAAGCTTAAGAAATCAGTATATTCAGCTATACATGGAGAACTTAAAGATACGTCGACTTTTGTTGAAAATAATATGGTAATGTTTTATTTGTATAAACCAAATTTTATTTATAGAAAGAATATAAAATAAAGCAGTATTCGAATGTAGAAAGATAATTTAAAAAGTGTTTATGTTTGTGACAAGAACGCAATAAACATTGACGTCACATGCCACATGTTTAAACTACGAAAAGAACACAACACTAATGGCGTCATATTCCAATTTTAGAAAATGAAGAAATGAACTATTTCATTCAAATTTGATCTAGATCTAGATTCTATAAATCTTCTTACCAAGACGCAAAGAAATGAATACAATTTTCTCTGTCAAACAAAAACAAATTACTTTAAAAAAAAACAAAAAAAAAGGAACATCCAAATGACAACTGAATAGCCGGGTTTTTAACGGAATCACTCAGTTTATTAATCAGTGTGTGCATTTAATATAATTTTTTGTTGACTAATAATGCATACAATTTGGTTTTAATTAATAGGCATTGGTAGCCTATGTTATTTTAAATGTGTCAGATTTTTAGATATATAATTATTTCTTTGCTTTGTCACTAATAACGTGTAGTAAATCACTTAGTATTTTGACAAACAGCTATTTTATAAATTATATTTTCCAAACAAGTATAGCATTAAAAATATATATGCCTATTATTCACGTGAAATGGGTTCCCATGGCTAGTTAGTGAATAGTTGTAGCTGGCATTATATAGTTTGCATTAAATGATCTAATTAATTCATGGCGATAGTAGTAACGGTAATTTACCACAAGATGAAGAAGGAAGCTCCGATAACTCACCGTAAAACCATGCATTTAATTTTAATGTATCACCTTGACCACATTCATGCAGATTCACTAACTCACCACAAGCCCGTATACACAAGAACAATAACTCACCACAAAAACACCTTTCGTAAATGCAACCGTATTTGTAGTAAGCTGTGGTAGGCGAGCACGGCTTATACTTATTTATAACTGAGGTGTAGCAATCGACATGCTCCTTACAACACCTGAAAGTGATTTTTCATAATTAAAAGTGTGTCATCATGAAGTTTACAACAGCTAAAATTGATTCGTCATGGAATTTATTAAAAAAGAAAAACAGAAAAAAAAAGAAAAAAAATGGAATTTATAAAAACTAATAGTGATTCGACCATTATGTGCTTTACAAAACCTCCTTTACAAAATTAAAAGTAAATCGTTTTTGTTTTTTTTCAACATCTCAATCAAATCTATGTGTTTTACAACATCTAAGGCGATTCTTTGTGTTTTACCAACATCTAAAGTTTATAGTGAGTTACTTGTCTATGTCGTCCACAGGTTTTTCCTTTACCCCCAAAGCAGAAACAGCCGTAACCGTCGTAGTCTGTTTTACTTTCTGTAACGTTAGCAATCATATCTTTCAGCAAGGCCGTAGCTCTCTTCTGTACAGCTTTAGCTGGAAGCACTAGAGGAGGGGAGAGGTGACAGCTCAGACTAGTGCCGGATATTTTTGTATAATTTTACATCAATAAAAACAAACTTTACAAATAAATATAACAAACATATCTCGGTAAAGATAAGATGGCGTGTTCGTGTGGTAGCGCACACAACAGCTAACCAGAAAGTATCAATTTTTGATCCATGTTCAAGCCCGTCTAACGTCGGTCTGAGATTGGTAGATGACGTAAAGGGTAAACAAAGCGGCTAGGCGCAGTGCTGACCACACTATCCCCTCGTATGCTGAGATCAGTGAAACAGATAACTCTACCGTGTCTGCCCCATGAGTCTACGTAGAACTACGCTTATAGAAATATTATTTAAAATGAAGCCACACAAATAACAAAATACTGACCTTACGAGTAACAATCGTGTATTTCTTGTACAGTTATGTCTACTTGAGATATATTTATATAGCGTTGGACCTGCATCGGATACAAATTCATTAATATTCAATTAAGTATTCACCGTAAAGAAAACGTTGTCCGCCTCCATGTTTTCCATGTTTTCTATTTGCTGTTCCAAAAAAAGAAATTCTAATTAATAATAATTATTCTTATTGGGATTGTAGCCAACGAATTCACTTTGTTCTATATAAATTTATTTTTTGAAAAATTGTAAATCAGCCAACAATGTATTAAACCAATTTATTCTTAGGGGAAAAATTGCTGCATAGACGAAAATGTATTTATTCATCGCACAATCAATATTTTCTCATCTCTAAAAAATGTTTAACAGATGTTTTTTCCCTATCATAATAGGCTCAAATTATTGAAAAACAGAAAACATAATATGAGGCTAGTTTGTGTGTTGTGTCAAGATGGGTTTTTAGGAGTTCAGGGCTAGAAAGGCTGTTGCAACATGAGGAAAAAACTGACCACCCCTTGAAATAGCTGACCCCCCTTGCAATAACCTCTGGTTTTACCTGACTGAAAACAACCGTAAAAAATTATTATTTTTTATTTATTAAATATTCGTTTTCAAATTTTATATTGCTGAATGGAAAGTAAAAAGAAATAAAAAGGGAGTGTTCTCCTATTAACTTTCTCGAATTTTCTTATATAACACTACGGGAGATGGCAACTCAGGATATAGACATGATTTTTAATCCAATTTTAATTGCTTCAACTTTTTATAATAGAATAGAATCTCGTAGAAAAAAGAACTGCGCACCAGAAAAACGCCAAACAATGTGTGTGAAATGGTGCGGAATATTATTGGTAATTTTTAAATTCACATGCGTTTATTGAGAATCGGAAATAGCGTAAATTACTACTTCCGGTCAACGGGAATTACTCAAAATTTGACAGAAGGGAGAGAATTTTCAGTTCAGCAGTCCTGAGCCGACCCTAAATAATTATCGACGACCTAGAATTTAAAAATAACCTTCCATTTTTATTTCGTGTTCTTTTTCTTTGATCCCAGGATGCGTATAATAGGGGCTGGTGTGAGTAATCTCCCCCGTCTGTTACCACCTACTTAACATCTAATTGTTTTCAGAATCCTCGATCAAAGCGCCGCATGACAAAATATCAAGTACCAGCAGAGAAATGTGCAGCGGGGTGGCGATAAGACAAAATGTGCAATTTAAAATGTACATATTGGACATAACAAAGGCTTGTTGAACAAGTGGCAGTTTACATTCGTGTGGAGATGGACGATGTGAGCCCTTGAACAAAGTGAGAACTTGATTAAAGTAAGAACTTGAACAAAGTGAGAACTTAAACAAAGTTAGAACTTAATAAAGTGAGAACTTGAACAAAGTGAGTACTTGTTCAAAGTGAGAACTTGATCACAGCGAGAATGAGTTTAACAGAGTGTGAATTATAACATAGTGAGAACTTCAACAAAGCGTACTTAAATTGATTACAGGTGTATATGTGTATTTTTGCACTGCTGCCATTAGGTCGGATGGCTGAGTAAGTGAGCTGTTACAGTGATAGTTCTATTAATTTCTGAGATAAACATGATATTATAGTCAATATTTTGTTCAATGATGAGACGGCTGTGGTAGAGCGCTTGGCTGTTAACCCGAATGTATCGAGTTCGAATCCGGGTGCAAGCTTTGATGGGTACCTAAATCATGTTAAGAGGAGCAAAGGCGGCTGGGCAAAGTGCTGACCACACCTTCCCTTCATATGCAGAGGTTAAGAAACATGAGCTCTACTTCCTCTGCACAATCGATCGCAAGGTCTAAAGATAATCCATTACTTATCATGTAGAATGACATTTGAGTTGTGTTCATGGCAAAACTCACCCTTAAATACTTTGTACTAGTTTACTAGCCGATAAGGTTTTAACGTTGTTTCAAATACACAGTGATGAATGCAACTTTGTTGTTTTCGATCCTATTTTTAATCTATTAAATATACTGAATATATATAGAACCGGGTTGAATTAGTGACGGCTATTTGAGGCAGACAATTTAGGTTTTAAACGATTTGAAACTAAGAAAGGGGGCTGGGTAATAACAAGTTCTGCTTGATCTTTATATAGTCAGAGGCGTAGCTAGGGGAGAGCGGGGAGGGCGGCCGCCCCGGGCGCCGACCCTAAGGGGGCGCCAAAAGGGGTAGAAAAAAATATTTACAAGCTCATTTTAAGCTGCAGTTTTGAATTATAAACAGTCAAAGTAAAGAAATTTAACGGCTGAGAGCCTTTTCATATTGATTTAACTGTTTTCTACCTTGATTGAGTAACTGTAAAAGGTATATCTTTAAGAAACAGTGACCAGAAAAACTGCTTTCCAGCTTTCCTAGATGGAGGGGGGGGGCGCTTTTTCGAAGTCTAAAATCGGAAAAATTAAGGAATAAAAAACCCTTCTTACTCAGAAAAGAACCCATGGAACTAAAGCGTATTTTACAATTGTGTAACATAAAATCAAGAGTTGGTGACGTTTAAAATCCGCTTTACCATTTTTGTCCAAGATGGTGGGGAAAGGGGGGGGGCGGTTTTTCACGAACAAAAATCGCAGGATTTGTACTGGATCGTTTACTAGATAACTCTTTTAACACTAAGAAAAGAAATGTTTTTTCCTCTAACTTGTTTCATTATACATTCAACCAGTCAACGAAATACCCATATGGTATTCCAATGTGAACAATAATTTGCTATTGTATGTTAATTGTATGACCTTAATCTAACAAACTTATAATCCAAATATATACTATGTCATAGAAGAGACTGTTCCAAAGATAAAACATAAAAGACTGTCCTAAACGAATTAGCACCGCTACAATATTTTTTTCTGACATTACTAATCATCATCTTTAAAGGATAATGCATCTTAAGAGGAGTTAAATTGGCGTTGAGTTAAGTTTTAGGGAACGACAATCATACAGCGTAACTATTAATTTTTTCAAGACTGTCGCACACACATACACATACACACATATATATATATATATATATATATATATATATATATATATATATATATATATATATATATATATATATATATATATATATATATATATATATATATATATATATATATATATATATATATATATATATATATATATATATATATATATATATATATGTATATATATATATATATATATATATATATATATATATATATATGTATATATATATATATATATATATATATATATATATATATATATATATATATATATATGGCGTGGCGCCAAACTGAATGTTCGCCCCGGGCGCCGGGTGGGGTCGCTACGCCTCTGTATATAGTCGTCTGTAATTGTCGTCACGGACGGCTACTTTCACGGGTGATGGGGATAATCATCCTTCACGAGCTACTGATAGTGTTTTAAAAGCGAAATATTTTCAGTCGCACATATATTCATATTGGAAAAATTTCTGCATAGACGAAAAGGAATGTAATTATCTAACCCAGAGGAGTCGCCAACGGGGTGTGGGTGGTGTGGGTGGTGGGAACCGCACCGGGTGACAGTATTTAGGGGTCGACACCAAGGCAAAATGAGCAATATATATATATATATATATATATATATATATATATATATATATATATATATATATATATATATATATATATATATATATATATATATATATATATATATATATAGTAGAAACATTATTCCAGATAAATTAATTAGAATTAATAAAGAGAAATATAGACAAATCCCAACGAGGTGGGGAGGGGGGGGGGAGTGACACCATGACGTAACTTTATGACGATATAGAAAAGAATACTACATCCAGCAGTATTTATAACAACTATATCTACTTATCGTTCGAAAAGCAAATTATTATACACCAGCTTAACTGTGTTGCACGTAAGTGTGCGGAGAAAGGCGACTGCTACCGTAGAACAAGTAGTTGATTTGTTATCTTTGATGTCTGATATGTTAAATGGTTTTTTTTTAAATTCCTATTAAAAATTGTGTGATAGATGCCTAAAACCAATGTATTAATCCATTATAAATAAATTGAGTTAAAAAAAGTGTGAGAGACGTAAATAAATAATGGAAACCATAAGCAATAATAAGCGACACATGTTGACTCTTTTCTTCAGTTTAAAGTTTAAAAGAAAATTTACACCTTTAATCATTTTGATCATTAAATGTTGTATTTTTTGTGGAATATGTTTAGTATATATGCTCCGTAAAAATCACATTTCTGGTTTTTCGTCATGATGGGTTTCTTGCACTTTCGGATACTCTGTCGATTTTTATATTAGGAAAATGATATCTTTAATGAGAAAAAAAATGTTTGTAGCTTTAAAAATTATGAAATCAGCAAAAACGATATTTAAATACAAATTATACACATGCGTATACACAGATTTACATATATATGGGGCTTATGTATATATGCCTGTATAGAGATTTTTTTTGGGAGGGAGGGGACACCTTAAGGTACCGAACCGGGTGACACCCGACCTAGCGACGCCACTGATCTAACCATCAATACTTTCTTATATCTAAATTAAAAAGTTTAACAGTTGTTTCTTCCTATCATAACAGGCTAAAATTATTGCAAAACACAAAACATCTGGGTCTTGCTTGTGTGTGGTGTGTCATGATGCAGTGTGAAGAGCTTTTGGGGATATCAGGGCTAGAAAGGCTGTTTCAACATGAGGAAAATAACTGACCAACCCTTGCAATAACTGACCGCCCCATCCCTGCAATAACCTATTGTTTTACTCTAAATTTGAGAGAAGGCAGAGAATTTTCAGTGTAGCAGTCCTGAGCCTTACCCAGTCGACCACGCCGACCCTAAATGATTACGGACAACGTAGAAGTTAAAATTAGCATTGCATTTTTATTTCGTGTTTATTTAGTTTGAGCCCACGCTTCGTGTAACATGGGTTGGTGTGAGTCACTCCCCCGTCTGTTACCAGCTACTTAACATCTAGCTTCCTCAGACTCCTTCAACAAAGAGCCACATCTAGACAAAATGCTAAGTACCAGCAGAGAAACGGGCAGCGAGGTAGCGATAAGACAAAATGTGCAATTTAAAATGTACATAATGGGCAATACGAAAGCTTGTTGAACAATGGGCAGTCTACATTCGTGTGGGCTAGGAAATTTTGAGTCTTGAACAAAGTGAGAAGTTTGACAGTGTGAACTTGAACAAAATGAGAACTTGAACAAGTTCAGAACTTGAATACAACCTGAGAACTTGAACAACCTGAGAACTTGAACAGCGTAGGAACTTGATCAAAGTGGGAAATTAAACAAAGTGAGGACTTGAACAGAGTGAGAACTTGGAACTTGAAAAAAGGGAGTACTTGATCAAAGTGAGAACTTGAACAACCTGAGAACTTGAACAATCTGAGATCAGGTTAGGAACTTGATCACAGTGGGAAAAAGGGAGCACTTGATCAAAGTGAGAACTTGAACAACATGTAAACTTGATCAAAGTGAGAAGATGAATAAAGTGAGAATTTGAACAAAGAGGAACTTGATCAAAGAGAAAACTTGAACAACCTGATAACTTAAACAACGTGATAACTTGATCAAAGTGAGAACTTGAACAAAGTGAGAACTTGAACAAATTGAGAACTTGAGAAAAATGAGAATTTGAACAAAGTGAGAAACATGAACAAATTGAAAACTTGAACAAAAATAGTACTTAAACACATCGAGAGTGAGTTTAACACACTGAGTAGTGTAACACAATGAGAACTTAAAAAATGGTATTTAATTGATTACAGGTCTATATTTGTATCTTGCCACTGCTGCCCTTAGGACTGATGACTGAGTAAGTGAGCTGTTACAGTGAGTGATAGGTCTAGTAAGTGAGCTGTTACAGTGAGTGATAGGTCTAGTAAGTGAGCTGTTACAGTGAGTGATAGGTCTAGTAAGTGAGCTGTTACAGTGAGTGATAGGTCTAGTAAGTGAGCTGTTACAGTGAGTGATAGGTCTAGTAAGTGAGCTGTTACAGTGAGTGATAGGTCTAGTAAGTGAGCTGTTACAGTGAGTGATAGGTCTAGTAAGTGAGCTGTTACAGTGAGTGATAGGTCTAGTAAGTGAGCTGTTACAGTGAGTGATAGGTCTAGTAAGTAAGCTGTTACAGTGAGTGATAGCTCTATTAATTTCTGAGTTAAACATGATATTACTGTCAATATCTCATTATATGATAGGACGGCGTGGCCTTAGCGTTAGAGCGTTTGGCAACTAAGTCGAATCTCTCGAATCGGAATCCGGGTCCACGTCAGAAATACGTCAACCCATCCTGATTGGTACCTAATTCATGTTATGGGGAGTAAAGGAGGCTGGGAAAGTGCTGAGCACACCTTCCTCTCATTTGTCCAGGTTAAGAAACATATGAGCTCTACTTCCTCTGCACAAAGGATATCTAGGTCTAATGTGATTTCGTTACTTATCTTGTAGAACGACATTTGAGTTGTATTAATGACAAAAGTTAACCTTGAATGCTTTATACTAAAACATATTTTAAGCCAGGTGACATATCAGGATTAATGAAGTGCAGTAACCGCGTCCATGTTGTTCATCGCTAGTTAACGAGTTCCCTCAAGATTTACTTTTTAATAAATTAAATGAATTCCATTTGGCTCTGAGTTGGAAGTCACTGGTAAACCTACTTTTTTTAAAGGTGCTAATCGTATATGAGATAGAAAAATATAAAGCAAAAAAATAGAAGAATAATATAGCAGGATGTAGCACTATTTTTTTTTCTCTAGAGCTAGTAGGTTTATGTCTGGCGTCACCGCCCCCTTCCCCCGCCCCTTGTCGAGATCGTCAATTTGTACTAAAATACTTTTAACTCTAATTAATCATTCATTTAACTGGCAAAAATCATATTTCTTCCATATGTTTTAATTTTTTCTTGCTGCAACCCCACTAAATGGTGTCACCCGATGAGGTCCGCCCAAGTGAGAACTTGAGCAAAATAAGAACTTGAACAAAGTGAGAACTTGAAAAAGTCTAGAACCTCATCAAAGTGAGAACTTGAATATAGTAAAAAATTGAAAAAAAAGTGAGAACTTGATCAACGTGAGAAACTTGAACAAAGTGAGCACTTGAACATAGTGAAAACTTGAAAAAAAGTGAGAACTTGATCAACGTGAGAAATTTGAACAAAGTAGGAACTTGAACAAAGGGAGAAGTTGAACAAAGTGAGTACATGAACAAAGTGAGAACTTGAAAAAAAAATTGAACAAAGTGAGTACCTGATCAACGTCAGAAACTTGAACGAAGTGAGAACTTGAACAAAGTGAGTACTTGAAAATAGTGAAAACTTGAAAAAGGTGAGAAATGGAACAAAGTAGGAACTTGAACAAAGGGAGAAGTTGAACAAAGTGAGTACCTGAACAAAGTGAGGACTTGAACAAAATGAGAACTTGAACAAAGATAGAACTTCAAAAAGTCGAGAACTTGATCTAAGTGAGAGTTTAAACAAAGTGAGTATAAAAATTGCCAAATTTTGAAGTTTTTTTTCAAATATGCTTTGTAAGAATAATGCGAAAATTTGTCAGATTCTGAAAGTTTTGAGCCCAGACATTCTGGTAATATGCTCTGTAAGAATAAGACAAAACAATTGTCAAATTGTTTTTCGAGAAATCGGCAATAGAAAAAAAAATCAAATTTACCGGAAATCGCCCAAATTTAATAAAACTTACAGGAGCCAATACTTATATATTATTTTGAAATTTCTTCCAAATAACTGAAACGATAGTCAATATTTTAGAATCCAGAAATTGAGTAATATATCCAGATATTGCACGTCATTCAAAAAATTGAAAATAATGTAAGTATTAATATTTTACATTCATATGAAATATATTTTCTCTAAATAAAACAGTATTACAGTTATTGTGATCCGTAAGTATCACATCGGGCTATTTTGGAGAGCATTAAAAAGTTAACAATCTGTGCGTCAAATCAGATTTTAATTACTTGGAATTGAACTTAGTATCACGTCCGGGTACCTGGAAATTCTTAGAAAAGTTTTTTTTAAATTATGATAATTATGTATGAAATTTCCTATACCTAACTAAAAAAATACTCAAGTGCTTGTGTTAACATAAAACCCAGACACACAGACACACACAGACACAATTTGTAACTACTCATTTAAGTTAAAATGTTTTTTATTCGGGTGCAATATTTCCTTTATAGGCCTACTCTGTACACGAGAAAAAAATGGTTTTGTCAAAAACGTAATCTTGATGGATCACAAATCAACACGCTTCTTTGTTATGTGAAATAATACCTCTAATGTTTTAAACAATTTGTTGGTGTTTATTATAAAATACTATGTTCTATCAATCACCACAGCTCATTAAATCAACACAAGTCTTGCTTATTATACATAAAGCTGCTAGTTTAAAGAGTCAAATCTCAACAGGCCTTAACTTCATCTCAGAATAGGTCACTCCATCATACAAAGTGGTAACAGTTTTCCACGAGAGACCCTTCCCGAAGAGCACACTCCCATAACGACCGTTGAGGTTTGATATGTGGCAGTTGGAGTACCACCAAGCGCCCTGATACGTTACTGGACAATTATAATTGACCTCATCATTATCAACATCGTAGGTGCTAAAATATTTTCCGTTGTGAACTGTGTTTAGGCTGTCACTTGCATTACCGTAGTAGCCACTTATAAATAGTTTATAGAACTCTTTTTCTGATTGTATTTTAAAACTCGAATACGAGGCGTAATAGTTTTTCCCCTTGAAAGTCATGTCAATTCTTAATTCATGTGATCTGTTTGCTGTCAGACAGTAAATGTTTTCGTTGCCCAGGTAAAATTCTCCAGCGTCGAAGTCTCCGAACCCGTGTTTGTATTCCTCCCAGTTGCGGTAAAAGTCCACGACACCGGAGACGCGACGTTGGAAAATTGTCCAGCCCCCTCCATCTGTCACTGTGTCACACATGACGACAAGACCAGACGACAGTTGTAAAAGTTGTCTGGGGTTGGTGGAGTTCTTCACGTCGGCACACGATGTATACAAATCATGGTCTAACATCATTTGTGTTGTTTTTCTTAATATTTTCTGTTCTGTTATAAGAAAAAATGCATATTTTAAAAGCACATGTAACATAGGTCATATGAATATTGAGTAGCTTAACTAAATCGTCTGAGCAAGTAATTATTGTTTTTTTTAACGATTAGCGTGTGATTTCTAAAAGCGTCTTGTGGTCACTAATTATACAAGTAATCTCAGTTTAAAATCTATCACCATTTTACAAATGTAGTCGAAATCACAAATTGCATCTTAACTAATATGTATCTTTTATTATTTTTATTTATTTTCCAAAGTGCAATCATTGTACAGGCTAAAGTAACATAGTATATTTCTGGGCGGATCTTAACCTCAAACAAGCTGTCGAGTCTCTACAACAGAGGGAAAACCTACGGACTTAAATAAAACTTAAGTGAATTATTCATACGTTTATTGTTTTATACTTAACCGTTAACTCTTGCATATGATCCAATCAATAAAACAAAACAACTTGTTTAAATTAAATTATATCCTAATTCATCCTATTCAAAAGTTACCTAATAGAGACAACATACAGTTAAATCATTACAGCTACCGCCAAAGCTAATTAACACGTTAAAGCTGGATGTTGTATAGGAATCAGAATCGTGTTTCTACTACAAACATAACGTACCTAACCAATAGCGTAATTCTATATATCGCTTTTATTCTCGAATTAGATAATTGATACTAGTGTTAGAACCCAATTAAAAAGAACAAACAGTTACGTAATTAAAGCTATAACCGAAAGTTAATAACAGATTTAACACATTAAACATTGCAAGTGACAAAAATTAACATAATTTGACAATCAACGTTTTTTTATTATATATATATATATATATATATATATATATATATATATATATATATATATATATATATGTATGAATATATATATATATTTATCTTCTCAGTGGCGTAGCGAGGTCGGGTGTCACCCGGTGCGGCACTTAATGGTGTCACCACCCCAGAGGCGTAGCGACCCTTCCCGTGGACAAACTTTCAAATTTTCTATTTGCACCCCCCCCCTCAAACTTTCAATTTGCACCCCCCTCAAGTCTTCGATTTGCAACCCCCCCCCCCCCTTCAAACTTTCGATTTGCACCCCTTCCTCAAGTTTTTCTCTATATATTTTGCTATTTTTTGCTTGGTGTCACCCCCCTAAATGGTGTCACCTGGTGCGGTCAGCACCCCCAACCCCCCTCGCTACGCCTCTGTATCTTCTATAGAACACGGTGACTAAATACCTGTACAGACAGATGTTCTACAAGATCCCATCCTTCCATTGCCCACGGTATCACAGTACCCGCCCCTTGTGTATAACTTAGACTCGGCTGGTGGTTGTGGTACCGAGGTCATGACGGCGTCGTTTGGTAGAATCCAAGAGCCTTTTAAAAATTAGCGAAATTAATTAATATATATTACAAACATCAGCTTATTAAAATATTTTGAGAATATCATTTTGCATTTTATTCTTTTTAATACAACCGTTAAGATGTTTAGAATTGATCCGATTTTAGTTTTCGGAAAGTTAAATCTACCCCAAGCTCACACCCAAACTGTGAAATGTACCCATATATGATAGTAACGTGCACTATGCGAAACAAATAGATAAAATCACGGAATGGTTTAAGCAATGGAAAATATCTGCGTTACACGCTTTCGATAAACCACATTAACAACAAAAAATCTAATACAAGATGGTTAGCACTGAATCAATGATAATATTATTCAGTAATATACTTAAATATTCTTTTAGTTTCATTGGTATAACAATTTAATCAAGTAAACACACCTAAATAACAGCCTCCACTGAACTCATCAAACATAGTTGTAAACCCACCTAAATAACACCCTCGACTGAACTCATCAAACATAGTTGTAAACCCACCTAAATAACACCCTCGACTGAACTCATCAAACATAGTTGTAAACCCACCTAAATAGCACCCTCCACTGAACTCATCAAACATAGTTGTAAACCCACCTAAATAACACCCTCCACTGAACTCATCAAACATAGTTGTAAACCCACCTAAATAACACCCTCGACTGAACTCATCAAACAGAGTTGTAAACCCACCTAAATAACACCCTCCACTGAACTCATCAAACATAGTTGTAAACCCACCTAAATAACACCCTCCACTGAACTCATCAAACATAGTTGTAAACCCACCTAAATAACACCCTCGACTGAACTCATCAAACATAGTTGTAAACCCACCTAAATAACACCCTCCTCTGAGCTCATCAAACATAGTTGTAAACCCACCTAAATAACACCCTCCACTGAACTCATCAAACATAGTTGTAAACCCACCTAAATAGCACCCTCCACTGAACTCATCAAACATAGTTGTAAACCCACCTAAATAGCACCCTCCACTGAACTCATCAAACATAAAATTGTAACAATCGTTCTCGTTGTTTGAGCACGTGACAGCACAGCCCAGCACTGCATCGGTCACGTGATGCCCTTCCAGTAGTACCATTGTGACGTCACTCCTGTCTCTCAATGTGTAGTTGAATTCTCTATTTTCACAACAAACATTTTCAACTGTTATAAAAAATAAAATTACAATTTTTGAAAAATCTGATATACTTCAAAATATATTTTAAAATACTTTAAAACCCGTCTCGATGTTTTTAATTTTCCGTGCACGAATATGGAGGAAAGATTGTAATCGTGCTAAAAGTAGATGGTAATAAATCTCGATGTTTGACATCTGCAAGAGTCGGAAAACTGCAATAATTGTGTTTTTTTTATAATAGATATAATGGTTTGTTGGACAGGCTGGTAGACTCTACCGCTGACGTGTATATGTAAATATGTTATGGTCAACTCTAGACCCAGCCGCTATAGATATACATAACTCACGTCAAGTAATCAGTTAAACTTTATTGACTTGATTTTACTATAGTTAAATGAACCTTTTACCTAACCATTAAATAGGTTCCTAGTGGTTAGATTTAATGGTTTAATACAAAAATATATACAAATTAGAAAGTATTTTTAAGATTTGAGAAAATCTTGGAAACTAACTCTACTAAACTTACAGGAGATTGTCCAGATTAAGATACTGTCACAGACTGTATAATTAGGTATGTTTATATTATTGTGTTTTACATGAAGTTGCATGAATGAAGAGTACCTGGCTAGCGGAAGGACTGTTTGAGCGATCGTCATGTGTTTTTCCATGTTTTTGGGTGACATCGCTCATGTACGTAAGGGGAGAGAAAGTAGTGAATAAAAGGGAGAGCAAAAAGGTGAACGGGTGTTGTGTGCTAGAACTTGAACCTGAGGACTGTGGCTGTGAATGTAGGATGTTACTACGACACTTTGTTTCTTGACTGTGATTGTACTTATACCAGTTGTGACCATGGATTTACTATGGATCTATTAATTCTCTGTACAAAGTGTAAATAAAGTTATTGTTTCACAACTACTGTTGCTCGTATGAGTATATTGAAGAACTCACAATAACAACAAAGAATTCATGTTGTTACATATGGTGTCAGAAGTGGGGGCAACAACAGTTGCTACATTGTGAGCGTCTACTACTACTGTTACATTGTCAGAAGCAATTGAAGAAGTGTTTCTACATTATTATCAGACATGTTGTTACATATGGTGTCAGAAGTGGGGGCAATAAAGTGATGTTGCTACATTGTATTACTGTTACTTATGATGTCACAAGTGGTTGAAGAATTGGTGCTACATATGTCAGAAATGGAGATATTACAGTCTGCGGTCTTCCACTGTTTACCAAGTACGTCAAGTTCTTGAAAGTCATCTATCTACACTCAAGTCAGAAGGATTGCTGTAGTCAAGTCAGACGTTTTGTTCAAGTCAAGTCATCAACGTGATAATTTTTATCACCTTACTTCGATATTGTCTCACCAATGTCGAGTAAATATCGTCTGTGTGTTTTTTCTGTTTGGATTTAGCCGATCAAGTCTTAGTGTTTCTTTTCTACTGTTTGGATTTAGCTGTTCAAGTTTTTTCTATATGGATTAGCTGTTCAAGTTTTTCTACTGTTTGGATTTAGCAGATCAAGTTTATTTTTGTAACTGTTCCTAAACTGTTCCTAAAGATGTCTTATCTAAAACTGGACAAATTTCTACTCTGTAACAGGCTACTAGAACTATTTCGAATTTTTTTCAACTTTTTGGAATCAACAAAGTGAACTATTTTTGGACATATATATGTACTATGAACTTTTCTTGGATAACCAGATGTCTGTAATCAACTAAAACAAGCCAGAAACCAAGAAAGGGTATTGTAAATTAATTAACATTTATCTATTGTCAACTAATGAATTTATATTTTATGTCATAGAAAATATATCAAAATGTTATGTTTTGAAGAATATCTAGCACTAGCGAGGGCGCAAGGCATTAAGAAGATGAATAAGCAGATAGCCTGGGCAACCAATCGACTTGAAAGAGACATAGAAGAAGCAAAAGAAGCATGGGACGAAGAAACAGACCAACCCCGACGAGCTCATGGAAATGTATTGAGAGAACTAGATGATGTGATAGAAATAGTGTGTAATAGATCAAGAGCTATTACAGACATGCAAAAAGAAGAAGAAATCTCGGATGGAGATAAAGTAGAAGAGACTGTACAACTAAAAGGAAAGCGGAAAAAAAGAAACAGAAAACAGAGAGCAGATAAAAGGGCTGAAACTTTGGAAAAACAAGTTGGCCTACATGAACTAGCATATAAACAAGAACTATTAGAAATGAAAGCTATAACAGACACAAATGAACCAAAATTAGAAAGTGAACAGACAGAATTTAAAGCAGAACTTGAAGAAGTAAATATTGGCAACCTTTGGAATGAAGAACAGAGTAACATAGTCCAGGAAGAATTGAAACCCAAGGAAAAAACAGAGGTTGAACTTAATAATGATTTAAAGGTGACAGATACATTAGAATGTCTTAAGATTGACTCTTTATTAAATGATACGCAGGTACACGAGAATATTATTGAAAGTTGTATCGTAAGTCCATCAGAGAATGGCAGTCAACAAGAAATAAGTCCATCAGATAATGGTAGTAAACAAGAAATAAGTCCATCAGTGAATGGCAGTCAAAATGATTTAATAAGCCCATCAGTCAATGGCAGTGATGATTTAATAAGTCCATCGGAGAATGGCAGGAATCATGATAAACTAATGATGATTAATGAATCAGTGAACTTAATAAGCCACAATGAAGAGAACGTACCTATTGAAGATTTACTTCGAAAATTGGAGTCAAACTATAAAGAAGATATACTAGAACTCAAGAATAAATTTAACAAAGAAATGGAGAAATTAACACAGAAATTTATGTGTGAATTAGAATCAATAAAGAAGCACAAGGAAGTTAAGAAAGATGAAACAGTAACTAGAAACTACAATGTCAAAAAATTACAAACTGACAGTAAAAGAAACGTATCGAACTATGAATACGGTCACCATGTTAATAAAAATGCACAGAATGAAAGTAAAAGAAATGTAGCAAACTATGAATACAGTCAACATGTTAATAAGAATGTCATTAATGTCATTAATGCACAGAATGAAAGAAAAAGAAATTTAGCAAACTATGAATACAGTCACCATGTTTATAAGAAGCCAAAATCTAGATGTTTTTACTGCGGAAAAACAGGTCATTACCAAAATCAATGTTGGCATAGGTTGGCAAATCAGAGAAGAAACAATTATGTACAAAGAAAGTCATGTGGGAAATATAGTAATTTAAGAAAGAATATATCATGTTCTAATGAAAGATACCGAAGCAAGATGTATTATGAAAGGCCAAAGCAATGCCATAATATTTATATTGAGTTGGTTGATGAACCAAACCAACATACACAAAGCAAGATAACTACTGACGTTGTTCAGAAACCAGAGGAGAATATTAAAACAAATGAAGTAACACAGGTTACACGAAATCTAGGAAATGATTATGGTAGCACAGCTAAAAGCTACAATTTGAGGGAGAGATGGCATACAGGTCATCGTCAACTGCACGAGAACGATTACTCATGCTATAGAGGATGCTAAGATTAAATTATCAATTGACAGTTTATTAATATTATACAGTCTGTAACTGTAATATATAAATATCAAATAATGTGTTTGAGTAAACATAAATTGTGTACTATATCTAAAGAATGTAAACTGTATTATGTTAAACCTATTCTATACTATTAATTAACAGTGAATAAAGTAAATCAAGTAAAAGTTAGAGACTATTTATTCCGCATAACAATAAGACGGAAGTCTCAATGATGAATTGTATCAGTCGATACCTGTGAAAGGCAAGAATGTTGTGTTGTGACCTAGATATGACTGAAATGGGTCAAATAGGGGAGACAACAAAGTATATTACTCATGCGTGGTAATAACATACCTTGATGATAAGGAAGTTTTTTTTACCACATAGGATATAGTTATTTAAATTATGAGTTGAATCAAGTCTTTGATAATTTCAACTATGTATTATAGTTTGGTAATTTACTAAACTCATTGATCTTGTTTATACTACAATTACTGGGTAATTGAAATGTTTTTCTTTCTCATATTTGAATATATTACACATAATGCTTGTGCATTAGTCTACAAAGAATGTATTTTCCATGTTTTTTGAGATGTATAAAAATTTTTGTTGTCTGGCACATGGTCCTGCCCTACCAATATTGTATTTATAAATTTTGTTACACAAAATTTTATTTGAAGGGGGGACGTGTCACAGACTGTATAATTAGGTATGTTTATATTATTGTGTTTTACATGAAGTTGCATGAATGAAGAGTACCTGGCTAGCGGAAGGACTGTTTGAGCGATCGTCATGTGTTTTTCCATGTTTTTGGGTGACATCGCTCATGTACGTAAGGGGAGAGTGTTATAACTGCTGCGTTCTCTATGCGTACCACAGTTATGCAGTGAGAGGGTTTACTTTACTTGACTCAGCCACTACCATTTGACTCCTCTCCAATACCAGGGAGAGAGTATTACACCTTGAGAACCCCTAGGTTATGTCACATTCAAATAGATCCACGACGAACAATCAGGAATAAGATGAATCAAGTAATTCGTATATAAATCTTTTAATCTCGTATCTACAACAACACACGTCCTTCCACACCGACGATAAGGATTCAACTGCTCACACATCAACTCATAGCAACCAACTCTCTAACCTAAAACGTCACTATCTCTCGTACCGCGTCATCATACCCATGTGTTCACTATGTGTGCGCACCAACCTGTACTCAATTCAATACCTATAAAACATACATCATAACATTACCCCCCTCCCCATTTAAGCTAATCACATTAGCTTCAAACATTTTCACCAAGTCCAACTATGTCTACCAACATATCATCTTCAATATACTTTTAACCTAACAATATCAACTAGGTGCTATACATGAACATTCATTCTATTTCCCAGTCCTAATTATTACATTACATTGTAGTTTTACTTCCACACAACTTTATTTTAATCACTCGCATTCAATTAATAATTTCTCTTGGAATTTCTCCCTCAGATAGGTATTCTTGGGTTTTCACACACTTCTCATCATCATTCAACTCAACAATGTCCATCTCTTGACACCAGTAGCTATAAAAGAAAAATTATACCCAACATCCCATTAGTTTATACCAATACAACTTGTGATGGCGAACAGAGCCCCCAGTGCCACCATTTAGTGAACATCTGTGGTTGTTCCCATCTTTACATACAATATCACTAATACAGCTTAATCAACATGGCACTGGATTCCCCAGCTCCTGTAATAAAGTCCTATTAACACATGATATAACCATATCAACTCAGCATAAAGACTTCTCTCAACCTAGAAAAATAATCAATTCAGTAAATCATTATAGTACAACATAATTTCCACATCCTAGATCAGGTAACTTAGGATTCTCATCAACCTAGAGAAGTAAACATAATCACATCAACACATATTATATCAGAAGCAATCAAACCCCATCAAAGTGACTATAGACATCATTAGTTCATAACATTAGTGTAATCATCATGCAACAACAAAAAGAACTTATCATATTATCACTTATTATTATTATCATAAGTATAATATCTCTACAACAAAGCTTCATCAACCCACATCGTCATATATTAATCAAACAAAACTCAGAGTACTATCAATCAGCACATCAACATATCAACATGTCTACATGTATCTATATCATATCTTACAGAGTCTTTTCCTTGACAATTACCTCAGTAAAAAAAAATTCAATCACTAGCATCAGGCAAATTTGCTCTAAATATGTCAGCCCAAACACAATTTGGATCATTAATCCTTATAGTCTCAGTTCCATCAGCAGAGGTTACTAGAGCACACTGTAAATCATTCAATTCCTCATCTCCATCTCTAGCCATAAAACATTGTGCCTTATTTTGTTCTGTATCATCTTTCTTACACCACTTTCTGTTTCTATTTCTATTCTGATTCCTATCTCCTATATTTACCTTAGTACTATCTACCTTGTCAGAGCCATTATACTTTATTAAACTGGTCAATTCCTGTACTTTATTAACAAGTTTTCCAATTTCCTTTTCAAGGATGTTGATTTTGTTTTCTAAGTTCTGGACTTTACTACTTTCACTATAATCTCTTACCCCAGGAACATTTCCTATAATCAAGTCATACGGGCCTTTCTTAAAAACCACAGCATCTACATATCCGGTAATCTGTTTTGATCTGACAAAAACTCTAGCCACAGGCCAACTATAGCTTCTACCTCCAAACACATTCACGCGCTTCCTTTTATTAGTGTACTGATGGGGTTTAACAAATTTATCTCTAACAGCAATAATGGAGGCACCAGTATCCCTAATTGTCACTGTATTCATCCTATTCACTGAAGCTTTGAAAGTGTTCATCCCCTGACAATTTTTATTTAACACTGCTATGTATACACTATCCTGGTCTTGATTATAACTATTTCTCCCTGACTCTTGAAATTCCCTGCAATCTTTCCTCATATGCCCAGACCTATTACAACCAAAACATCTAACTTGTGGTCTATTTCCTACCTCATCCATAACTCTAACCCTATCAGGACAATTTCTCCCTAAATGACCTGCCTTTTGACAATTATAACACTTATATGATCCCTGGGAAGCTATATTTGGACTTGCATTATTCCTTCTGATATTCTTGTTGTCTACCATTTTACTATAATTTCTTTCTACTCCCTGAGCTAAAAACATATGACCAAATTCTGTCTCTTTCCTAATGGTTTTATTTGGATGGGCAGCCTGATATTTTTGACACAGGTCTGTACATGCAGCTAAAGTTCTGGGTTTCCTTTCTTGGAGATAACCAAATAAATCTTTATGGACTGAGGTCAAAACCTTGTTGACTAGAATAAATTCCTTCAAATTTTCTACTGTTAACTCTAATCCCGAAGCATCATACCATTTGTCAAAACTTGTTCTAATATTATTTGAAAAAATCTTGAAATCCTCTGTGTTTTCTGGTAATAATTCCTGAAATTTTACTCTGTAGGCTTCTTCTGTTAGGTGGTAATATTCTAACAAAGTCTTTTTGAGAATTCTATAGTCTTTCATCTCAACTTCTGTTAAACCCTGGCATGCATCCAATCCCTTACCTCCTATCAAAACCAATAACTGTGTCCCCCACTGTGACTCATGAACATTGGTAGTTCTTGCTATGGTTTCAAATCTCCTTATGTATGAGTCAAGGTTGTCCTTGTACTCATCAAATTTTGGAATCTTCCCTAAAATGTTACTTTCATAATTTCTAACCTCCTTAGTTACTTGCTTGCCCACATTATCTACTTTAGCCTGTTCCAATTTTGCTTCATATTCCAATTTTACCTTTTCTATCTCTATTCTAGCTTGCTCATTAGCCTCAATCCTAATTTTCTCTATATCTAATTCCTGTTTAGCTATTTCACATTTATAGGCCCTACTAGCTGTCTCCTCTACTAGTTTCATTTGCCTAGTTACCCAGTTCTCTAAATCTTCACCCTTATATTCCAGACTCTGTCCTAACTTATACATTTTCCTAATTTCTTCTGTGTCCATTCTAGATCCAACAAAAAGTATCCACCAATAGATCCAAATCAATCTAGATCTAGATAGATTCTAGATCTAAGCCCTAGATTCACCTGTTTAAGAAGTGACCAAATCACCTTCTTACACACAACACTCTTATTTAATATTTATATGACACACTATATGACCATTCAACTTATAATATTTAGATCTATTAGCCAGATCACCATTAAATTCACTAACTGTGATTAACCACAGAATCCAGATCTATTCTAGATTTCTAGATCAATTCCTAACGTATACAATATACAATTATACAACTAATATATAAATAATATATATGATAGCTCAACCAACAATGTGGTAAAACACCCCACAGATGTACTCTAAATAGTAAGAAAATGGTGGCACTTATCTTAGAAACCGAATTCACACAGCTCCAGGTCCCGACACACAGATCCCCTTGCAGTAGTGAGTAGTCTTGCTTGTACAACACGTCCCGAAACTTGAAACACAGATCCGTCAGATCCCCTTGACTTTGACTTGTCCAATACGTCCCGGCACACAACACAGGTCCCCTTGATTAGTTCAATAAGTCCAGGCACATAGGTTCTTCTCGTTGTCTTCCACAAATGAAGTAATTCACGTTGATACTTGATACAGAGTCAATGTTTATACACACATCACTTTAGTTTCTTCCTGCCGCCGCCATGTTTTAAACGGTTCACGGTCAAGGTTGCGCTGACACAGCTGACTGGAGGTCATCGGAGTATTCAGCTAACGGTGAACAATCAGAAATGTCCGTAGTTAAATTGTATTGTACCGATATGGTGTCTATATCGATAATTCTCTGGTTCCTATATATTTTCCCACCGGTTCTCACAACACGGGTAACTTCAGAATAGATTCTACTTTCCAGTCGGATTTCCAGACAAACAGATTCTTCATAGGACGGTCGTTGGCTATATATATCGTTTCGCTATCTCCACCATGTTATAACTGCTGCGTTCTCTATGCGTACCACAGTTATGCAGTGAGAGGGTTTACTTTACTTGACTCAGCCACTACCATTTGACTCCTCTCCAATACCAGGGAGAGAGTATTACACCTTGAGAACCCCTAGGTTATGTCACATTCAAATAGATCCACGACGAACAATCAGGAATAAGATGAATCAAGTAATTCGTATATAAATCTTTTAATCTCGTATCTACAACAACACACGTCCTTCCACACCGACGATAAGGATTCAACTGCTCACACATCAACTCATAGCAACCAACTCTCTAACCTAAAACGTCACTATCTCTCGTACCGCGTCATCATACCCATGTGTTCACTATGTGTGCGCACCAACCTGTACTCAATTCAATACCTATAAAACATACATCATAACAGAGAGAAAGTAGTGAATAAAAGGGAGAGCAAAAAGGTGAACGGGTGTTGTGTGCTAGAACTTGAACCTGAGGACTGTGGCTGTGAATGTAGGATGTTACTACGACACTTTGTTTCTTGACTGTGATTGTACTTATACCAGTTGTGACCATGGATTTACTATGGATCTATTAATTCTCTGTACAAAGTGTAAATAAAGTTATTGTTTCACAACTACTGTTGCTCGTATGAGTATATTGAAGAACTCACAATAACAACAAAGAATTCATGTTGTTACAGATACATATAAACATTTCCATTTGCAGTTGATATCTGTTTTTCTATGTCGTCCTAGATCCTAGGCTATGAACAACAACTCTGATTATAGAGTACCCATGATTTTAATGTGAGTTTGTGAACTGTTGTGACAACAATATTTTCCATTGAGAAAATTCTGTTCCTAGTGACATCAGAAAATAAGTGGTTTTTTTTTTAAATTTCATTTCAGTCGTTGCATTTGTTGCTCTCGATATGCTTCTCAATATACCCATAATCAATGTCGGTCGACATTTAAAACATGGTTACCTTTTATTCAACTTGGTGAAGCATTTAAATAAATTTTTATACCTTAGTTGCGCTTTAATACTTTTTTTACAATCTATCTTATAAATTCTATTTCATTACAAAAGAAAACAAAAAGAATCCTCTTTAGACCTAACGATCGAATGGGCAGATGAAGTGGAGTTCATGTTTCTTAACCTCGGCATATAACCTATAAAGGGATAGTGTGGTCAGCACAATGCCCAGCCGCCTTTACTTTCCCTAACGTGAGTTAGGTACCCATCAGAGTTGGGTGGAATCATGGACGTTCAACTAACTTGAACACAAATTAGAACTCGAAACTATCGGGTAAGCAGTCTAGCGCTCCACCGCTAGGCAACGCCGATTTTACAACTTCATGCTAAATCATCGGTCACTTATATCATTCATTTTAACGTCCAGCTACGTCAACACTTATTTCTAGTTTATTTTAAGCCCTTGTGTTTATGAATTGTTATTCCATATTCCAGTTTCTATATTTATTTTATCATGTGATTGAATTGTTGTTGTTGTTTGATTTTGTTATTGTCATTTACGGTATTAGTAACAATATAGGCTAATGCGTTGAAAAATTAAAAGCTTTGCTGACCATAGTAACCAAACACAAACGACTGAGTTGTAAATTTCATTTTAAATGTTCATTTCTTTCTATTAAATCATTTTGTTGTCTGTATATATTCGTGTACTGAGATAACCTCGCTTAACAATCAATAATGTCTTTTGATGGCTGTTGAGCTTCTTTCAACGTGATATGGAATTTCAGTAAACGTTCTGACTTGAGTCATGCTTGACTGCTTTAATTCAGCTCAACCTCCCATAGACTTGCGTGGCTTCATGCTTTGGATCAATGCACTTTATTGACGGTAATAATGTTTCACTGTGCCTGGTTCTACGATATAGAATACCCTTTTACTCGACACATTCAAATATCGTTATGGTCCACAAACTACTAGTATAAACGTTGCTGCCTATTGTCATCTACAAAAATGTGACATGTTATAAGCAAGGCTGCACATGTTTGAACTTTTTACAGCAGTAAAGTGTAACAACGATTTTGTCAATACTTCTGGTTGTTGTATCTTTGTCAAAAATTTAAAATAGAATGTCGTTCTTTAATCATGGAAGCTGCGGTAGAGATCATGCGTTATACTTCGTAAACGCTAACAACTACATTTTAAATCACTACCTTCTTATCAGTGTCAATAAAACTATTAACACTTTGTTTTAAACAAAATCTACATGAGCTTGTTATAAAGACTACAGGAGTTTGCAACTTATTTTTAAAATTACATTTGTCAGAGAATATATATATATATATATATATATATATATATATATATATATATATATATATATATATATATATATATATATATATATATATATATATATATACATAAATATAAATTTTGGACCAAAATTGAAATGTAACAGACTAAGACATAAAGCTACAACCGAAGTAGTATCAATAATTTCCTTCTCGTGCAATCAATACATTAACTAGTGATTGGCTGTTGATTAATAAAAAATACATTTTTTTTTGCCTTAGATATGTAATTTACAGCGTCAGTTTGCCTTGCATGTTCGCTTTAGTATTATAGTTTTCATCATCGGCTTTTGACGACTGATATAAAATGGTTTACTTATACTTTTAAAATTTTTTTTTTTAGAATTGGTTTATTTTTAAAATAACCAACATAAACAAAGGCCATTCTTTACAAAATGATTATAATGAAAATGGTTAAAGTCCAGTTTCACTCTCTTTCAAATCTGTTCGTTCCCTCAGTTTTTGACACACAATCAACTGTACAGACAAAATCTTGCACACACGAGAATCAAAGAATGTTGACCTCAGGACCCTCACCACCAGGGACAAGCATAGTGATATTATTTCCAGTGAGTGAAGGTTTGTCCAGCTATGTAACCCTCCTGCATCTGATGTACTTTCAAATTCTGTGACGTCATCAAAACCCAGCAAAATTTCAACTATTCCTTTGTCATTCTTCATGATGCTGTGGATCCTTGATTCATAACATTTGTCAACAAGTTCAAGTGGAAGAAGCTGTGTAGGGTTTACAAATGTGGTTTTCTTATTCATAGATTTAACACAGATAAAAAGGACCGCGCAATGAAAATTATAAAAACCCTCTCGGATGTCTACAAGGTAGATATTTAAAACTTATAATGTTTTCACGATTAGTTTGGAGACAAATTTTAGTTTTAATATCCTACACATGGAAATATTAAAAACATATTTCCATAAGGGAGCTGTAATATATTTATTGTTTTTATTATAAATATTGAACTTTATTTCTATTTATTTATTACACAATTCTTCTTGATAATTAACAAACTTGTCTAACACAAATACTTATTAATTCCCCTGATGTTTAAAATTACTAAATGGGACTTAACTAACACAAAGTGTTCTTTTCAACATTTTTACGTATATTGATTATTTAATTTTTTATTTTATGACGTCAGCAGAAAATCATTGTAGCGACGTGCAATTAACAACAAATACATCTTTTTAAAAAAAAAATTCTAAAATGAATCATCTCAATGTTTTTCATCCATCTTTTTAGTTTCAATTTTATCCACAATATGTTATAACTATGTAAATGTTATTTCTTTATTCCACATTTTAAATTGATATTGTAGTGAATTATAAATTTTAAACAGGCTACCTCGCTTATTTATAATATCGCAGGTAATTGAAAGAACACTTTTACGCTTGTCGATATTAATATTATAATCTTAAAAGTTTATAGACTCAACTATTTGATAAAAAAAAACGCATGTATTTTGAAAGTATCGCCATAATCAATTACACGCTTTTAAACTTCATCTCTGTGTTTTCTAATGCAGCATTTCGCGTAAGACTAGACCATAGCAGTCCTTTAGCCATTTCTGTCTTGCCGTACAAGCCGTTTAGATTGGATTGGAAGCAAGTGTTGTACCACCAAGCTCCATAATACCGCTGAGCGCAGCTAAACCCGCTGTTCTGGTCGTTATCTACGTCGTATGTGCTGAATGATTGGTTGTTGTGGTAGGTGTTTAGACCATCAAGAGCATTGCCGCTAAAACCGCTCACTAGCAATTTATACAAGTTGCTTTCTGATTGTATTGTGAAATTTGAGTACGCTGCGAAATACTTGATTCCATTGTAGGTCATATCAATTCTTAACTGGTAAGATCCATTAGAAGTTAGACAATATAAATGCTCGTTGCCCAGGTAAAATTCTCCAGCGTCGAAGTCTCCGAACCCGTGTTTGTATTCCTCCCAGTTGCGGTAAAAGTCCACGACACCGGAGACGCGACGTTGGAAAATTGTCCAGCCCCCTCCATCTGTCACTGTGTCACACATGACGACAAGACCAGACGACAGTTGTAAAAGTTGTCTGGGGTTGGTGGAGTTCTTCACGTCGGCACACGATCTATAAATAGCTGGGTCGCTCAGGACATTTGTTGCATTCTTTATTTTACCTCGATCTGGTTATTTAAATGTATTCCCATTTAAATATAAGGCCTATATCTTAGTAAATTTAAAAAAAAAAACTCTTTTTATTATTTAAGCTAAAATATCTGAATATTATCTTATCAAGTAATTCGATATGTTATACTAGCTATATAAAATACATATTATGTGGTACATCTATTACATATTGGTTTATAAAATGTTTACCCTGACAAGCGGCCGTGCTACAAGATCCTATCCTGCCATAGCTGAGTGGGGTGACCATCTCATGTGTCTCACAGTATCTGCCCCTTGTGTAGAGCTTTGACCCGGCAGGGGCTTGTGGGACTGACGGGCTGACGGAGGCCTTGGGTAGGAGCCAGTTGCCTGAATGTATTGAAACGGATGTTTATTCTCTGATATATATATATATATATATATATATATATATATATATATATATATATATATATATATATATATATATATATATATATATATAAGAGTCACACGTAAATCTGGGACTGGATTCAACACGTGCAAAAAATCCTCAAATGTTCCAAATGTCAACCCACCTAAATAACAGCCTCGACTGGCCTCGTCAAACATAAAGTTGTAGCAATCGTTCTCGTTGTTTGAGCACACAACAGCACAGCCCAGCACTCCATCGGTCACGTGATGCCCGTCCATTGGTAACATTGTGACGTCACTCTTGTCTCGCAAGGTGTAGTTGAAAGTTTTTGTCTCGCAGTAAACAGAGTGAACTTTTATAATGAAGCATACATTTTAACATCACATCAGAGCGTCTTCAGTAAACGAAAAACGTTATATTCAACTTAAAAATGTGTATACTGTATAGAATGCTAGCAATGTTATAGATTGAAATGTATTATCCAGCTATAATCTTTGAAATAAACACATTATTTAGATGTATGCTAATTAAATATTTAATTACTCAGGTCTCTTAAATCGAAATTTTTATTTAAAGTTTTTTTTTATTCTTGCGATAATACCATTGAGTTACTATAGACCAAAAATTACTTTGTAGATGCTGGCAGCTCTATATCATGGTAATTTATTTAAAGCTGAAAACATCGCATCAATTTTTTCTGTGTTGTAAATCATATGTTGTGTCAAACAGATGCTATTTAAAAAGTATAATTCAAATTGTCGATATAACATATAAAAATATGAAGATAAACTTACATGTGAGAGCACAGACCAGTACACAAATTGAGAAACCCATAGCTTGATTCAATCCACGCGTACTATGAGCGATTTATCATGGTGATAAAAATGTTTTACTTAGCCGCTTGAGCATCGATGTACCTAAACCAACAACCTACCCCAGAGTGTCTTTAACTAATTATTGTCAACATTAATTGGCTCCTGAGTTACGAGTGAATGCATGTTAAATCAAACTGGATGCAGTTAATTGACGGTGTGTTGCCTAGTGTTCCATTAACTTAATCTCCATACATGTGTTATCCTGCCATAAACTCAATCCACCAGACCGACTTGGTAATGAAGTTCATTATACCTATACAAGTTATTTCTATTGTTCTAACTTCTTACAGTTTGGAATTCTTTATTGATTAAAAATTGCATTTAATTTTTTAATCAGCAATAAATAACAAATATAATAATAGATTGTTATAAATTTACTTCAGCGATTGACGTAATGAAATAGCAGGCAAGCGTGGAAATATGAAACGAACAATGGAATAATATTAAAATGCCAGGAAACTGTGAATTGATGCAGCGTCAGTTGGTCCCAACTGATGCAGAACATAATTGTAAAGCTTCAGCTTCGATAGAACAGACCTCTTGAGGCGTGGCGTATTGTATTAACTCAATACAACGCTGTGGCATTTACATCTCTTTTTAATTCATATTATATTGAAAAAGTTGCATTATAAGACAATAATTATAGTGTTCTATTTAAAACAATAGACTGGAAAAGTGGTTCCAAAAGTGGTTCCACTTTGTGTTGCGAGAAAGCATATTTTTGAACCAAAATCGAATATTTTATAACATTTGTGAAATAAGTAAAAATCACTTCCGGTTTTACTAAGCTAGAAATATTTAAACACAAAATTACTAATAATATAATAGTAATTTACCAAACATTTTAATTTTAATTTGGATTAGTATAGTCAGGGTGTTGTGGTGCAAGGGGATGTTATATTATTTAATATAAATAAACTACTAGGCTATATTTCATTGTAATAATAAGTAAAGCGTAATTAACATCAACATTTTAATATAGGCCTAATCAATCTAGATCTACCTCTGACTATTGGGTCATCTATTAACGATGTCACAACGATGCCAGACCTCCCCCTTCCCCGAAAAAGTAAACCTAAGATCTCCCCCCCCCCCCCCCCCCTCGTTGCAGCGATTTTCATAAAATATTTAGACCTATGGGCTTTTCCAACATTCAATGAAGGCCTATTGATGAATTATTTTATAACAATTTATTAAACAACTTTTAATAATGCAAATAAAGGCTTAAATTCAGTTTCTTAACATGAGTGTTTGTTGAACATGGAGAAGTGTCATCTTACTTTCTGAACCCCCTCCCCCTTGACACAAAGGTCCAAATCTCTCCCACCACCTCAGTCTTTTATGGACGACCACTTCAGCATTTTGCTATTATTTATAGGATATTCATTAATTAGTCATACAAACCCAATTACATTTGTTGCTGTGATGGTATCTCTGTCATTACAATTATTAAATAGTTTATCTTAACTCAACATTTCCCCTAACCTCATTTGCTATAGCTGCCTATCCTTTATAGAAAACATCTTTTCCTCTAATATCTGGAATGCATCTGATCAGCAAGTCTTTTTCTTTTGTAATGTATAAACAATTATAACATGTTCATAAACTTGCACAGCCAATAACAACACATTACTAGGAAACAGGCAGTGATTATAGTTTGTTGTATTTGTGGTTGATAGTTAGTTATCAGCCATTCTTCACTAAGCCTGGTCTACATTTATATGCTGGTATGGCTATAATTGACAAAAACCCATATTCTTGATTCTTCCCTTATCATTAAGTTTTACATCTATGATAGATATATGCAAATGTAAGACTTATAGTGGGACTACATATTTGTGAACATATTTGCTAAAGCAAAAGTTCTTGAGTTGAAATTTTAATCCTTTAGGTTGTCTCTGATTCAAATTCAAAGCAGCTTTAACTGGTACCTGACTGGTTATGGACAGTAAAACTTAGTAAAAGCTGTTTGACATTTTGCTGACCATACAATTTATTAATATGGAAGGGCAACAAAACTAGGTGAAATCTACTTCAGCACCATATTCTTAAAAACTATTTATAGTTCGCCAGTTTAAGTTATTTGTTGAATTAAGGTAGCAATAATTAGTTTCTGCATACACCAGCACACACAACCAGTGCTGAAAAATAAACATAACAAAGTTTATATTTTCTTTTTTTTTTAATACCCATATTCATTCAGAACTAATATTAAAAAATTAATTGTTCAATATGAACAAGTTTTCTTGGGTCCAACATGTATCCTTGGATCAGTTTTTAAATTGAGCTTCATCTTGACTTTTGTCTTCTCTGTATGCAGTTGTATAATCCACAATATCTAAAAAAACATAAATAAATTTCATAACTGTTATATTAAACTCATTATGTTTACATACTTTCAACTCTTAATGTTATAAATAAAAATATTTGTGTCTTATAAAGATCATAAAGCAATGATGTGTATGTATGTATTGGATTGTATGGGCTATTTAACTATTACCATTCATTAAAAATATAGGTCTAATAGTTTACTTTTAATATTTTAATGTAAGGAGTTTGTCATTAAATACAATAGGCCTTCAAAAGAGTCCAAAAGTCATGTATATATCATTAAAAAAAAAGAAAAAGGTATCAATAAAGATCTACTACTTATGTTTAGCCACCTCAGGAATTAGTTGAAAATTGATATTCAAACTAGGCTACTATAACTATCATTAATTCATACACATACTATAATAAATATTAGGATAATTACATTAATTTGATTAGTAAGTTAATCCATCTATGACAATTGACACCTTTTGGCTTTATCAACTATTCTGCATTTTAAATTCTAAAGATCACTACATAAGACTAAGAGTAGACTAAGTCATATATTAAGTTAATTAAGTAGGGTTATGCCTAACAAAATTCAGTAATTAAATTTGTGTACGTAATAAACTTAACAACATATGATATTTTGTGATTATTGGATTTCGTTAAGAATTTTGTAGCGTGTAGGTCTATCTAGATAAAGTGGTCATAAAAATAACTATTTTCCTAATACATTAAATAGTCAATATATTTTTTTTCAGAAATAGATGTAACTGCTAATAATACACTAGAAGGATAGCATACAAAAGAAAAAAATTAAAGAGAAAGGCATAGTATTTTAACAGATGATAAAATAATATACTGAACAATGCGATGTGAGTATATTATCTCCAAAGGAGCTTTAAATATTTTTTAAAACTTCATTTGACAGTCTATCAGTTTAGTCAAAGATTACAAGTAAATGCAGTGGCAACAGACGTCTAAACATTAAATTCGCCAGTCTCATAAAGATAACTTTTGTTTTGGTAGTCTTTGAATAATCAACGACACCTTATAAAAGACATTTCGTTCACTATATGTGAAGAGTCACGCTTGAGTTCACAAGCTCAGTTATTCAGCGGATTAGCCTTCAACATGACTTTAATCCACATAAACCACATAGTGGAGTCTTCCATTGGATACTAAATGCGGGTTTTCCCAGTGTGAACCAGTAATATGTTGACACAGTGGCGTAGCGAGGTCGGGTGTCACCCGGTGCGGCACTTAATGGTGTCACCCCCCCAGAGGCATAGAGACCCTTCCCAGGGACAAACTTTCAAATTTTCGATTTGCACCCCCCCCCCCCTCAAACTTTCGATTTGCACCCTCCCCCCTTGAGTTTTCGATTTGCACCCCCCCCTCAAACTTTCGATTTGCACCCCCCCCTCGAGTTTTTCTCTATATATTTTGCTATTTTTTGCCTTGGTGTCACCCCCCTAAATGGTGTCACCCGGTGCGGTCCGCACCCCCCGCCCCCCCCCTCGCTACGCCCCTGTGTTGACATATATTTCAAATATGTATTGTCTCTCAGCGCAACACCTACGTGAAAATCGATACATCAACACCCGGTAAAGGACACGGTTCAATGGTTCTCTTTATTTTTTCAATCAATATTTGTGGTCATGCATGTCCTGTGGTGTTTGTGTGTCGGTATCATTTGTGTGTGGATATCATTTGTGTATGGATATCATTTGTGTTTGGGTATCATTTGTTTGTGGATATCTATTGTGTGTGGGTATCATTTGTGTGTGGATATCATTTGTGTGTAGTTATCATTTGTGTGTGGGTATCATTTGTGTGTGGGTATCATTTGTGTGTGGGTATCATTTGTATGTACAGGAATCTTGTGTGCGTAGGATTTGTGTGTGTATGTATCGTATGTATGTATGTATGTATCGTATGTGTGCGTTTGTATCGTATATGTATCGTATATGTGTATGTATTGTAAGTGTGCGATGTATCGCATCAATGTATGTGTATAGCATGTGTGTACAGGAATCTTGTTTTTGTGTGTGTGTGTGTATGTGTGTGTATCTGTGTGTGTATGTGTGTGTGTATGTGTGTGTGTGCGTGTTTGTGTGTGTGTATGTGTGTGTGTATGTGAATGTGTGTGTATGTGTGTGTATGTGTGTGTATGTGTGTGTTCGTGTTTGTGTGTGTGTGTATGTGTGTGTGTGTGTGACTGTGTTAGTCTACTACCAACACAACATAGCCAGCGTCATTTGACACCACCAGTTTTATCCGGTTTTATAAAGACTAGAGCCGTTTTCTCGGGAATCCCCAGTCTATTTATACCCTCCTCCTACAAGAGGAACCTACACTTCAAGTTTACAGCTTTCCTGAACGTGATCTCATTCCGACGGAACTTATAAGTGGAGTCTCTACTCAATAGGCCGGCTAATCGTTGGTGGCTGGTAAACTAAGAATTTTTTCTTTTTTTTTCTTTTTTAGTTATATGAATAAGTAAAGCATTTAGTTTGAAAAAGGAAAAAAAAATGTTTTATATTTAGATCTAAAACTATTTAATTTACCTGAGGGGTCGGCGTGGTCGAGTCGGTAAAGCTCATGGTTGCTAAACCGAAAAGTCTCGAGTTCGAACCCTCGGGCAGATGAGGCTCTTAAGCTGGGGAAAGCCACTCTTCTAGGAGAGACAACTCCAAAATTAAACAACTGCTGCCTTGTAGTTTGTTCTTGGTTGGACAAAGGCTATGGCAGCAAAATCCAAAAAGAAAAGCAGGCTGAAATCGGAGTCAATGGCCTCAATGGCGCATAACCAGTTGACACGTAACGCTTAATTGTGTTGGAGGCGTAGTCGAGTCGGCAAAAAGCTCATGGTTGATAAATTCGAACAAAGTTTCGAGTTCAAACCTACTGGCAGATAAATCTCGATCAACTTCAACACTAATAATTAAGAACGAAGAAGAAGAAGAAGACCTGAGAGCATGATTTGGTTTGAAAAAAAAAGCTATTAAAATGTTTTTGATTTGCTACGGAACTTTATATTTAATACTAAATTTTCTCTGAAAATAGACATACGACCGTACTCAGTGTAATAAATTAGCCTTAAGGTGGAACACTTTCTGAAACAACTTTTATATCATGAACAAATTTGGATATGTCATTGCCCCTGTGATTGTTTGTCATAAAATGTGAAGATTTATTTCTGAAGTATCACTTTAATGTTTTGCTATGCTATATTAGACTTGAGACTTATGAAGGTCGGCCTACACCTATACAGATGACCGAATAAAGAGGTGAGTGATGATATATTTAAAGGGAGGTCAACTCTTAGGACATAAACTTAAAAAAAAAAAATATTACTGACCGAGCCAAAAAAAAAAACCACAATACATCCCTTTGAAATTTATAATTTTAGTAAATAGTGATCAAGGTTGCTGCTAATTCTAATCATTGTTTTTTCAAAAAGACACGAAAATATAAGTAAAAACTATTTGTAAAATAATACTTAGTTATAACAATCACCTCCAAAATGCTTAGGTTAATGATAAATATAAACATACACACACACACACACACACATATATACATATACATATACATATATATATATATATATATATATATATATATATATATATATATATATATATATATATATATATATGCGTGCCGTGTGTGCGTGTATATATAGCTATATCCTAGTTAATGTTCCTAGAATTTCTAATTTGTTCTAACTGAGACTGAAAATGCTAAATCTTGAATGGAAAAAATACCTAAATACATGGCAAAATGTAATATGTTCCAACTTAAAAATCTATAAATTCAAGTCGTTAGAAGTAGACGTTTTTCTAATCATAGTTTTAAAAAGAATTAACCTTAAAGTTATGAAACAAATGTTTGTGCTCTACGCTCAGTGTTTTTTTTAGACGCGTGATGTACTTTAAAGCAGACCTAATTCATCGTCCTTAGTCATTATTTGATCTCTGGCGTCGCCGACCAACCGTACAAACATTATGGCGTCATGCGTGACGTATTACACTTCCGTATACACTTAGTGTAGGAGCAATACACTGAAGGGCTGATGAAAGGAAGGTGTAATGCAGACGTATGACGTATTTAAAAAGAAAACATTACATCAAAATATGTTCCCTACGCACTACAGGAACAATCTTTCAGTATAAAAAGTAAGAAAAACAGCGTAAAATCACTGTACTTGCCAAAATATATTTTACTGTCAAACAAAGCATACAATGATACATAACAGTTCATTTCAATAATTATTACTAATAATCAATACGAAGACTTCATCATTTTGACAAAAATTGTAATTAGATGTACTGATTGTATGGTAAATTTAAAGGGCAAAATGTTTTTGTTTAACATTCCAGTGAGTTCACATTTAACATTAAAACTGTGTGCTGCAGGACAATGTAATCAATTCTAATTTCAGATGGATCGATACACCATTTAAGGGTGGCGCATTTTGCTAGATCTAACAGTGGGCCACAGTGTCTCATTATTGATTTTAGTTCAATCAAAAGATTGTAATCACAAGTTAGTCTAGCACAAGCGAGATAAATCTACCAACAAACCACGTTAGATAGAATCTCTTTCAAATTTTCAAACACATTTTCTAATGGATATTTCACAGGTTTAATACAACAGCAAAATGGCCGAAAATTCAAACACATTTGCAGGTAAAATTTCCCATTGACTAGATACTGACAGCAATTAATAGCCAGTGCACTTTAACAGCCCAAACATGAAATAAAAATAATGTTTGGGATATGAATAAGGCGTTATTTTAGGTAAACTATTTCGAACTTTATCGACCATTCCACAAAGTACTTTAACAATTGTCTAAAATTTGACATAAATTTAACAAGAAAGAATGCTTTAGTTGATTTGCATTATCTACTGTCGCAGGTACACACGAGGTACAAGAATGTCTTGCAGGTGAAAGTGAGGCTAGTCTAGCAGTTTACCGAAGTTCTTGTGAGAAAAAACCGGGTCATGAAGGTTTTATCCCAGTCAAGAGCTTCACCCTTGATCATCTCCCTGCTAAACATCGTGACGAAGACCTGTATAAACTGACTAGAGCTATTGCTGACCTGACCGTCAGGGTTGCCGTGGAATATACAAGTCTAGCGAGACCAGAGCTAGACCCCCTCACCAAAGTTCCTTATCCCTCCCACAACACCAGGGGGGCGAGTTCGTTGAGGACAGGGACGGGGATGGTTTTCAATGTGGACATGTACTCAGAAGGAATGGAAGAGTTGGACGATAAAAAATACCGTACTTGTCCATGTCCTGAATGTGACCACTCGGCTTCACCAAGCAAGGTATGGTGGGAGATTAAGGTCATGACAGCCAGACATGTGGTGTTTGATGACAGTGAGGCGAGACAGTCCAGATGTAGGTTGTGGTTTGATGAAGACTAAAGTCCAAATATCGTAGTTACTGGAATGAAAGTTGACGCTCCCGATACTGAAGGAGATGTGTGTGTTTTCTATTGTGCGACTCACGATTCACAGATTGCCAGAAAGCTGGAGGAGATGGTCAAACACTTTGCTGATCTTCGCTACAACATCAGCAACGAATATGGAAGCATAAAGCAAAACAAGTTGACCAACATACACTAGGGGGGGGGGAGGTAATTAAAGTGGGGTTTTAATTATTTGAACTTTATCAATTATTTTTTTTAGTTTTTCGTTTTTTTAATCGTAAAAATATATTAGTTGATAAAACTATTGTGTAGATTCTAAAATGTAATTTAGTGACAAAACAATGTGTGACCTGAAGTGAGACTTTTGCATAATTTTAGTAGTAGGATATATGGGATACTTATTTAACATAATTCCAAAAAATATAAGTTAATTTCTAAACCAAATATGCATAACACTTAACGACGTCTAGATTGGGAGCAACCAACATATGTGCGAGTTGTTGTGAATAACTCTATCAAGACACAACAGCAGAAACAAATTCAACAGACAATACAATCATGTATTTACATCAGGCTACTCTGCCTGTCTGCTAACATAGAATATATTTAGTGCACTTAATTTTATAGCTATAAAATGATTCTACAATTTTAGACTTTAGAATTTACCTTAGCCGTATAATTTGTTCACGAATAAAATATCTGATTATCATTAATACACAAAAATAACGATTCCACGTATGAGTTGTTTTAGTAACTATCAAACATTATTGAAAATGGAAAAAACAACTTTATAATCATTTCCGGAGGCCATCATTATCATTACGACGGCAAAAAATTAGGTCAAGCGGCAGCTTTAACTAGTTGCGGTTAAAAAAAGGCAATTGCAGCAAACAGGGGCGTATAGATCTATATATAACAGCTAGTCTACAGAGTTTCTTCCAGGCGGCTTCACCCCCCTCCCCCCGAAAAAATTCTACCGCCCCCCCCCCAACGAAATGAAATTTATATAATTTATATAGAAAATATATAAAATATATACTTTTAACAGTGTCCGCCCCCCCCCCCCCCCCAAAGAAAGTCTACCGCCCCCCCCCCCCCCCACCCCCGAAAATTTCAAGTGCCCCCCCCTCCGGTGAAAAAAGTCTGGAAGAAACACTGCTAGTCTATATGATGCATGCGTAACAGCAGCCGACTTGAATTTTTTTAAGCAGGCTTCGTTCCTTAAATAGTCTTACTAGATTTGTTGCTTTATAGCGTGTCGTTATTAAGGCACATTATGCAGTTGGAGATAATTATATAAAACTAGACACAGACCTGAATGCAGCCATTTTAGTTTATATGTTAGTCGTGACTATTAAACAATTTATACGAACCTCAAATTTTCACATTTGTATTCTCCAATTTCGGTGTGCTCATTCTAGGTATGTTAAATATTTGTTTTTAGTTATGTAAAGAACTATATTTGCTTGATTTTCTTTAGATAAATTTAGAACAACTTGCGAACCTGTTAGTCTGTTACACTGAGTGTTGTTTCTTACTGTTACTGTTAGTCGTTAGTGTTAGGCCTATGCCGGTAAAACTCTGGGTAATCTATCGTCTTAGGTACGTAAAATCGCCCGCGACTAGTAATGTACGAAAAAGTTACCTCATTGTCAAGGCTTAAATAGAAGTATATTGTGATATATTTGTGTCAAATATTATAGATTACCCACAAAGGATGATATTTCCGTTATTTCGAGTCGTCCCTTTGAATCCCGGTCAGATCCTCCCCCCGTCGTGGCCTCAACCAACCGGCGGGCTCGTTGCATTGAGTTAAATATAAACTCAAAACAATAATAATTTCAGTAGGTCAGGCCACATACCAGGCACGCATAGTGTTGTGTGTCCTGCCTTAACCAAAATAAATCTCCCTTTATTATCATTAGATATATTTAATTAGTTAATTAATTAATTTATTTGCTAATTTATTAAATTATGTATGATGCTATAGCAGTAGGTAAGTTACGGTAAGTATAATTTTTTAACTATGTATTTGTACTATTAAAGAAACACCTTCCTTGTTCCAATACCACCCTCTCCCCTTCTTGAACTCAAAGTTAAACTTTTAACCCCGTTCGTAGAGACATTCGGCATGCTGTAAGGCGGCGGGTGGGTAGGGTATATACTCATTGAAGAAAAAATCCACCGTGGTGCGTGTTATTGGCCTTGGGCCTTCGGTGACGTTGTTGGCGTTTGCTGTGAGGGAGAGAGGTGTGTGTGTTATATCCGTTAAAAAAAATCGCAACATGGTATTGGCCTATGATGACGTCAGCGCAAGCGGGGAGGGGGGGGGGGAGACACTTTTTTTAAAACCAAGAACTGGGCGTTTAAAGGCTGTAATGAAAATCAAGGACTGGTATAGCCATGATGTCGAATTTAACGAGTGATGCTTGCTGGGTCTATCATCATACGATTGCTTGGCGATGGGAGTCTTGTCAAGCTCAGTTTATATTATTAACAGTGAACTATTGGGATGCTGTCATGCACAAAGTAACAGCTACCGAATGTAGCACTTAAAACATCGAGTGCATCCCGCTCATTATAAATTTGAAATACAAGTTATGGATTGTCCAAAAACTTGAAGGACTGCCAGAATATATGCATTGTATTATAACATTAATCATTACGATATAACTAAAATGTGTATCCAAATATTTTTAGGCTAACAGGATCTGCATTTAAATAAACACGACCTATTAGGCTACTTTTGCATGGTAGTTTAGCACAACTACATTTTTTAGTCGTGCATTAAAGGGCTGTACTCAATAACAATGAAAAAAATGAAATGCCGGCTTCAAACTTCAAGCTATGATTTCCCGGTATTCTTCTACTAGAAATATAGCTCCGTTGTTTAATACAGGGTCCGTAGCGGACCTTGAATCCTTGAAAAACCCTTGAATTCCAAAAAACATGTCAAGGCATTGAAAAACCCTTGAATTTCCCCAAAAATGAGCAAAAACCCTTGAATTTTATAGGTAAACCTTGAAAACCGTGCGTAAATCGAATTTTTTAAAAAAAATTCAATTCTGATGGATCTAAACTTTGTCTGGCTTTTTTTTTTTTTGCCGTGGGTCTGCGTTAACTTCGGAGTCTACTATTTCCAACCCTCAACCTGACCAGTTTTGCATAGGCTCTTCCTAACCTAGATTCTAGATCGTGACGTAAACGATAGCCGAGGGCTAAATTATGCATCGTTTTTTGGATATCTCCGTTTACGACCGAGTTACTAGATTCTAGATCTAGATTCAGTGTTTCTGTTAGGGCCTACCTACTTGTACGATTTTGTCCGTAATTTTTCGATTTTGACACCCCTGTTGCGGAATTAGGCCGCAAATGTTACGCAAAAGCCCACAGTAAACATCAAAATCGATTTAGTGTCGACCTTTTTTTTCTTGTGTTAAATTTCTGTGTTATCCGGTTCTATGGTTTCAACCATCTTCCATCATAACAATCGACACCCCCCCCCCCCCCCCAATCCCTTCCCGACAATATCTCGGCAGTCGTTGGCTCTATTTATATTGTGAACTTTATTGACCCCGCGAGTGGTCTGTTGTCTCCTGCTCGGTGATGTCCGTAAAGAAAAAAATTGAACGTGGCCTAAATTATTAAAATTCTGGTCGCGCATGGAAATTATCTCGATTATAATTAAACCTACATCTAGAACTAATATTTTTTCTTCAAGAAAATAAGCCTTAGGTTTAAATAAAAAAAGAATAGCCTGAACTATGCGAGCGTAGGTTTATGTTTATTTAAATTAAATTTTCTCGGTGTGGGTAAAACACAAAAGGGCGAAACGTAGCTGCGGAATTACGGGTAGAATATAAATAGCGAGACATAATTTATCGAGTTATTGTGTTCTGTTGTTTTAGATGTGCGAGAAGACACGTTTTTACGAACCTAGATCAATCACGGTTCTTTGTGTACCCCTCGTCAGCAGACGTTTCGGTCACTGCGACCTTAGATGGTCTTCTAGGTCTATCTCAACTTACAGTGACCTCGCAGTATATTATAGTGGTGGATCTAGATCTAGATTTTTAACTATTAATCAACAAGATTTCCTAATGCCAATAGGCCTATTTATCACGTTCGTTAAATAAAATAAAAAACAATAGCAAATGACGTAATCGTCAATCTCACGTGCGCTATGGCCCAAATACACATTGGCTGTATCAGATGGGTGAGGCTGTAGACAGAACTTTTTGATGTCATTCTTGACGTGGCTGTCTGGTTATTTATGACGATAGAGGTTGGGGTAAAATTCGCATTAATTACGTGACGTCATCAATGGGCTACCGCTAGGCTATGTAATTAAAAAAACTAAATCCTAACATTACCAGCTCATTAGCATCGCCGATTGTCTTCTTAAAAAAAGAAAGATTTTGCGCCGACGTAAAACTTTTTTGTATTTATCAAAAGAAAAGAAAAATAATTTGAAGGACTATGACTGTGCTGTTTTCATTCAACTTTACGGACACTTTTTTACCACCTCTCACTTGAAGGTCGCGCTGACCGTATGACCTACGACACGAGACCACGCGCGAGCACAGTCGTGTCTCACGGTCAAGGCAGTTCTACAAACGCTGTTTATCTAATTTTAACGTGGTTATCTTTAAAATTGGGCTTAATGCTAGATTTAAGCGAAAACAAAAACTAGATCTGCATCGTTTTGGGTCATTGAACAAAATATGTAGGTCTGCTATAATTTAGTTACACCATCTAGCAGGGTCTAGATCTAATTGCTTTTTACTGTGTTAAAACGTCTTTGAAATGTTTAAGAAGCCTCGAATTACCGTGTTTGAGAAAATTGCCGCTGTCACTGCCCCCTCCCATCCCCTTGTAAAAAAAAATCCGCTTTTCACTTTGTCGGGCGGCTACATCTCTGACATGAGTATTACTAGCGTAGTTACTTGTGAAATTGTTTAAAAAAACAACTTAATTCTGTTATTCCGCGATATGAACTAACTTAAAAGTTCCATGATATTTCTTTACGTCATCATGTATATCATAGGTGGGGACATTGGGGTCCTCCATAAATGACGTCACACTCGTAGGGGGAGGGAGGATCCATAATCGTGTGTCGGTGTGTGATGAGGGGATGGGGGGGGGGGTCAGATGGTGTGACATCACACTTTTGCATTATTAAAAAGCAATGTTAGAAAACAAATTTTAGCATTTTAGAAAACTGTTTTAATAAATTGTAAAAGGAATTGATTAAAATACTCTATTTTGACAGAGTTCAGACAAGATTTTGGGAAAAAAATCGTATTTTAAAAAAAAATTCAACTGCAATTATGAGGGGGGGGGGGGGGGGTTATAGGCTGAGGTGTGACGTCATTTTAGAGGGCGGGGCCTGGCTTTTTGTGAAGTGTGACGGAGGGGAGGGGGGGAGGTAAAAATCTTTTTAAAAAGCGTGAGGTCATTTATGACATTAAGCAGGATAATTTCTACAAGCATAGCAAGTTTTTTTTTGTTTCTTTATGTGTGCAGAGTCCTTTTTAAAGGAATATGTGTGCAGAGTCCTTTTTAAAAGACTATCAGACAGATGAACCAATGCTTCCTTTTATGTATAATGACCTGATTCTGATTAGCACTTGACATTGACAAGTCATTCAATTGAAGTTGGGTTTGTTGCTGACTCTCTAATAAAGTCTCTAAAAAAAATAAAAAAAAGCAAGTGAGCTTCAAATTCTCAATTTCAAATCTGATTGTAAGACAACTTTGATCGGATTTTCTTAAAATGTTTTGTTGAAATCTCCATTACTTTAGTCATCGGTGAGAGACTTAGCCTAATGCAAATGTTTAAAAATAGAGCCAGTTCAAAAAAAAAAAAAATGAAGGGAATTCTTCACATCCTAGTCAACAAATGGAAACTGAAATCAGCTGAGTGTGACCAAGTTCTGTTTCAATTTTCAACATTCATAGATACATGTACTCTAAATAGTTGTCTATCTAAATTTAATAGATCACATGATAGGCTGGACAGTTTTTTCATAGAACAGCTTGGTAGCAAAATTTCTTATGTGAACATTTGGAAAATTGTTAGAGATCTATTGCTTCTGTCACATGGTCAAGCCAGTGTTGAAAGAGGTTTTTCTGAAAATAGAAGTTGGAGGAGTGTCATTTGACACCAAAGATACTGATTGCAAAAGGGATTATGCTGGACTCTCAGACAATCTCCTGACTTAGATAATTTTGTAATAACACTAAAATTATTTCAAAAATTGTGTGTGCAAAAAACATACATCACCCTCATTGTAATGCCCGTTAGTGGTAGTTTATACCTTGAAATTCCCCCCAAAATCACCTTGAAAACCTTGAAAAACCCTTGAATTTTCTTTTGGGATTTGGCTATGGACCCTGTTTAAATGACCTCACCCTCCTCCTCTCACCTAGTTCAATTTTAAAGTTACACTTTCAACCCCGTTAGGATGCGTGAACTACTGATGACCTAACTATTGCAAAAAAAATGTTCTGTTGTTAAATTGCCCTCCCCTACTCGCAGCACTTGACTTTGGGGCCATACACATCAGGAAGGTCTAGGTCGGTGTTGTATCTCGTGCAAATTTACTCACAACACGACTACACACTATGGTTGTATCCAGGACTAAAGCTGCGACACTCGCATACAGTTGGATTTATTCGTTTGATCATTGTGCTTCAAATTCTGTTTCAATATTGGGATTAGATAGATATAATGTTGGAATTCAGTTAGTTTGTTATATTATATTGATCTAAATGTCGTGTACCATCAGAAACTAAATTGGTTGACAAGACACATGTGTAGGCTAAAGAATGACCTCTAGATCAAGCCAAAGATGGCTGGTTAAGGTTGACATACTGTGGTTTTCAAATTTTATGGTGATGCTTTTCTAAAGGATTTTATTTTGTGCTTTCTTTGGGATTATTTTGTGTGATGTGATTATTCAGAAGTAATTTGTAAGTAGTATGCTTTTCACATCCAACCATTTTAACAGTTTGCGATTTATCTGCGGCCGGGCTGATTAATTTACATTTAGCGAAACCACACACTACACGGCGCCCTAAGGCCGTTGTTTCAGCATGCCCTACTAGTCAATTATAGACAACTTTAGAATCAACACAAGAAGCCAATACATCGATTTTTATTTAATAATCTTCAAAAGCCTCTAGGCTCGTTATTTTCACGAAATTGTCGTTTTCCATTTTGTTGTCAAGAAACTGGTATTTATCTCACGAGAACGAATGAAAACCACTCATGCGTGACCGAAATCGTCGATTGGGTGCCTTCACGTGGTTTGACACGTGTTGACCTAGGCCATTGTTTACATCAAAAAATCACCCAAAACGGCCTTTTTTCGAAAAAAATGTTTGAAAAAATGGCTAAGTCCAATTTTAAAAGGTGTCATTTTCGGGCCCATTTTAAAAAAACTTTAAAAAATCCGTGACGTCAGCCGCCAGCCAAAACGCGGAGAAAGCGCGCGTTTGATTGGTTGGCGGCTGACACTATGAAATCCTCTAGGGACGGTTCGAATGGTATACCCCGGGTGTCAAAACAGCGTTCGCCACTATCGCCGGCGTCAAAGCAACGATCGCCATAATCGCCAGCATCAAAACAGCGTTCGCCACTATCGCCGGCGTCAAAACAACTTTCGCCACTATCGCCGGGCGTCAAAACAACGCTCGACATAATCGCCGGGTGTCAAAACAACGTTCGCCACTATCGCCCGAGTCAAATCAACGTTCGCAACTATCGTAATGACATTAATACAAGCATACCAGCTAGACTTAGTCACACAAGTGATAGTAGCGAGACCCGACAACTTCCGGTTCACTTTCACTTCCAGTCTGTAAATAGTCGAAGTCCCAAACAGTACACCCAACTGTGAAGCGTTTTGCAGCTAAGAGACACATCTAATCATTACGATATTTTAAAGTAATAAAGAAAAATGGATAAGAATGGAGATTATGCAATACAATTTCAAGTAGAGCCCATAGAGAAGTTTAGGGAATAAGTCAAACTTACCTAATTTTCAATGAAACACTCCATAAAAAATAGTCCATGAAAATATTTTTTTTTTAAATATGTAACAAGCGAGGTCCATTTTTCTTAAAAAAAAACTCCTCTTAATAAAATTGATCAGGCAAAAACGAAGAATAATAAAAATTACGAAACACTCGCATTCGCGCGTCCGCCAACTCTCGGTATTTGGGTAACGGGGGGAAAATCTCGCCGCGCATCTTAAAACGGGAGGCAAATCCTAGTAGGCCTACCTATATTGTGATAAATTTAATTATTTTAGCGAAAGCAATTGTTTAATATATGGTAGGTACTATGATAATTTTTAAAATGTGTTTAATTGATAGTTAAAAAAAAAAACAACTATAGTCAAAAAGAGCAGAAAATTACAATAACAGAACAATTTTCCTTATTGATGTAGCTCAAACGGTTAAATAGTTATGATATTTTTTCGTATTAAAAAATGAGATTTTTAAAACATTTTTTTTTCTGAGTCTTCACTAAAATTCTCCCAGGCTGTAAACCATATAATAGAATTTGTTAAAACTTTCAATGTATCTTAATTTATTATATAAGTAAGCATAATAAACAATAAAAATAGAACTTTATGGGGAGAATTTAAAAAAAAAAGTAATGTAATAGGGGACCTCCCCCCCCCCCCAATTTTTACACACACACACACAGGTGCTTTCATACTATTTCAGTTTAAATCTAAGCTGTTTGATATATAAAGCTCAGAATTGCTCAGGATGTATGGCTATGAATGAGTTAATTAATACTATCAAAATATTTGTCATCACTTAAAAGATTTTTGTTTGAAGTGCTATAAAGTTGATAAATAAGGCATTTTTGCCAAACCGAAATTCAGTTTAATAACGTAAAAATGGTGCAAAATTTGAACTATTAATTATTTAAGTCTCGAATTTTGCCTGGTTGTAGTTAACTCTATATTAAAATAGGAACAATCAAAATGTGTGTTTTAAATATATATGTTTGATAAAAATAGGGGACGGAAGTAAGCACCCCCCCCCTATTTTTAAAAATCGAATATTTACTCAGTTTGAACTAACGCTACTCTATATAGAGATGAAAACTAACCAGAGTGTGTGTGTAAATTATATATATATATATATATATATATATATATATATATATATATATATATATATATATATATATATATATATATATATATATAAAATTTCGGAATAATTTTATTTTAAACATGTGGAATAAGCAAGAACCTGTGAATATTAAAAGTAAAAAGGATATCAAATGAATTGTTAGTTCAAATTTTTGTAATTTTAGAAAACTAAACATGATGTAATTACATTGCATAAAGTTGCTATTTTATTAGCAAGTTTTTAGCCTGAGTCCACCCAGCTCGGATGGGTACCTGAATCACATTGGGGAGAGTAGAGGCACCTGGGAATAGAACCGACCAAACTATCCCTTCATATGCTGATGTTAATTCTAAGTAGTAGTATATTAGGTCACTTTTGGAGCGTATTCCTGGCGGAGGAGCGCAGGCGCAGGCGCAAAGGTTATATAGTAAAATACTCGGGAGGAGCGGATGTGGAAGGCGCAGCCTGGTACAATGACATATAGCAAAATACTCCCAGCCTGGCGCATCGGGATGTGGAGGAGCGAAGGGTGAAGGCGCAAAGACATATAGTAAAATACTACGCCAACTTGGGTTGGCGGAGGAGTGAAGGGTGAGTCACCTTTTGGTGACCTTGTGACGTAATCATTGACCTTGTGACGTAATTAGTGACCTTGTGACATCATCATTGACCTAGTTACGTAATTTTAATGCGTTTTTTAATTAGTTTTAATGAGTTTTTAAAATTTTTAATTAATTTTTGACCTAGTTACGTAATTTTAATGTATTTTTTAATTAGTTTTAATGAGTTTTTAAATTTTTAATTAATTTTTATTATCGAGTTACGTAATTTAATTACTTTGATTGTATTTTTTAAATTAGTTTGATTTTAATTTTTTAAGTTATTTAAATTTTATTTTTTAATTTTAATTTTTTTTTAAATTTTTATTGACTAGTTACGTAATTTGATTTTAATTTTTAATTTTGTAGTTTTAATTTATTATTTGTTTATTTTTAATTAACTTTTACTTTTTAAATTAGTTTGAATTTTTTTAATTACTTTGTTTATATTGTGTAATTTTTATTAACGAGTTACGTAATTTGATTATTTGTTTACTTTTTAATTATTTTTATTTTGTTTATTTTTAATTTTATTTTATTTTATAATTAGTTAAATTATTATTAACTAGTTACGTAATTTGATTTTAATTACTTTTGTTTATTTATTTATTTGATATATTTCTTTTTCTTTGTTGTTTAATGTTGTTTATTTATTTGAATGTATGTATGTTTTAAATAAAAGACTAACACTACCATGTACTAGAACAGTCTTTGTATACCAGCCTTTAACCAGGCGGGCAACATGTGTTACTTATCGATCTACTAGTGAGGTTTTCTCGCCGCTGCCCGTTTTAATGGGAATGTATTGATCGCACCCACGGGGCCATCACACCTAATTAAATCTTGTTATGCTTCACCGATTTTATGTGTTGTTCGCCGAAACGAACACAGCAGGGGGTATGATAATTAATTGAAAGAGCTAAGTGCCTCTCCGCAAAGCCAGCGTTAAGTGTGGGAACATCTGTTACCACGTTAATCGGTTTTTTCCCCCCGGTTGGATCCCGTGCTTTTCACTAACAGTTATACGGACAGTATCATAGGTTTTTGGTTTTCACCGAGGCAATGTTTTGTTGTTGGTTGGTGTAGAGTTTATACGAGGGTCGGTGAAGTTTTCACCGAGGTTGGTTTTGAACTCGAACCATACATGTTTAAGAATTACTAGGTGTTAATTACTTTGATCGCATTTTTATTTTGTTTAATTTGTTTGTTTACTTGTTGTTTAATTTAATTACTTTGTTTATATTGTGTAATTTTTATTAACGAGTTACGTAATTTGATTATTTGTTTACTTTTTAATTATTTTTTATTGAGTAGTTACGTAATTGGATTTTAATTTTTTGAATTTTTAAATTTTTAATTTTATTTTATAATTAGTTAAATTATTATTAACTAGTTACGTAATTTGATTTTAATTACTTTGTTTATTTGTTTATTTAATATATTTCTTTTCTTTGTTGTTTAATTTGTTGGTTTGTTTATTTGCTTGTATGTATGTTTTAAATAAAAGACTAACACTAGCGTGGACTTTGTATAGGGACCATTCAGCAACACAACGAACGGTTACCGAAAATAGAACATCCATTTAACCACACCTGTTACTTATCGATCCGACACCAAAGCTTTTCGTTTGACTGGGACCGTACACGTCCAGAGTTAATATTGGTCACACCCACTGGACCATCATCAACTTGATAGCCCGCCTAATTAAATTTTGACACCCGTCATTGATTAATGGGGTTCACTAAGTGTCTCTCCGCGAAGCACTTAGGTCATTATCCAACAGCTGTTGTGCGACAGCTGGTGGTGTAATTAGGTTGAGCAACCGGACATTACCTTGATGGTTTTCTAGTACGCGTATGCTACACGTATATACACACACACAAACACACACACACACACACACACACACACACACACACTAAAATTAGAACAAAAGTCTTCTTATATTTTATTTGTTTATTAACGTTTTTCCAATTCCTCAAAGGCTTTTAAAATTTCATCCTGTAAACTTAATAGGCGCTCAAAGCAGACGCGACTCATACTAACACCAGAATTTGTAGGAAAATTAAGATCGGTCCCATCTATAAGCTCTCTAAGATGTAAAGTGTTTTTGTTCATGAATTGGCTGACAATCGCCAATTTAAATCCGGTGTGATTCATCGTTCGTATTTCCGTCACTTTATTGTTACCTCTGGCCACAAGTATCCAATCTTCATTAGACATCTTGAAATAATCTTTTATAATTAGTTCCAATAATTTGAAGTGTTAAACGTAATATAATACGATCGTTAATATATTGACGATTCGCTGACGCCGAAAAGGGTTGTAATATAACTTTTAAATTTGCACCCCGCGTTTAATCGAAAGAGCTAAGTAGTTAACCGCGAAGCTACCGTTAAGTGTGGCGACAGATGTTACCAAGCGGGTGGTGGTGGTGGTGGTGGTGGTAAATTTGCTTAAGATTATAAACTTCAAGTTTTAAAAAACAACAACGTTATAGTACGTCGTGTCAAATGACACACCGTTTAAAATGTCTACATTTAAAGTTCACCAAAATAATGACGTAAAAACTAAATATGATATGACGTTAGCATACATATCATTCAATCTAATCACTCTAAAGTACAAATCAATAATTTTTATTGATTAAGGGGCTGGGTGAGTTATTTTTATCACTATTCGCCCTTCCCCTTCCCTTTGTCCGCAACCCCTTCCCCCTTCTCCCATCCAACCTTGCGTCATCACACTAACCTCAATACCAACCGCTAGATAAACAGACCGTACTACTACCCACACTATACCTTGGACAGACAAAGGCTGTATGACAATCCTACAGACAAATATTTATTCAACTAATATCACAACCCCCTACAAACCACTCCAACAGACTGGGATACATAACTTGTAGACACCACTCCTCGATGAATATCTCTTGCACCCTACCTACATCGACAACTTTGTCCGCCGCCCTCGCCCCCGTCCCTAGTATGAACTCGGTTACCAACAATTTCAAAACATGCATGTTCCGAGTTCAAAACCAACCTTCACCGACACTAGTATGAACTCGGCCCCTAACACTTCCAAAACATGCCTGTACTAACTTTGAAACCACCCTCGGTGAAAACTTCACCGACCCTAGTATGGACTCTACACCTAGCGATTCCAAAACATGCAAGTTCCGAGTTCAAAACCAACCTTCACCGACACTAGTATGAACTCGGCTACCAACAATTCCAAAACATGCATGTTCCGAGTTCAAAACCAACCTTCACCGACACTAGTATGAACTCGGCTACCAACAATTCCAAAACATGCATGTTCCGAGTTCAAAACCAACCTTCACCGACACTAGTATGAACTCGGCTACCAACAATTCCCAAACATGCATGTACCATCGTTCCAACCTGCCTCAGTGCTAACAAAATTCCCCGACCCTAGTATGAACTCGACTGCCATCAATTCCTAAACATCCATGTACCAACTTTGTAACCTGCCTCGGTGAAAACTTCACCGACCTTAGTTTAACTCTCCCTAACATTTCCAATGATGCATGTACCAACTTTGCAACCTGCCTCGGTGAAAACATCTCCGACAGTAGTTTGAACTCGGCTGCCAACAATTCCTAAACATGCCTGTCCCAACTTTGTAACCTGCCTCGGTGAAAACTTCACCGACCCTAGTATGAACTCTAGACCTACCGATTCCAAAACATACATGTTCCGAGTTCAAAACCAACCTTCACCGACACTAGTATGAACACGGGCCATAACAATTCCAAGGATGCATGTACCAACTTTACAACCTGCCTCAGTGTTAGCAAAACTCCCAGACCCTAGTATGAACTCAACTGCCAACAATTCCTAAACATGCATGTCCCAACTTTGCAACCTGCCTCGGTGCAAACTTCACCGACCCTAGTATGGCCTCTCTACCTATCAATTCTAAAACATGGATGTACCAACTTCGAAACATCCCTCTGTGTTAACAAAACTCCCCCGACCCTACTATAGACTCGACCCCTAACAATTCCAAAACATGCATGATCTAGCTTCGAACCTCCCTCGGTGAAAACGTCACCGACTCGTGTATAAATTCTGTCCCAACCAACTCCAAACCTTCCCTGGGCACCCGAATAAAAATAACTCACCCAGCCCCTTAATCAATAAAATTATTGATTTGTACTTTAGAGTGATTAGATTGAATGATATGTATGCTAACGTCATATCATATTTAGTTTTTACGTCATTATTTTGGTGAACTTTAAATGTAGACATTTTAAACGGTGTGTCATTTGACACGACGTACTATAACGTTGTTGTTTTTTAAAACTTGAAGTTTATAATCTTAAGCAAATTTACCACCACCACCACCACCCGCTTGGTAACATCTGTCGCCACACTTAACGGTAGCTTTGCGGTTAACTACTTAGCTCTTTCGATTAAACGCGGGGTGCAAATTTAAAAGTTATATTACAACCCTTTTCGGCGTCAGCGAATCGTCAATATATTAACGATCGTATTATATTACGTTTAACACTTCAAATTATTGGAACTAATTATAAAAGATTATTTCAAGATGTCTAATGAAGATTGGATACTTGTGGCCAGAGGTAACAATAAAGTGACGGAAATACGAACGATGAATCACACCGGATTTAAATTGGCGATTGTCAGCCAATTCATGAACAAAAACACTTTAAATCTTAGAGAGCTTATAGATGGGACCGATCTTAATTTTCCTACAAATTCTGGTGTTAGTATGAGTCGCGTCTGCTTTGAGCGCCTATTAAGTTTACAGGATGAAATTTTAAAAGCCTTTGAGGAATTGGAAAAACGTTAATAAACAAATAAAATATAAGAAGACTTTTGTTCTAATTTTAGTGTGTGTGTGTGTGTGTGTGTGTGTGTGTATATACGTGTAGCATACGCGTACTAGAAAACCATCAAGGTAATGTCCGGTTGCTCAACCTAATTACACCACCAGCTGTCGCACAACAGCTGTTGGATAATGACCTAAGTGCTTCGCAGAGAGACACTTAGTGAACCCCATTAATCAATGACGGGTGTCAAAATTTAATTAGGCGGGCTATCAAGTTGATGATGGTCCAGTGGGTGTGACCAATATTAACTCTGGACGTGTACGGTCCCAGTCAAACGAAAAGCTTTGGTGTCGGATCGATAAGTAACAGGTGTGGTTAAATGGATGTTCTATTTTCGGTAACCGTTCGTTGTGTTGCTGAATGGTCCCTATACAAAGTCCACGCTAGTGTTAGTCTTTTATTTAAAACATACATACAAGCAAATAAACAAACCAACAAATTAAACAACAAAGAAAAGAAATATATTAAATAAACAAATAAACAAAGTAATTAAAATCAAATTACGTAACTAGTTAATAATAATTTAACTAATTATAAAATAAAATTAAAAATTTAAAAATTCAAAAAATTAAAATCCAATTACGTAACTACTCAATAAAAAATAATTAAAAAGTAAACAAATAATCAAATTACGTAACTCGTTAATAAAAATTACACAATATAAACAAAGTAATTAAATTAAACAACAAGTAAACAAACAAATTAAACAAAATAAAAATGCGATCAAAGTAATTAACACCTAGTAATTCTTAAACATGTATGGTTCGAGTTCAAAACCAACCTCGGTGAAAACTTCACCGACCCTCGTATAAACTCTACACCAACCAACAACAAAACATTGCCTCGGTGAAAACCAAAAACCTATGATACTGTCCGTATAACTGTTAGTGAAAAGCACGGGATCCAACCGGGGGGAAAAAACCGATTAACGTGGTAACAGATGTTCCCACACTTAACGCTGGCTTTGCGGAGAGGCACTTAGCTCTTTCAATTAATTATCATACCCCCTGCTGTGTTCGTTTCGGCGAACAACACATAAAATCGGTGAAGCATAACAAGATTTAATTGGGTGTGATGGCCCCGTGGGTGCGATCAATACATTCCCATTAAAACGGGCAGCGGCGAGAAAACCTCACTAGTAGATCGATAAGTAACACATGTTGCCCGCCTGGTTAAAGGCTGGTATACAAAGACTGTTCTAGTACATGGTAGTGTTAGTCTTTTATTTAAAACATACATACATTCAAATAAATAAACAACATTAAACAACAAAGAAAAAGAAATATATCAAATAAATAAATAAACAAAAGTAATTAAAATCAAATTACGTAACTAGTTAATAATAATTTAACTAATTATAAAATAAAATAAAATTAAAAATAAACAAAATAAAAATAATTAAAAAGTAAACAAATAATCAAATTACGTAACTCGTTAATAAAAATTACACAATATAAACAAAGTAATTAAAAAAATTCAAACTAATTTAAAAAGTAAAAGTTAATTAAAAATAAACAAATAATAAATTAAAACTACAAAATTAAAAATTAAAATCAAATTACGTAACTAGTCAATAAAAATTTAAAAAAAAATTAAAATTAAAAAATAAAATTTAAGGGGGAAGGCTCCGGTAAAAAAAACTTTTTTAATACTCGTTAGAAAACAGTTATTTCTATACAGCTTTATTAAGATACATCCGCAAATGAATTTCCACTACAAAAAATTGGTGAAAAAATCTTGGTAACTATGACAACGGCGGCCATCTTGAAAAATTAACCCCTTCGTAGGTTTTCCACCATTCATAAAATATTACATTTTAAGCCCAATAAACAATCAATTCATAATCTTCTTCCATATTTTGGGGTAATCAGCTAAAAATTTTAAGTGCATATCTTCAAACTAATTTTTTATGAATTTTCAAAATTCGTGTCCGTTCAAAACACTAGTTTTAATGCCCCAAAATTCCCCAAAGTTAAGTGTTTTGAATGGACACAAATTTTGAAAATTCATAAAAAATTAGTTTGAAGATATGCACTTAAAATTTTTAGCTGATTACCCCAAAATATGGAAAAAGATTATGAATTAATTGTTTATTGGGCTTAAAATGTAATATTTTGTGAATGGTGGAAAACCTACGGAGGGGTTAATTTTTCAAGATGGCCGCCGTTGTCATAGTTACCAAGATTTTTTCACCAATTTTTTTTAGTGGAAATGCATATGCGTATGTATCTTAATAAAGCTGTATAGAAATAACTGTTTTCTAACGAGTATTAAAAAAGTTTTTTTTTACCGGAGCCTTCCCCCTTAAGGACATGGGCGGGTGTACTTTTCGTCATAAATCCACTAAATCATCGATTTCCCACTTTTACTTCATCTATACAGAAAAACCATCGTTGAATCTAAAAATGACATTGTTATGACCCTAAAAACAGTATTTATTTATAAAAAACCGGGTTCAAAGTAGTGTGTACAGGGTCATTTGTTATTTTTTTGGTAAAAATAGCCATTTTTCGACCTAGAAAAGTACTATTAGGCTTCACGGAAACCTAATGTGTTTCATATCAATGGAAAGGCCGTGACCTCCTTTCTTTATTTGTTCTAAAATTAAAGGACCAATCAAAATACTTATTTTAATGTGATTATTTTTCTACGTCATAAAGTTGTTTATTTTATTCAGTCGGGTTTTTCCGGTATGCAAATTTTTGACCTCAATTTTTTCATTGGCGTTCGACGGCGGAAGCTAGTTAGCGATTGGTCGTTTTGCTTCGTAAGTAAACATTCCCTTAGTTTCAGCGCGTTGCTAAGTTTGATCTAGTTTTGTATCTCTAAGCTTCTGTGAAATACTTACATTATTTTAACTTATAATTATTTCAATTAAATATACTATTAACAGTTTAGATTAGTTTGTGTGAATTATCATAAGCAGTGAGACGATTTAATTTGTTTCTCTTTCGATAATGGGTAGAACAAAACACTCGCTAAAAATAGATACACACAAACATCTAACTAATTTACTAAAGCAAGGGCACGTCCGAATGCAACTGATTGCAGCTACCTCTACTCAATCTAGCACTATTCAGACAAGCACTGGTGCAGATGTAATATGCACATTTACTAAGAAACTGCGACAATGTAAGACACAGTTTTTACAGACAGAAGAAAGCACTGTTACATCTAGTACTGGTAGTGCTAATTGTAAACCACAGCCATGCAGAATTATTGTCGAATGTGATTTGCTTCTTGATGTTATCAATACATTTCCTCGCCCACTGTGATGTAGTGGCTACTATTAATGAAAACAGTGTAAAGGGTTTGCTTCAAGCATGGTGTGGCAGTAATAAAAATGTTGTAAACCGTAAGTATACAACTGCAAAAGAATCCAGAACAAGGCCATTCACAATAAACAAAGACATCGTCTTATCATAATTGGCTTTAGCAGTGGCGTAGGCAGGGGGGGGGGGTAGGGGGGGTCATAACCCCCCCCCCCATAGACCCCTCGGTATATATAATCGAAAGTTTGAGGGGGGGGGGGGCAAATCGAAAGTTTGAGGGGGGGGGGGTGCAAATGGAAAGTTTGTCCCCGGGTAAAAATTGGAACCCCCCCCCCCTTGAGACGATCCTGGCTACGCCACTGGGCTTTACACATGAGACCATGCAAAATATACTGCTGTTTCTGCGATAGCATAATTCAATTTTGGGCCCAGGCATGTTATGGCATTGCTGTCAAAAGAAGGAAACCATAGTCGAAGACTCAATGAAGGACGCCAAAAAAGACGCGTTGACAACAGCTTTTCTACAGCTCTAGGTAAAACAAAGAGCGCCAGAAAAAAAGAAAACTAACAGCTGAACAAGCTCAGAAGGAATATATTCAGCAGCACCATACTTCAGGCTATGAATGTGGTCGATTTTAGTGACATACAGCTGTAAATTTTCATTTTTTGCAACTTTTTGTTGGTTTTTTGCGTTTTTCTCAATTTGATGTTTTTTGTACAATTGTTGAAATAACTTTGTTAATAATTATCAGAACTGAACTAAATTTGCTCCAGTTACTCTGTATATATGTTCAAATAAAACGTATTGAACACTTTTGGAATTTTTGTAAAGATTTTTTTTTTATTGTTTAAATAGTGAAAAAATTGGACGAAATAATGACATTTTTACAGTGATGTATCGAAAAAAAAAGTAAAAAAAAAACTATCCTCTTTTTTTAAAATGTAATCAATAAGAAGTCTTAAACACATGTGTCTGCAGATTATATTAAGTTTTCATGAAATTTGTACAAACCATTTTTGAGTTATTTCCATTTAAAAATCGTCAATAAAATCCAATATGGCCGCCGTCACCATGGCAACGGAGGATTTAAAAAATTAAAAAAAATATTTTTATGCTTAACTCTTTGAGTTATAACTATTAGCCAAGTATTACATCTTTAGACTTGGAAATAAAGAAGTTGGTACTCATCACCCGCCCATGCCCTTAAATAACTTAAAAAATTAAAATCAAACTAATTTAAAAAATACAATCAAAGTAATTAAATTACGTAACTCGATAATAAAAATTAATTAAAAATTTAAAAACTCATTAAAACTAATTAAAAAATACATTAAAATTACGTAACTAGGTCAAAAATTAATTAAAAATTTTAAAAACTCATTAAAACTAATTAAAAAACGCATTAAAATTACGTAACTAGGTCAATGATGATGTCACAAGGTCACTAATTACGTCACAAGGTCAATGATTACGTCACAAGGTCACCAAAAGGTGACTCACCCTTCACTCCTCCGCCAACCCAAGTTGGCGTAGTATTTTACTATATGTCTTTGCGCCTTCACCCTTCGCTCCTCCACATCCCGATGCGCCAGGCTGGGAGTATTTTGCTATATGTCATTGTACCAGGCTGCGCCTTCCACATCCGCTCCTCCCGAGTATTTTACTATATAACCTTTGCGCCTGCGCCTGCGCTCCTCCGCCAGGAATACGCTCCAAAAGTGACCTAATATACTACTATTCTACCTTTCCAATTGGCATTCAATTCTAAAAGTAAATGGGTATCTTTACTTGTGTTTTTACATATTGGTAATTATTCAATGCTTTATTTGTCCATGTAACTGCTCATCCATATTGCTTGCTTTAGAAGTGCAGTTTCTGTCTGGAATCTTAACAAATATTTTCAATTACCCTGAAATTATATTTAGAAATATTTTAAAAAGAACACAGAAGTCAAAGAAATTTTGAATAGTTTGCTAAAACTGCTTGTAACAAAACAAATCTACGCCAGCAAAAAAAACGATTCCCGACCAAACATTATTAAAAAGTGACATCAAAGATTACCTTACTGTCATTAACGCTCCCGACGAAACATGTTTAGCCATTATAGTACCTAATTGCAAAAGTAATTAAAATATGACGTCGCAGGCTGTAAACCTTTCGTGCACAATAAAATCAAATTCAAATGAAGTCACTTGCATTGCTATGTTAACCGTTTAAAAAACGATAGAACACGATTATGATTCCAATCATATATGCCCTACTTATTAGCAGTGGTTATCGATCATTACCGCTGTATAATTTTTATTTCAACTTTTTACTTGTTTTGGTTAATCTCATATTGCGTTTAAAAGGTGAGTTTTCAAAAATCCTAATTTATAAAAGCCCAATGTGCGCACATCTCTCTCTCTCTCTCTTTCTCTGTCCGCAAAAAATTTTCGCCGGACATCACGTCAGAATCGGCAGCGATATATCGAGAATTTTTTACGGACTTTTGTTGAAAATAATATGTTAGATGTTTTAAATGTATAACCACAATTTTATTTAAAGAAGAAAAATAAAAATTTAAGGCGTATTCGAATGTAGAGAAACAGTATTATTTATGCAACCGGAAAAGCATTAATATATGTGAAAAAGAACGCATAAAACTGTGACGTCACTATTGCTTATACATTAACTATTGACGTCATCTGCCTAAATAGCGAAGATGTTAGTGTACATTAAACCACGCAGGTGGTGCGGGTTCGAGACACACCAAGTCAACTTGGTTAATGTATTTATTTTTATTATGCTCGGGCTAAACTTAAAAAAAAAATTCTTTTAGGAATCTAGATCTAGATCTAGATTGTCGGGTGTCCGATAGGGCACTTCCCGGCGCCGCAGGCGCTTCAAATTTGGCAGGATCTTGCCTTGGGGCGACAGAACACGGGGGCCGGTTGGCCGAAAAGTCTACGATGAGGGGGTCAAAACTGACCTCGACTGACCGGTACCTTATATGAGCTATAAATCGAAAAAAAATGTCCACGGATTAAACCTCTTCATAACTCTTGAGGTCGTAGACCGACCCTCGGGCGAATTAATTAAGCATGCAAATTCTCAATGTTTTCGAAAGCCTAAGCGAAGCTGGGCAGCATGCCTAGTTTACTTAAAATAGTAAAACATTGAGACTAACACTGTTTTTAGTGGGATTATCGTCATTTCTTTAAGCTTTCTAACTAGCATATTTATTTTAGGTTTATCCGTTTAGCAGACTATGCAAAATGTCTCACAAACTAGGTACCCTATTAGCGGTATCGATATCGCATTTTCATGTTCCTTCATTTTATAGGAATTATGTCACAAATTTGTATACATTTTTACTTTCTCGTATATACGAAGTATAGAGAAAGTCTTGTAATCGTGCAAAAAAAAAAATTAAAAAATTGAGATTTTTGCAAATCTCGACGTTTTACACCTCACTGATACGGAAAAACATAATTTTGCAATCTTGTCCGTATGTCTGTGTGTGTGTCTGTCTGTCTGTGTGTAAACAGGATAACTTGAGTACTGTTACAGCTAGGTTGATAAAATTTCATATATAAGTATTTTATCAAAATCGTAGATCCTGATAAACTTTTGAGCGATTTCCGATAACCGGAAGTGGTACTTTTTCTACTTTAAATTTTTCAAAAGCCTATAACTTGGATACTATTTCAGATAGATAAATGAAATTTCACAAGTTCGTATAACATCTAATTCTCTACCTTCTGTCAAATTTGAGTAATTTCCGTTGACCGGAAATAGTAATTTACGTCATTTCAGATTTCTCAAAAAACGCATGTAAATAATAATATTGCGCACTATTATGAACATCTTTATTTAGTGTTGCTTGGTGCGCAATTCTTTTTTCTATGAGATTCTATTTTATTTTTAAAAGTTTTAAGTATTTAAAATGGATCAAAAATCATAACTATGTCCCGAGTTCCCATCCCTTCTTGTTTTATATATGAATATTCGAGAAAGTTTAGGTGAGATCACTCCCGGTTTATTAATGATATTTTCACAAATGTTTTTACTTTCTTCTTCAGACTTTCACTAGCTGTAAAACCCGACTTTCAAAATAGTAAAACCCGACTAACAAAATATACCCCGTAGGCCTAAGTATTAGCGATATCGATACTACATTTCTATGCTTTCGTATTCCGTTATATTTTTATTATAGGGCGCCACAGGTGGGTGCAATTTTCTCTATATACGGTATATAAAAGTAAACGCCGATTGCGTTTTCGGGGCGTTATTCCGATCGCCGTCAAACTTTGGGGAGTTGATTAGAACACTCCCGAGAAGGTTTCTGTAAAAAAAAAAATCTTTTTTTTTTTTAATTTCGCAAGGGCGACGCCATGGAATGTTAGGATTTTTCTCTATATACGGTATATAAAAATAAAAGACGATTGCGGTTTGACACAGTTTATCCCGATGCCATAAAACTTTAGTGAGTTGATGAATACTCCCGAAAAGGTTTCTGGGATGGGACGGGGGGAATAGGGGTGGGTGGGTGGTGGGGAAGGATGGATTTGCAGGATGCGATTTGGCGCCTTGGTCTTTCCCGTGAGCGCTATGACGAATACGTTCGCTCTAAACAGTGCGATAGACAATGAATAGGATGGGGCGTTACAAACGCTTACTAAATTGAATCAGGCGTGTCCTCTGGCGCCCTGGTAGGGTGCGATTAGCCCAAAGGCTCACATGGGCCGCTGAGGGCCCTGTAATACGTTTTATTTTAATAATTAGATAAATTAACCAAGGTTAGATTATTAACTGGGATGTTTATTTTTGTCCGTAAAAAAATCCAAACAGTTTCGTGACTTTGCGAATGATGCAATTAGCATCTATTTTTAGATAATCCAATCTAAGATTAGACCATTAGTAACGCTTACAAATTGCATCAGTCACACTGATGTTTAAAACACGTCAAATAATTTTTGTACGTGTTAAATAACAAATCCTGTTCATTTGTGTCACTTTAGCGAATGGCGCAATCTGCATCATTGTTAACAGGATGCTATTTGGCACGATGGCGCCTGTTAGTTATAAGGAGCCAGGGGCCTTATGCGGCGCCTATGTGATAGTGTAATCGGGGGTGGGGGGGGGGGTGGGGTCCTGATAGCGGCCTGTTACATCCCTGACACATTGGCGGTCACTGAAGTGTGGTCTACCTCATTATTTCGGCGTGTGATTAATGCACACTCAAGGTTTTTTTGCCGTAGTGTAGGTAAACCCGTGTCCCGATATTTATGATTTAAGCGCAGGTAATGTTTACATTTAAATAACTCACTTTTAGAAAACAAGGTCACGAGTCTAAGAATATAGGATTGGTAACTCATGGATGAAACCCTTATATATTTCGTCGGACTTTCTTCTATTCCCACGGCAATGTGCGGGGACGGGTACGCTAGTTTATATAAACAATTTATACTTTTCTCAGTGTCCGCCCCGTGGGAAACCCCCCCCCCCCCCCCCCATCCTAAAAAAATAATTTCAAGTGCTCCCGCCTACCGGAGAAAAGTCTTGAAGAATCACTGATGACTTGCTTTTAGGTGCACAAAACTTGTCTGCTTTTATCTTTCTACTGCTCTTGTACAATTCAAGACAGGGACTCGGGATGGGATCTTAATTTTGCGACCCATGTTTAGCAATTACCAACTATCTGTTAATTGATTTGGGGTTGTACTGCAGTGTCTGTCGATTTGAGCTCTTGAACGGTCAGAATGGTCTGTTGAGAGAGAATGTTCTGTTATATGTTAAGACTGGTCTGTTGAGAGATGGTTGTGTACGGTAAGACTGTGACTGAGAGATGCTGGTGTCTTGAGTACCGTTTAAGCTAGGTTGATGAAATTTCATAAAAACGTATTACTTAAGTATTACATCAAATTTATAGTTCTGTATCAGTTAACCGGATGGGGAACTTATTATTCTTTTGGTTTTTCAAAAGTCTATAACTTCAGTAGTGTTTCAGCTAATTTTAATGTGATTCTTTTTTCCTACGTCATAACGTGTTTATTTTACTCACTCAGGCTTTTTCCGGTATGCAAATTTTTACCTCAATTTTTTCTATGACATTTAGTGGCGGAAGCTAGTTAGCGATTGGTCGTTTCGCTTCGGAAGTAAACATTCCCTTAGTTTCAGCGCGTAGCGATGTTTGATTTCGTTTAATCTTGTTTTTCTAATCGGCTGTGAAATACATCATTTTAACATATAATTATTTAAATTAAATAAAATATACTATTAACAGTTAAGATTAATTTGTGTGAATTATAAGCAGTGAGAGGATTATATTTGCTTCTTTATCGATAATGGGTAGAACCAAACACTCGCTAAAAATATATACACACATCCTAATTAAAGCAATGGCACGTCCAAATGCAACTGATTGCAGCTACCTCTACTCAATCTATCCAGAAAAGCACTCATGCAGATGCAATAGGCACATTTACTAAGAAACCACAGCAATGCAAGACACATATTTTCAGGCAGAAGAAAGCAATGCTATATCTAGTACTGGTAGTGCTAATTGTAAACCAGTCATGCAGAAGGAAGCTATAAATATAATACAGCAGTGCAGTTATGGCCGCCTGTTGGGGGAAACAAGACTGCAGAAGAAACGGGGAAGGCAAGATTAGCATCGCTGCACTTTAATTACTATACAGATGAGTATCCGCAGCACCAATTTCGCCCTCCTGGAGAAGATAGCGTGTGATATAAGCGGGACGAGGCTGACCACAAGTACCCATGTGGACATCCAAAAGGATCCACAATTTCCTCGACTGACTCCACAAATATGTGGCCTGTTTATGAAAGGCTATCGGATGTGGCACTCCTAAAGCCATGTAAACTAAGGTCAACGCAAAATGCAAATGAAAGTTTGCATGATTGTATTTTGGGCACGCTGCAGCAAGGTGAATTTTCATTCCGCAAATAGAGTTCAATATGCTGCTGTTTCTGCAATATCAGAATTTAATTTTGAGCCCATGAATGCTAAGACGTTGCTTTCAAAATAAGGAAACCATAGTCGAAGACTAAGTGAAGGACGCCAAAAAAGACGCCTTGACAACAGCTTTACTACAGCTTTAGGTAAAACCAAAAAGCACCAGAAAAAAGGAAACTTGCAGCTGAACAAGCTTACAAGAAATACATTCAGCAACACCATATTTCTGGCTATGAATTTGGCCAGTTTTAATGACATGCAACTGTATATTTTCATTTTTTGCAACTTTTTTTTTTTTTCGTTTTTCTGAGGTTTATGTTTTTTGTATCCTTGTTAAAATAACTTGATAATAAATAACAGAACTAAACTAAATTTGTTCCATATACTCTCTATATAGATTCAAATAAAACTGATAGAGCACTTTTAGATTTTTTTTCGTTGAAATAGCGAAAATATTCGACGAAGTAATAATATTTTTTATTACAGTGATGTATGGAAAAAAAAAGTAAATAAAGAATTATCTTCATTTTTTGTGTCTCAAACTCATCTGTTTCCAGACTATATTAAGCTTTCATGAAATTTGTACAAACTATTTTCAAGTTATTTCCATTTAACTCTCGTCAAAAAAATCCAACATGGCCGCCATTACCATGGAAACGGAGGCTTTAAAAAATAAATAAAGAAAGAAAAGAGTGGGTAGCTTCCTAAATATTAGCAAAGGTGTCTAATAGATAATGTAATAGATAATATAAGAACCCACAATTTTTTGTACTCAAAATCGTATTGATCTATGTGTTATAAAACTGTATGAACTCCTAAAATAACAAACATTGTTTACAAAAATAATAGAAGCTTTATTTGTGTGTGTGTGTGTGCAAATGTTGATATTTATTTCTTAAACTTACTTCATATTTTAGACATCGTATTTTAGACCGTTCTCTTATTTACTTCGTGTAACCTTTTTATTTTTACTATTTCGTGAACAGTTTTCTGAAAAATTTGAGTTGTTACATTTAGCACATGATTGACAGGTAAAACAAAACAACAACAACACATAAAAAACGTTTTCAAAATCTCTGTTATGAAAGAAGAAATTATTTTTAAAACTCTCGAGAAATATGATTCACTTTACATTGAAACAAAAGTTGCCAAATATAGTGTTAACAAATTGAAATATATTTTTACAATGCTAAAGCATTTACACTTCATACTAAATTGTCCTTTGTAACATTAGTTGGGCATATTTTATTCGTATAATTTTAGCGGAATTAAAATTTAATTCCACCATTCAACCTGTCAATTTCATGTTAAATGTAACATTTTTAACATTTTTCAGAAGTCTCTAAATTAATTAATGCTCAAAATGAGTGATGCAAATAAGGAACATGGTGACGCAGATGAAGGCTTAAATTTAAATAGAAGTAAGTAAACTAGTTTGGACTTAGCGTAGAATATTTTCAAATATATGTAATTTCGTGACTATTTTCGTATCTACTCTAAAGTATAAACTTGAACATGTACAACAAAAACAACTTACATAACACCTCCCATATATATATGTATATATATATATATGCACATTTTTTACCTCAATTTTTTTCTGTGGTGCCGCTGATGAAAGCTTAAATTTAAATAGAAGTAAGTAAAAAAGTTTGGACTTAGCGTAGAATATTTTCAAATATATTTGTTAGTGTCTATTTTCGCATCTACTCTAAAGTATAAACTTAACATGTACAACATAAATAACTTATATAACACCCCCATATATATATATATATATATATATATATATATATATATATATATATATATATATATATATATAATACATTCTTAAATACCTGCACACGCACAAACTTTCATACCCACGTCCAACGTACGTATGCACTTATGTAGCCCACGTACATAGGTACACATGCACATACGCACATAAGTACATTCACACAAAGACCTACGTACATTCGCACATACGTACATACATATAAATAGACACACAGACAAACGGACATAGATTTGTATTTAATATTATCAACTTATTGACTAATGATAGTTGAGAGCTTTTAAAAATAGTGACAATTCGTTTTGTTTCTATTGCAGATTTTCAAGAACAACTGCACGGAAATAATATTGAAGATATATTTATACCAATTGATGAACTACGTATTAATTTACTACCGGCGAATATGAGATATACAGAAATAATAAAAGGCATTCGTGTATTAAAAAAATTACTGGTACACATATCAACTCCCACTACTAGTGATCAAAGACCACCGTTAGTGCCAGATACAAATGTTCCGTATCCTTACTTTCATTGCAAAGGTACGTCCACACTGCGTACCGGGATTGGGAGAGTTTTACGTGTAGCTAAAATGAAAGAACCTTGTAATTGCAAAATATGTGATGAACCAGGAGCAGAAAAAATTAATGAATATTATCATGTCGCAGTGGTCGTACCAAAATATGTCATTTTTGACGAAAGTGAAGTAACACTTTCAGGCTGTAAAATAACTCTTTCAAATCCTCTCGGTTCACATGAAATTTTCTTTCGAATGGTCACTGGCTCAGACATTCCAGGAGACTGGATTATGATTTGGGGTTGCATACACAATATAGATTTAGGACGTAGATTGAAGTATCTGTTAAAAAAGTTTGAGGACCTTAATAAAACTTTTACAAAAATGTGTAAGCGCTTAAACAATTTAGATGATCTCACATTTGTTATTCGGATCAAATACAACCATTTGTACGAGGTCGCCATTGGATTTTGGTTGGACAGTAACGCAAGAGAAAATCAAGATCTATTAACAATGAACATTGTAAAATGTTTCGGTCCTATGGGAGCACTAATCCACAGAATAAGTTGGGAAAACGACCATCCCAGTTACGGACCTTTCAATGCTGAATTGAACCACACATCTCTAAAAGTTCATTTAAGATAAATAAACAATTTTATTAAAACTGTCAAAATGTTCATTATGTCTTGAATAATGTTTTTTAATGAATAAAAGCTAAGTTTACTTTTAAATAGATTCATTATGTATCAGTTTTCTTATATTGTGGTTTATGTTATGTAAATATATATGTAATATATATTTTAAATTATTAACATGCTTTACTTGTAAAACGTTTGTTTTAAGATAATTATTTACTAAATAAATTGATTTTGATTGTTTCTTTTAAACAAATCATCACAGTAGAATCAATTGCACATAGCTATAACTATTTTATCCGTTGCGAGCGTTAATTTTCGTTATGGCACCATTTAATTGTTACCGATTATGCATTTTAGACGCTTGCTATCGTTATTGTTGTGATAACAGATGGCTATTGTATCAGAAAAAAAAACCGGGAGTGATCTCCCCTAAACTTTCTCGAATATTCTAATATAAAATTACGAGGGATGGCAACTCAGGACATAGACAATATTTGTTATCTATTTATATTTATAATAGAATAGAATCTCGTAAAAAAAAAAGAATTGCACACCAAGTGAAAAGTTTCCCTTTCAAACCTGACGGTCTAAGGGGCAAGTGAAGTAGAGTTCACTTGCTTCTGTGACCTCGGCATATGAAGAGATAGTTTTGTCAGCACTATGCCCAGCCGCCTTTACTTTCCCTAACAGGAGTTAGGTACCCATCAGAGTTGGGTGGACTCAGGGACAGTCTACTGACTCGAGACTTACGGGTTAGCAGTCCAGCTCTCTACCGCTGGACCACTCCGTCCCACACCAAGTGAACGCCAAATAATTTGAGAGAAGGTAGAGAATTATATCTTTTACTTACGTGTCAAATGTCATGCATCTATTTAAAATAGTACGCAAGTTATAGGCTTTTGAAAAATTCAAAGTAGAAAACGTACCACTTCCGGTTATCGGAAATCGCTCAAAAGTTGATCAGGATCTACGATTTTGATAAAATACTTACATATGAAATTTCATCAACCTAGCTGTAAAGGTACTCAAGTTATCGTGTTTACACACAGACAGACATACGGACAAGATTGCAAAATTATGTTTTTCCGTATCAGTGAGGTGTAAAACGTCGAGATTTTTACAAATCTCGATTTTTTAACACGATTACAATACTTTCTCTATACGAGAAAGTAAAAAGCCAGACCTAGGTTCGTTAGACAGCCTCTGCACGGTTGCGATAGAGCGCTCCTCGTTAACCGCTAGGTGTCATGGGCATCGGGTGCGACTACTGGTTCAGCTTAGTAATTAAATTTAGTAACTCAAAATATTGGTAATGTAAAGTGCTCGTTAAAACTAATCTAGTCGTCAGAGTGTATTAAGTATTACCTCTGACCGACTATGAAGGACGCATAATCAATAACTCTATAGTTTATATTGTCCTCATTTTCTAAATAAACCAATTTAGCTTTAGTGTTCTCAGTTGTAAAGTGGTTATCCATTAGCAACGTTAAGCTTTTTTTATATTATGAATTTTTACCGCGATCCCCCCCCCCCTCCCCTTGCCCTCCCGTCGTCTCATATCGTCTAAAAATCCAGATCCATTCTAAAATGAGGCCAAACCTCAACCTACAAAATAAATTATTTAAGAAAATGCTAATTGAGAAATAAAATTTAGTTTCGAAAGTAATTTGTTTTAGTAAGAAAGGTTTGTTCTTAACACTTCCTTAACCTTACTTCCCCCCCCCCCCCCCCCCCACCCGCTCGTCACACTTCATTACAAAAGTATCCCCTACTCTTTGGGAGTATTACTTCGTTTGTAGAAGACCACTGGTTGCAAATTTTGTGATTTCTATACTTAACTGCAAGTCAATGTCTACAATTGCATCCAAAATACTAAATTTAAAAGCTAGAACAATGGTAAAAAATAAGTTTAACTGGCGGTTGGTAATATGCCGTGTCCTTCGACACGAGCAGGTGCAAATCAGCATTCTGCATATTAAGATGGGCTTTGCTGCTTAACGTATTGCTGAAACTACTGAGTAAATTGTTGAGAGAGAATATTACCTCAGAGATGTAGCGACCCATTCCGACGCCCAAGGCGAACTATCAATGTTGCATCCCCATCATATCTGAGATATTTTGTCTGAGGTCATTTGTCCATGATATCATTTGTACTCATATATTTTGTTCTGATACATTTTGTCCATGATATTATGTCCTTGATATAAATTGTCCTGAGATCATTTGTCCTAAGTTCATTTGTCTGTGAGATATTTTTGTCTGGGATATTTTGTCTGAGATAATTTGTCCTGTGATAATTTGTCATGGAACCGTCCATTTAATTAGCTGGCTGTTAACATACGTTTTCTTTATTAGGCAAAGCAAGTCGTGAAACTGAAAAAAAATTGTGTAAAATGCGTTAGGCAATCATTGTCTGCAATATGGGTCAGCTTGGTCTGGTTTGTAAATCGCATGACCTCTAAACCGAAAATACCCTAATTTGAACCGTCGGCCAAATGAGGCTCGATAGTTAGGGCAGTATCTCATCTAGGAGAAAAACTCAAAAAATAAATAAAAATAAATACAAACAATTGTTGCCTTGTTTTTTTTGGATGGACAAATGCTATGGAAGCAAATCCAGAAACAAAAGCTGGCTGGAAACGCAGCCAATGGTCTTCATGACGCATAACAAGTTTACTTGTAGTTATTAACTGTGTTGGAAGAAATTACATCCAATATTACACTTCAGATCGAAAAATACTATTTCACAACAATGAACCTTGATATAACAATTCGTACTTTTTGAAAAATACTACAATTTTGTGTTTGTTTAATTATATGTACAAAACATTTTTGGGTAAAACCTTAATTTAGCGTCGGTTATTATTCCGGAATGGTATAGCAGTAAAAAAAACAACAGAAAAACAATGGCAAAGTCTGTAACACATTTCCGGAATCCAACGGAAGTACTGTAAACCATACTTTATTTAGCGTCATCTTTTGTTTTTAAAACAGAACGTTTAAAAATTGTATATATTTATTTTAATTGCGTGTTAAATACTGCTTTATTAATCATTTTGTATAACTAGTTATTTTTAAGTGATTCAGATAAAGATTTCTGCTACTAAACATTGTTTAACGGGGTTCGTACACAGTCTGGAAAAAGTCTTAAATTTAGAGAAGTGAATTTCAGACATTATTGGGGGGAGGGAGGGTGGGGGGGGAGAGAGTGTTAGACCTGTCTTTTTTATTTTTGTTGCGTGACTGACCGTGTAAATGTGTTACAAGTATTTAAAATTGTTATTTAATGAAAGAATGATCGGCCATACAAATCTTGACCTCTTTTTGTCTACCCGCTATTGTTCCTTTGTCTGAGGTTATAAAAAATTATGAGGGAAGCTGTAATTTAACTACCTGTATTTTCAATTCACTCTCCAAACTGTGTTTGAAATCTTTGCAAAAGCTGACGATTATGGCTAGACTGACCCACCCCTCCTAGTAACTAATATATATATATATATATATATATATATATATATATATATATATATATATATATATATATATGTATATATATATATACTTTCATTTTACTTGCTTCTAACATTTCATGTTAAATCATTATGTTGATTATTATCAAGGACATAACTTGGTTTGTCTAAAAGACCTCAAGAGTTTGACAAGAGAAATGGAGAAAAATATAGATGACGACGCAATTTTGAGAACTGCAGACGACATATCAACATATTTTACAGGTAAAGCCGCCTTATGTTTTTTTTCCTATTTTAATATCTCTAATTCTGGAGGCTACTTCTCATCGATAAAGAAATTGATCAGTAAAATTCCAAAGATACATGTTATATAAGCGACTTTGTTCCACATCTACTTACTCTTAATAGTCAAAATGTTATTAAATGCAACAGAACGCTGACAACTTTTAATTTAACTTGGCAATCATTTTATTTTATATATCTGTGTCGGTACTGCTGCTAGATTTGCATGTTAGATAGACTTCCCTCTCAAAAGTAAGGAACAATCATTTATTCAATTATTTCCAATCCTTAGTATTATCAATATAAAAGAAAAAAGATTAACTGATTAAACAGAAAAGTATCTTAATTAAGACAAAATCCACCAACGTCCACCGAGTCAGGGAAACTGCACGCAAGTGACTTTAAGTGGTTTACCAGAGTGAAGTACTGACAGGGTGATAAAGCTCATGTTAAAATGTGTTCAAGAATAAAAGTGTTGCGAAGTGAATTTGAGGAAAGGGTCAACACTTGAAGAACAACGTGAAACCACCGACAACAACGATCCAATATAAATCAAGGTCGGGACGGCATTGTTTCAGTTAATCGTTTATTACACTGTCAAACGAAACGATTATATCCACGATGACAAACGAATACATAATACTCACTAACACAACAGGACGAAGGCTGACCTCAACTATTTCCCTACCAACAAAATTCTACTCTCCAGTGTCACATTGTTACGTGCCTTGTAACACAGTTACACTCTTTTATTAAAATAAATCATTCCACAACATACATACTCTCAAAACCACGTAGTCCATTGAAATACCATTCATAACAAGACGTACCCAGGTAATATGGAAATAGGAATGTTTGGCAGTGAAACCTAAAACCTACCGATTCAGTGGGACTGTCTCATTATGGAGAATGGTGTTCTTGTGCGGAGAATACATGACGACACAAGAGGGTTAATACATTAAGTGGTGGTAACTAAACAGCAGCTGCAAGAAGAGGTGTTAAGGTTGTCACGTGACAGAGCGGAACACCAAGGGCAGGAGAGAACTCACAAATTATTACGACGTCGATTCTTCAGGCCCAATATGGAGATAGAGATTAAACGTCATTGTAAGGCGTGTTTGAGGTGTCCGCATGCAAACATTCCGGTTGTCAAAGTGAGACAACCATCAGGACACCTACTGGCGACAAAACCTCTAGAGATATAACTATACAATTATATGCCACATACCACGACCGCTTATCGCCACTTTTGTTGTTGTTTGGACGAAAGGCTTGACTTTCTCTTGACTTATAACTAGGTACAAAAGGAAATTTGGCTGGCTTATCAAATGCTAATATCAGGCGTATTAAAGAAATGCACATATCATTAAAATATTTTAATTAGAGCGATAAAGAATGAAATAAATTGTCGGCGGAGTTAGACGGGTTTCGACTGAAGACTTCGATATATATATATATATATATATATATATATATATATATATATATATATATATATAACATTTCGACGTAAACATTCAATATTTTAAAAAATGTACAAGTTCATAATAATTCAATTATTTCTTTATCTGTAAAGGTGCACATGAAGTACAAGAATGTCTTGAATTTCAAGATGAGATGGATCTACACAAACATCTGTTAAATTGCAGTAAAAATCCTGGCCATTTGCAGTTTGTACCGATAAATGAATTAACGTTTGACCACTTTCCTCCTGGTTACAGTGACAATGACCTGTATGACCTAACAAAATGCCTGGCCGACTTAACTGTCAGGATAGCCGTTAACTTCACCAGCCCAGACAGACCAGAATTTGTACCAGGCACTAAAGATCCTTATCCTTGCTACAACTCCAGAGGCCAGAACACACTGAGGACAGGGACGGGGAGGGTGTGCGAAGTGACCAAGTACACAGAGGAAACGTGGGGCAAGCGCAGAACTTGTCCATGTCCTGAATGTGACCACTCGGACACACCCAGCAAAGTGTGGTTGGAGGTTCGTGTGTTGACAGCCAGACATGTGGTGTTTAATGACAGTGAGGCCAGACAGTCCAGCTGTAGGTTATGGTTTGATGATGATAAAAGTCCAGTGGTTAAAATTTGTGGTTTGGAAATGAGTAAGTCTGATGTTATGGGTGACGGGTGTTGGTTTGAATGTGTGACACATGACTTAGCTGTTGGTGATACAATTATGAAGGCGAAAAGGCGATTTGAAAAATTGCGCGTTAAGGTCAGTGGAAAAAAGCAGTTTCGCACCAATGAGGACAAACTGACCATTATAGTGTCACATCCTCATGGCTGTTCTAAACAGGTCTCTGTAGGTCAATGGATACACAGGCAGATTATCAACAACGAGAAAACCAGGTACACGTACACTACTTGTACATGTTCTGGTAGTTGTGGGGCTCCTGTATACAGGTTGGGTACATTATGGTCTGAACATCCCCACAGTGGATCAAACTCTGAAGGATTAAATTATAGTGGTGTTTGGGTTGACTAAATTATCTGCTGAGAGTGGGGGGTGGGTAGTGTCCCACAACTCTTCTATTATATGCGCCCAAAATAAATGTTCATTTTTGAATATGTATATATATATATATATGTATATATATATATATATATATATATATATGTATATATATATATATATGTATATATATATATGTATATATATATATATGTATATATATATGTATATATATATATATATATATATATATATATATATATATATATATATATATATATATAACCAAAAATTCATGAATACCAATCGTATGACAATCTTCTACCCACGCCTCTGTTTACTTTTGTCTAGAATAAACATAATGGACTGTTTATTATTATTATATTATAATCTAAAAATTTTGTTATTTCGTTTTGATTTGATAATCTGTTTCTTAAACAAAATTATGATAGTTTGAGCACTTGCAAAAATATATTTTTGTATATTTTTAGCACTTAAAAATTTACTATTTCATGTTTTTAAAATTATTTATGTTTATGTTTTCATTTTAACTTCTCCTGTATTTTATTTAATGGTTATTAAATACGATTTGAAAAATTGCGCGTTAAGGTCAGTGGAAAAAAGCAGTTTCGCACCAATAAGGACAAACTGACCATTATAGTGTCACATCCTCATGGCTGTTCTAAACAGGTCTCTGTAGGTCAATGGATACACAGGCAGATTATCAACAACGAGAAAACCAGGTACACGTACACTACTTGTACATGTTCTGGTAGTTGTGGGGCTCCTGTATACAGGTTGGGTACATTATGGTCTGAACATCCCCACAGTGGATCAAACTCTGAAGGATTAAATTATACTATAGTGGTGTTTGGGTTGACTAAATTATCTGCTGAGAGTGGGGGTGGGTAGTGTCCCACAACTCTTCTATTATATGCGCCCAAAATAAATGTTCATTTTTGAATATGTATATATATATATATATATATATATATATATATATATATATATGTATATGTATATATATATGTATATATATATGTATATATATATGTATATATATATGTATATATATATATATATATATATATATATATATATATATATATATATATATATATAACCAAAAATTCATGAATACCAATCGTATGACAATCTTCTACCCACGCCTCTGTTTACTTTTGTCTAGAATAAACATAATGGACTGTTTATTATTATTATATTATAATCTAAAAATTTTGTTATTTCGTTTTGATTTGGTAATCTGTTTCTTAAACAAAATTATGATAGTTTGAGCACTTGCAAAAATATATTTTTGTATATTTTTAGCACTTAAAAATTTACTATTTCATGTTTTTAAAATTATTTATGTTTATGTTTTCATTTTAACTTCTCCTGTATTTTATTTAATGGTTATTAAATACGTAAGAACAATCCTTGTTATTTATATTTCAAGTCTTTATCATTATTCAGCAATAATTAAGTTCACCTACAAAAATCAGGGGCGGAACTACCATACCGCCAGACCCCGCAATGCGGGGGGGCCCAGGACGTTTAGGGGCCCAGTTCCGACCAAAAAACAATGCATTTTTTTTTCAAAAATTATTTTTTCATGCATCTTGAAAGTGGTTTTGTAAAAAAAAAAAACAGGTCTACTATAGCAGAGATTGTTGCGTAGAAAAATATTTTAAAATCTACAAGAGCTATAGTTTGAAAGGTAGGTAAACATTCACACTACTTCCATGACTTACTGCCCTTCTTTAAAATAGAATGCCCACGAAGCTCATTTAAATAGTTTTGTACTATGTATATTAAAAAGCAATTGATTCTCTGAATTGTTACTTAAATAAGACGTACTATACAATAGTATAGCTATAAAAATCAATGTTTTCAAAATTGATATTATAAAAGCCAAAAATGAAAAAAAAATCATAACGCGAGAAACCATTCACGAATCAAGCTAACGTCTTTATATATTTTTGACCAGCACAATTAAGACAGTGTCTGTGATTCAAAATGAGTTTGGACTAAATTTTTTCTGTTTTGTTCTCTCAGAATGGTTATATATTGCAATGAAGTAAACTAAATTACTCAGGATATAGATCATATATATATATATATATATATATATATATATATATATATATATATATATATATATATATATATATATATAGGGGGCCCTAGATTTTTCTTTGCGGGGGAGCCTTTGATTTCTAGTTCCGCCACTGACAAAAATATGTCATTACTTTGTACATGTATATTCAGCAGAGAAGATTTGAGATTAGTTACTTATATTAGGTATGTTATATAAAATTTTCTAGGCCGTTTATAGAAAAGTTCTTAGGAAACATCTAGTAGATAGTTCTATATATTAAATGGATTTGTATTTCTTAGCCTTTGATTTCTCCTCAGCTAAATATCAATATAAAAAAGTCATTTTTATAATAATAAAAACAATGTATTATAATATGTTATGTGCTCGAATATACAGGCTTTGTGGACTGATTTTTTTAATAAAAAAAGGCACTTAAAACCCTGGTACATTTCTTTCTTTCTGGCGTTCTTTATTGGTGTGCTATGAATGAGACAGTACCGGGGTATGTGTGTTGCTGCTAGGCGTAGATGTGATGTCGTGTTTAAATGACATTGCAACCTAGGTGGAAGGTGATTCGAACTTTTGAGACGATGTGTAAAGAAGGAGGTGGGTGTCAAAACAGTGAGTTCACGCTGTCTTAACCCTTTTCCTATTGATTAACATACGTTTTTATAGTTTAAAAAAAACATACTAAATATTATTACATAGGTTGCGTTATTTCTAACAAAATGTAGACTTTTGTCTAAGTTGTCAAATGATTGTGTAAATACCTTTGTTTTAATTAGGTTTTCTTAGAATTTTAATGTTGTATGTTGTGAGCTAGACTGCAGTTTTTTACGAAATTGTCAGCATTGCCATGTGACTAAATATCTGAAGCATGCCAAGTAGAGACTGAGGCAAGTGTATCAGTGTAGTGCTTTAGCCATATTTGTAGCATAGTTTAGAACTTGCCGCAAAGTCATTTTGTAAAATAACTTTGTATAAGACTTTTAAAACACAGAGCACACAAAATACACGATGCATGATAGCTTTTTCCCTTCAGAATGATTATTTATAGTGACAAAAACCTATCTTTATCATCAGTAGAACCGGATTTCTGCAAACTAAAAACCTTGATATATCGAGAACTTGGTATCTCTGATTGTCAATCATAGTGAACTATAGCAGAGACAGAAGAAGATTCCCTTGCAAACTAATTTAGCAAGAAACCTATGAACTTTAAGGAATCTCGAGACTACAGGTCCACCGAACCTGATCTCTAGGCGATATAAGTTGCTAATGTGATGGCAAGATATACATTTGAAATCAAAAGTGCATTTATACGTAAATGAGAAATGAATGCAATCCCGGGTTCAATATAATAACCCAGCTTGAAAACAGAAACACGATAGCACGAGCTCCCATTTAGGGATAACATGAAAGAAATATCACCTCAAGGCCTGGTAGCTTCAATTAACAGTTCACTTCAACCCACAACCTGAATACAAGTTAATAAATCAAAGAAAGAAAAACGCATGAGGTGTGCGCAACGTGCAGGAGAAAAGAATGAGAATAGAACGGACAATATGTGTGGTGTCTGCCATGTTTATGTATACTAAATAACATAATTGCTTCCAGAAGTTCCATTCTTAGATGACTATACAATCATTTAACACATACGTGTGTTCTCATTACTGATATTTTCCATTTCTAATGTACCAGAACAACCATTAACTTCTAATCATTTTTAAAAATAAAAATGTTGATATATATAATCTAAATATTTAAAGCAAAGTGGTCGGGTGACCGACAGGGCACTTCCCGGCGCCGCAGGCGCTTCAAATTAGGCAGTATCCTACCATGGGACAATAGAACACGAGGGCCAGTACCGGTTGGCCGCAAAGTCCACGAAGAAGGGGTCAAAACTGACCTCGACTGACCGGCGCTTTATATGAACTATATTACGAACAAAATTTGCCAAATGACACCCGCTTGATATTTTGTGAGGTGGTAGAAGAACGCCAACGGGTGTGAGAAATAACTCGCCATATCCGGGAAAATTCTAGAAATGGGTCAAAACTGACCAGTCGTATTTCCCTATTTCTTCTTATATGAGATATATAAAAATAAATTGACCAGCTATCCACCTAATATTTAGTGGGATCCAAGATCGACCCTGGAAGGTAATACAAAAAGTTATTCTCGTCGGAAAAATCCCTTAGGATCATTAGAGTAGTCGAGTCGGTAAAGCTCATGGTTGTTAAACCAAAATTATCGAGTTCGAACCCTCGGGCAGATGAGGCTCGTTAGCTGGGGACAGTCACTTTTCTAGGAGAGACATTTCCAAAATCAAACAACTGCTGCCTTTTAGTTTGATCTTGGTTCGACAAAGGCTATTGAAACTAATCCAAAAAGAAAAGCAGGCTGCAATCAGAGTCAATCGCCTCAATGTCGTTAACATACTGAAAAAGTGAATGGCCTCTATGGCGCATAACCGGTTGACACGTATACTTAATTGTGTTGGATGGGATCCAATCTAACACTAAAATTAAGAACAAAGAAGAAGAAAGTCTTGGGTACAAATTAGGTATGTAAAATTTCTAATAATTTGAAATGTAAGTTATATTAAATTAGTAGCCTAATTATGAGGTCTAAAACGTTTTCGCTAGTCCCCTCCTCATACCCCCTCTCCCCCAAAGTGGCGTAACTCACCTAGCACTTGTCTACACCCCACATAAATTAAATATATAATTAATAGGAACTAAAATAAGTATTATGACAACGGACTTTAAATATCCTTTTAAGTTGTTTTTTTATCGGAGAATATGTCGAATTTAGTATAGCGTTTTAGTTAATTTGTATAAATTAAATATTTCGAAGGTAAAATATTCACTAGAAAATCAAACGAAGCTCTACAATATCTAACTTAACTGTTACAGGAAGAAGCCACCTTGTTCCTGGATCGTTAAACTAGGTCAGCTTTTTATCGAAACTAAAACTTCAGACCATAACTAACTAGGTCATAGAGCTGTAATTCTCCAGAATAATTGTCCAACCCGCCTATGTTGTCCTAGAACATAACCCTAAACCAAAGCGATCCAACTGTCTACGGCAGGCTATACAGGCCTTCGAACGAACCTTACTTTTAAAAAGCACCCGATAGCGTCTGTATAAAAAAAAAACAGCTTATTACGAGGTCATCTTTTAACAAGGTCACGTTGTATTTACGATTTCCTCCCCTTATAGGGCTGGTAATTAGCTCAATTAAACCTGCATGATCCATAGAACTGGTTGGTGACCTACTAACCAGCTCTATTGACTATTGTCACACAATATCACAAAAAGCAAGCCGATTCTACACAGAAAAGATTGAACACCACAGCCTACATAGCCCCTACCCACGCCCTCCCTTGAAATTGCAAAATTTTATTGATAATAATATTTAATTTATTTCTAAACTACTAACTTAGATCGTTTATATTTGAGGTTTAGTATAAATTGAGAACCGCTTACTGTCGAAACGAAAAGCCCAGAAGATGATTTGATGGCATTCCTGCCAATCCTGGAACATGACACGGCGTATCATAAACTAGGGCAAGCAGGTGCAGACGACAGATTTCTTTATTCTATGGCATTTCTATGAAGTGTTGTTTTATTTTATCTTGCCCCTATATATTTGAGACAGCTTGGGTACTTTTGTTTTATTTCTCCGTACCACTACACCCTTACAGTGTGCATATTACCGTAAGTCTTAAACATTTTGCAAACATATGTTGATGAAAGTAATTAAAATTTATATTGTTATATTTTTTCCTAATTTTTAATTAAAACAAACGGTAAGTCGATTTGATCAAATTAGGTCGTAAATAAATATTGTTTTTAACAATACATTATGTAGAATACTTTATATACTTTATATTTTTAAAGCAAAGTCTGACCCCCCCCCCCCTCTCCCCTCCCCTCCCCTCCCCTCTGGAATAATGTAACCGCGACTGTTTTAAAATGGCCGTGCATACCTTCATCATGTTGACATGAACACTGTCTGCTATTATACAATTCTACTGCTAAAGTAAGATGACATTGATAGTGTCTGTTCAAACACCGTGTGTGAAGTTTTAAAAATCTGCTAACAAATGACTTTCCTCTTCCTGCTTGTATTGGCCGTGAGTTAAATGACTTTGTTTCACCTGGAATTGACACACCCTAACAAAAGCATACATTCATTTTGTCTATTGTCTTTTACTTTTTCTTAAATCCAACCCTCCTCCTCCCCCCCCCCCCCACATAATCGATTATATATTAGCCTGGTTCGGTTAGAAAGGTAGGAAGCTAGATTTCCTGACTTATACATCATTGACTTAAACATAAATATGGCTTTACAGTATGATGTGATGGAATGGTGGGGTGGGGGTGTATCTTTAAATGTTCGATAATGTTTCTGCTAAATTTTTGGCAAAAGTATTTTCTTGTTTCTGTTTTCGTACTTTTTTTGCAATAGACTGAATTATACGATAACAGTTCTTTTCTGTAGCCTACTTTGCATACCAATTTCTATGTTTCTAGACTTTAATTTTATAAACACGGTGAAACATTTCTTTGATGACAATAAACGTAATACAAACGTTTTACAAATGTTACTCTCAAAATATTGGGTCTAAATTTCCAATAAATATTTTATTAGCTACGCTCAAATTGATATTTTCTCTTTACGTGAGCGGCTTTGTACTTTAAAATTGTCTTTGTCAAACAGCAATAGTTTACGGCCCAAACAAGACACGACAAAGAACTAAAACAGACATAAGATGTTTGTTCAACCTCCTGGTACACGACGTGTAGGGAGCTTAATGTCTATGACATACAAACTTTGGTCCACAAACAAAGATATTTTTATCAGCCTCAGCATGTGCAGTGTAACATGGGAAATATTTATCAGTACCTCCGACAGACAGTTAAAAAAAAAAAAACATTCGCTTGCTGAATTAGTTAATAAGTGTTAAACAATGTGTAATATAGAAAAGAAAACAGAGTTTTATGAACCTTCATAACTAAAACATCAGAATACAACTTAATTTCAATTTTTTAGGTAAAGGTCAATTTTTTTTTATATTAGTATTCCATTTGTGTATATTCCCGTGTATTATCTGAAATAGTAGTTCTTATAATAATATTGATGTTTTTCAACAGTGTATATACACTGTTGAAAAACATCAATACAAGATCTACTAGGTCATACAAAATCACCGAAATCCTGACTTTTCCTCATAATGGGTTTCTTGCACTTTTTGATACTTTGTTAATTTTTTGTACTAAGAAAAATTAACTTTAATGAGAAAAAAAATAGTATGCGTTGAAAATACAATTTGTATGACCACATTAATTAAAAATGAATTATTTTTCCCCAATCTTACAAGCTCTGTACGAAAAATTTAATATCCGTCATCATATTGTATTTGGCATCATTATACCGCGTTTACACTTGCGACATGTATACTATACACGTCTAGAAAAAAAAAACTTCGCTTTAGGGCCTAAGATAATAGGGGAGCCTACTCACTTATTGCGAAGTTTTTTTTTCTAGACATGTATAGTATATGTCGCAAGTGTAAACGCGGTATTAGAAAGCTGGATTTCTCATGCATTTGACAATTGTATTTTCCTTCCTCACGTAAAAGCCGAAATCTTACAATCGGTTTTAAAAATTACACAGAAAAAAGTATGCTTACATAAAAAGTGTTTTTTTTTTTTTGCACATGTTTGCTTGTTTTTAAATTATTGATTTCTACTACATGAGACAATCAAGTTCAGAATAAAATGTGTTATTTTTTAGGCTTGTCAAGTGAACATCACTTAACTCTAAGACAGATTTGATCTTAAGAATACAAAGATGGCCAGTCATGATGAATCACATTATTTAATGGGTAAGTAATATCCTGACTTAAGTTGCTGTTAAGTTTCATTATAAGTACTGATAGACTTAAAAAAAATAGATTAACACTAAGACTTGCGTGTTTTATGATTCTGATGTTAACAAAAATTTAGGGTATAGCTTTAAGGTTTGTGTGCAGGAATGTCTCTGTTGATAATACACTTTTACAATACGACATTGATTTGTTTAATTGTACAGGTACATATGAAGTACAAGAATGTCTTGAAGGCGAGGCTGAGTCAGATTTACCTTTATACAATAGAAAATGTAAGAAAAATCCTGACCATGCAAGTTTCATACCTGTAAATGAATTAGCCATAGAACATTTTCCTGCGGGCTACCGAGACAATAGTCTGCTGAATCTAACAAAATCCTTGGCGTACCTGACTGTCAGGATAGCCGTTAAGTTCTCCAGTGTAAACAGACCCGAGTATTTACCTGGCACTAGTCATCCATACCCAGGCTATGGCATCAGGGGAAAGAACTGTCTGAGGACCGGGACTGGGGAGATCTTTTCTGTTATTGGTAACACAGAGGGAATGGTGGAGACAACTAGGATCTACAGGACATGTCCTTGTCCTGAATGTAAACACTCGGACTCACCCAGCAAGGTGTGGTGGGAGGTTGGTGTGAAGACAGCCAGACATGTGGTGTATGATTCGAGTGAAGCGAAACAGTCTAGCTGTAGGTTGTGGTTTGATGAGGAGAACTCTCCAGTGGTCAACATTTATGGGTGGAAATTGAATGTGTCTCTCCCTGACAGAGACTGGAGTGAGTTGTATTGTGCGACACACGACAAAGAATTAGCTGAAAAACTGTTGAAACCCACTGCAACAGCTCTAAACCTTTGGAGAAGAGTAAATCAAGCATACTTTTCTAGACGGAACCCTAAAACGCTTGTAATCATAGTCTCCCATCCCCATGGATGCCCAAAGAAGGTTTCTGTAGGTCACATTTTGGACCGAAAAGTGTTGCGTGGCGGTCAGACGAGGTACACGTACACTAACTCTACCTGTCCAGGTAGCAGCGGGGCTCGGGTCTACAGACTGGGCTGTTCTGGTTACTCGAATCATCCTCACAGTGGATGTGACGCTACAGGAATTAACTTCAGTGGTGTATTACGGGACTAAGTCTTGTCCATAACCTAATTTTAACTGTTATTATCACACAATAGTATGTTGGAAGTAGATTTGATTATTAAAATAAAAGTTTTGTTTTATTTTAAACATAATTCATCTTTTAAAATTGTTTGTTAGATTAAAATCTACGCGAATGTTTAATATCGCATTTAAATAGTGTATTTATAACAATTTAACTATTGAATATTGCAGTTGATGTAGTTTAAAAAATGAAGCTAAATAAACGACATTAATTAAACCAATGCTCTTCTCCACATTTTTACTCAATTGAAAACGACCAATTTGGGAACTTCACATACTAAAATGACCAATTTGGAAACTTCACATACTAAAACGACCAATTTGGAAACTTCACATACTAAAACGACCAATTTGGAAACTTTACATACTAAAACGACAAATTTGGAAACTTCACGTACTAAAACCACAAATATGGGAAACTTCCCATACTAAAATAACGATAAAGACACATAGCTGAGATACAACACACAACTTTTTTATGCCACGGTAGAAAAACAAAAACACATTTTAAGTCCATGTCAATAATAATAAGCTATTCCTTAACATATTATCTTAAAAATTAAAACGAACTTTGGTAAATGAAAGAACGAGAAGGCATAAAAAATGAACTTGTATACAATAAAGTCCTTTCTCTAGACGAGATTTAATCATCAAAATAAATCAACAAATCTTGTTTTACATAGTATAACTAGAGTTATATATGTTATCTATATTATTTATTCCCAGATCTATATGATATTAAGTATTTCCAAACAAAACGTGCTACATTTTTTTTATTAACTGGTTGTCAAATACACACAACTCAGTCTATACAGTATTCGTAAGGAGTTGCTAGAAAATTACGGCTAACTTTTATACGAGGTTTCGACTAGATTTGAGGTTACATTGAAACACATTGCTATTATCAGTAATAGGCTGAATCCTGCATTTTAAGCCACCTTAATGGTTTAATTACATTTCCATCATGTGAAAGTTTTTTTCAGAAATATCTCCAGAACATAGAATAAATCGAAATATGCTCAACATACAGCCTACAACGTTAAATACTAATTCGTCGATTCTGTTCAATCACCAGAAATGTTTTAATGTCGGTCAAAGGGAAACAACTGTTTAAATACTTTTTAAAACATGTCGTATGAGTTGTAATACTTGTTGCTTCAAAACTTGATACGAATTTATGGAACTAGTAACTAGGTATGACTTTTATAGTATTTTAGTATTGTATTATTTCTGTGAGTTCCAGTTTTCAGGTTTTAATTAGAGCCTGTAATTACGTTGCAAGCCAATGTATCAGTTTATTTAAGACCTTTCACGTCGAGGCTAATTTAAGCAACTCTAAACAAGGGGAGCCCAGTCTTATAAAGACCAATTTAGATGAATAATTATGAATTAAGGTTATACTTTTATACTAGATCTAAAAATTTGAGATATCGTGTTCATTCTTCGCCTGATTTAAAAACAACCCACGTCACTTAAAGCATAATGACACAACCCCAAAGAATTTATTATTTTTATTTTCTACCATTTTCTGAATTTCTCTAACACTCACTTAACTTTAATAAATACAACCACAACACCCCCGCTCCCCCCCCCCCAGATAGGTTTACCATCAGATCAAAAATGTCAGGTGGTAAAGTTGAGCTAACCAAAACCAAGGTGTACAGGTCCTATGTTGACGTCACACTTAGTACATGGGGTCAAGCTACAATTTTCTTGTCTCTGGAGTGTAACGTCAGCATCATGTTTGATTTACCGCGACTTGAAGCAAGTACTTCGCTTCTTATTGCAACTTTGGTTGATTTAAAAAATGACAGTTTATTTTTAAACAACCCAAATATCAAATAAAATTATCCCCAAAGAACCAACTTTTCATTATGGTGGGTTAGATGAATAAGTCAGATTTGTTGTACCTGAAACAAGTTCTCATCGGCACCAGAACCAGTGATTCTTCCTCCGAGTGTTTGTGTGTGTGTGTGGGGGGGGGGGGGGGGGGGGGAAGGGGCTGATAAAAGTATATATTTTCTATGTAAATTAGGATAATAGACATTTTTCTGGGGAAGTGGGGCGGGGGGGGGGAATGATGCTTGGAAGATGATGATTAGAACCTGCGGTACAATTTTGTTGACTTAACTCTAAAGTAACTATTAATATACGTGACCCGTAAGAATGGTTCGTAAGAAAGTTATACCTGCAAACTGAATGAATCTTGTACGGGCGAAAAAATTGCAGACATTTTTCAGGAAAATTGACGCTAAGGCTGTTTACTGAGGGCGTATTTTTAAAACGCCGCACTCAAAAAAAAAAACCTTTCATTCTATTTGTTTAAATATTTGAATTCGTGTTTGAACCTAGAGGTTGGACGAATGTTTTGAGTGGATGGAAGTTTTACAGGCTACTGCTGTCTTTGCAGATGTCATGATTAAAACTACTTGTATGTCATGAGCAGTGTAATATATATATATATATATATATATATATATATATATATATATATATATATATATATATATATATATATATATATACATAGATACATGTCTGTATATTATGTGTGTGTGTGAATATATTTAAACAATACCTATGGGGCTTAATGTATTACATGCAAATCTAATGTGGAATACTAAAATAAGTGTGCTTTTATTAGGCATAATTAAACAAAGTTATTATGCATAAAACAAAGCATCGTTTTCTTTAAGTTTTATTCTCAAAAGAAGTTGATATCAAACATACTCTAATTGTGCATGTAAGATTTTGAATGCAAATCTTACACTACATTAAGTAAATCTACAGCAAATACTTAAAATATTATTAGACTTATTTGCTTACGACAAACTATTTTCCATTGGGCATTAAAGCGAAACAGTACACACGTCTCTACGCAAGTGTGTAAACATCACGAGACCCATCAGAGGGAAATCTAGTCAATGAAAACTATAAAATGTTAAAAGCAGCCTGTCTCATCCGGTTTCATATAAAAGGAGAAAGAGGGTGAGGTAATGCCTAGCATACCGTGCTGAAGTAACCATACTGCACCAAACTGCAGGTGTTAAAGAAACCTTTCGAATAAAGTTTTAACACGGATAAGTTTCTAACATTGTGTATACTTTTTCTTAATTTGTGAAAGTATGTCAAAACGTTAGTTATTTTTACTTTCTCGTAAAGGAGGTATAGTTGAAGTATTGTAATCGCGCTAAAAAATCGAGATTTTTTTACAAAATAGTCTTGATGTTAGTCAATATGTCTATATGTGTATGTATGTATATATGTATGTATGTGTGTGTGTATGTGTGTCTGTCAAAAGGATAATTTGAGTACAGTTACAGCTAAGTTTATAAGATGTCATATATAAGTATCTAATTTGTAGTTCTGTATTAAGTTTTCAGCGATTAAATGGAAGTGGAACTTATTCTACTTTTAATTTTTCAAAAGCCTATAACTTGAGTACTGATTCTGATAAATAGATGAAATTACACATATAAGTAAAAGATCTAATTATCTGCCTTCTGTCAAAGATTGAGTAGTTTCCGTTGAATTTACGCGATTTCCCTTTTCGCAAAAAACGAATTTGAATTTAAAAAGTACATTTTTTCCGCACTTTTATACATATTTTGTTTGCCGTTTACAAGGTGCGCAATTCATTTTTTTTCTACGAGATTCTATTCTATTTTTACAAGCTTTTATTTAACTCGCTTCCTCTGTCGTGAGTCGTCAGTCTGTCGTCAGTCTGTCTGTCTAGATAGAAAAGCCCGAGCGAAATTGCAGGCACTATTTCCTGACAGATACGGTTCGTAGTTGGTACGTGGGTCAAATCATGAAGACAATGCATCATGACATTCAATTGGCTTAATTGGTCGCCTGGTTATTTTGTATGAATTAATTACAATTTTGACCAAATTAGTAAGCAGTTCTATCCAACTACTCCACACGCGTCATCACGTTCAATAGCGCGTCATCACGTTCAATAGGCGCGCAATGGTTTTTAATCATGTAACTCTATCGCAAAATAAAAATATGTAAAGTACTAAAAAAATTCATAAGAAACGTTTTAATATCAAGCTTTTATGCAATAATGCACTAAAAAGTAGAAAATACATTATACACTGCTATTTAAATTACTATAAAGAAAAACGTGGGTCTCTTCCTAAATACTATAACGGTATCCAATAGATACTAAAGTGGCCCACGTTTTTCTTTATAGTAAATTAAATACTAATGTATAATTTATTTTCTACTTTTTAGTGCATTATTATATAAAAGCTTGTTACTAAACGTTTTTTTTTTTGAAAAATTTTACAAGCTTTCATTTAACTCACTTCCTCGTCAGCCTGTCGTCAGTCTGTCGACAGTCTAGATCGAATGCCCGAGCGAAATTACAGGCACTTCTAATTGAAAGATACGGTTCGTAGTTGGTACGTGGGTCAAGACATGAAGACGATGCAACATGACATTAAATATAACTTAATTGTTTGTATGCTTAATTTTTTATGAATTTATTAAAAAATTTTCCAAATTAGTAGGCTGTCTCATCACACTATTCCGTGCTATTAGACACGCGTTATCACGTTCAATATGTGTGCAATGGTTTTTAGTCATGTAACTGTATTGTTTATAAAACATGTAAAGTACTAAAAAAAATTTCATAAAAAACGTTTTAATAACAAGCTTTTATATAATAATGCATTAAGAAGGAGAAAATGAATTATAGACTACTGTTTAAATAACTATATTAAAGTCCTAAATATTAATAAAGGTGTCCAATGGGAGCAGATATTTAAATTGAAGTCTACAAACCTGAGATCAAAGTAATGGCTACTAATGCACCATCAAGTCAACTTTTAGGTAAATTTGTTAATGTAATTTTATTGTATGAAAATTTTCTCTGGATCGATGTAGTATTTGTATTCAAACTATTATCTTTTATAATTAGACAATCACGTCGATGAGGGAAGAAATAGTTCAAGCAAAGAAGAAGATTTGTCACAATATTTTAGAGGTAAACTAATGTATCTTGTTTGTATGTATTTAGAACACTGGTATACAGTGAAAACAAGTAGATTTAGTGTTGATATATTCGTCGTGTTGAAGCTTTGTATAATTGTTAATTTTATTCAGTTTCGCTGTGGACGTTAGAGATGTTAATGCCAGTTGGATGTTGGTCAATTATTTTTCTTTTTTAATGTATGTCTATATTTTATCATCCCACAAAATTTCACATAATGTTTTCACATGTAAATGTACAGGTACACACGAAGTACAAGAATGTCTTGAAGGTCAAGGCGAGGCACATCTAAAAACATACAACGCTAGATGTAAGAAAAACCCTGGCCACACAAGGTTTATACCAGTCAAATCTTTAACATTACAACATTTTCCTTCTGGTTACCAAGACAAGGACCTGTTTGATTTAATCAAAGCCATGTCTGACGTCACGGTTAGGGTTAGCGTTAATTTCACGAGTCGTGAAAGACCAGAGTTTATAACCGGGACAACGGACCATTATCCGTTTTATGACTCAAGAGGCAAGGAAACATTGAGGACAGGGACTGGGAGGGTGTATCATGTCGACAGGTACTCCGAGGAAAAGCACAACATGACATGTCCATGTCCTGAATGTTTCAATTCATCCACACCCAGTAAAGTGTGGTGGAAGGTTGGTGTACTGACAGCCAGACATGTGGTTTTTGATTCGATTGAGGCGAGACAGTCCAGCTGTAGGTTGTGGTTTGATGAGGAGAAATGTCCAGTCGTCAAAATCAATGGGTGGACATTGGATGCGTCACACACTGAAATGGATAGGTGTAGGATGCATTGTGTGACGCATGACTTAGCGTTAGGTGAAAAACTGAAAAATATGTACACGTATTTTTTCCGTCTTTATTGTAAAGTGAGGGACAAATATAAGTGTCATGACGGTACGGACAAGCTGACCATTATAGTATCACACCCACATGGCTGTTCTAAGCAGGTCTCTATGGGTAATTTGAAGCATAAAGAAGTTAAGGGTACAAGATCAAGATACACCTACACAACGTGCACCTGTCCAGGTAGCAGCGGGGCTATCGTCTATAAGGTGGGAGGTACCTGGCTAGCAGCCCATCCCCACAGTGGAAGTAACCAATCCGGATTAAACTTCAGTGGCCTTTGGAATGAGGGTTAATTACAGTGGGGTCAGGAATGTGTATGTTTGTGTTATCTAGAAAATTGAACAACATGAAGACGTTTTTTTTTTAATTCTGATAAATTAACATCATGTGTTCACATCACATGTTGACATAAATTCATTAAATAACAATTCTTCATCTGGTTGCAAATTCATAACTCGTTATTTACATGCAATATAAAAACAGTTCTAAAATACATTTAAACTGTCTATTACAACAAAACAATCAATGTCAGGTTGCAGGCATGTTTATATTTTTTAATAATAACAAAATTACTAAAACACATATGCATATATGAGTACTGAAAAATAATCTTGCGCAACCTGTGGCGAACAAGATCAAAAAAGGTATTGAAATTATTTTTGTTTTGATGTATCTGTTTACTAGTGCAGCTCTAGCAAAGACGGTTGTGTTTAAAATATTATTATTTGTCCAGTTTGTGATTTACTTTATTGTTATGTGTCCAGGCCTCTTTCTAGTCTGTTGTAGAGTCGCTGGTAAAGGTTATCCCATAAATTCTGAGTTTGTCTGTTATTTTGATGTTTTGTTATAAGTATCTTTACATTAACATTTACCTATTTCCATTACTTTTGATTTTTAAGCGTTTGTTTTACTTCCGCTTTTTGGCTCAAAGTATTTTGTGCCTTTCAAAAATTGTGAAAAGTGAAAAGATATAGGCCTATATGGCAAGCCGGTGTTAAGTATATAAAATAAAATTAAATATTGTGTAAATATAGCTAAATATATAATTAAATATAGCCTTATTCGTGTAATGGCTTCCCGTGTCCGTTATATCCTTATGTTTATTTTGTATTTATATTATTAATTTAGAATACATTCCATCTCATAGTTATGCCATTTTTTGTTATGCTTTATTTATACAATAGTTAAGACAAGGTAATGCTTTTGATTTGATTAGTACAAAGATATATATGGGTATCCTATAAGACTATTTAACGAAGAGCATTGAATCATAGAGGTGGTTTGAAGGTTTTACTATCTTTCACACTATAGTTTATGCAGATTTTTAAAATATGTTTTTTTTCTACGCAACAGTGTGTGTTGGCTTTTGTAGAAAAATCATTGCTATAGTAGCTTTTTAAAAAAAAAAAACTATATCAAGGTTCACGAAAAAGTATTTTGAAAAAAAAAATCTTTTTTTTTATTCTGATTTTGGGCCCCCGAAACGGCCTGAGCATCTCCGCGGTACTTCCGACCATTTTTGCAACAATATAATAAGCAATGGAACGTATGATTATAATTGCACAACACTTTTCAATGCTCTTTCATCTATTTATCTACATACTATCTGTGTCAAGCAGTGTTTCTTCCAGACTTTTTTCTCCGGAATGGGGGGGGGGGGGGGCATTTGAAATCTTAGGGGGGGGGGCGGTAAACTTTCTTCGGGGGAGCGGACACTGTTAAAAGTATATATTTTCTATATAAATTATATAAATTTCATTTCGTTCGGGGGGGGGGGGGCGGTAACAATTTTTCCCCGAAGAGATGCCTGGAAGAAACTCTGGTGTCAAGTTATCTGTTTGACCTACTTTATCCATATCTATATTTAACAATTTTGTTAAGAAACCATTGTAATCTTCTAATATTTATTTGTGTGGTCATTTCGGAGTATGAAAAACTTTATAGATGTTCACTAGGTCAGGTTTAATACAAGAAAGATCTAATACTAACAAAACCTAAACGAAGTTTCTTGACATAGTTGTGTTTATATTCCTTACCACTTGACCGTGACGTTTGCGTGTTAAAAGCATTTTCACACATAATAATATACAAATAAAACATATGAAATAGTAGCCTATAGTAATATTTATTTTATGTTTACATCACCTTTTACCACTGTTTGCACTTTAAAAAAAAAGTAAATAAATGGTACACTTTATTTTCTACCTTGTTATGTTTATTTGTTATAAGATTTAAAATGTTTATTTTGTTACTGTATGCGACCATAGGAAAACATTACATACAGAACTGGTGTGTGAGGGTTCTAAAAGCACTTGATTTCTCTAGTGAACCAAACGTGCCAAAGTAGATATTTCAACAGTTATCTACCCTGTTATTTTTAGGTTTCATTTTATAAATAAAATAAGACAATGAAACTAATTCTCTATATTGTAAGTTGCTATAGTGAGATGGAGGCGCTGTAGCTTCTACGATACTCTCCATACCGACATCTAGCAGCTGAGAGTAGTCCAGCATCAATCTTAGTTATAAGAACAACATGTACAAATTGCATAAACAGCGTTTAATAACACGCTTTTATGTTAGAATGAATAAAAATGCGAAAAAAAAATATGTTTAAATTTAAATGTAACTAGATTACTCGTTATCCTTGGATAACTGTGTGTTTTTGGGGGTCATCCACAAATAACATCACGTCTGCCTCTTATCGTCACAAAAATCCAGACCCACATTAAAAAGACGTCACACCTCAGACGTTTATGTCTTTTAGAAACACCTATTTCGGCTGAGCATCGGTCTGACCATACGATCCCTTCATATGCTGAGGTCACAAATTCAGGTCAACTCTAATTATACTGCCCAGCATCCCGCCAACTGAGACATGTTTTTGTCCTTTAAAACACCGATTTCGGCTGAACATGTCTGACCACTCTATTCCTTCATATGCTGAAGTCACAGGTAAATTCTACACCTTTCCAACTCTACTTCACCTGTCCAGTGTCCCGCCAAGTCTCAGGCAACATGTTTTTATCGTTTTAAAACACAGGTTTCGGCCGAGCATCGTTCTGACCTCACTATCCCTTTATATGCTGAGGACACGGAAACTGGTGAACTCTACTTCAACTGCCCTGTGTCCCGCCAAGTCCCAATTGTAAACTTTATCATTTACATCTAAAAACAAAATTGAAGAAAAAATTAACTGGTAACTATTACACTAACATCTTAGGTATGTGGATACTTCCCATTAGATGCAGATTTAGATGTATTATTTACTTAGAGTCTGCAAAGTAAGAAACTTCATTTACGCGAGAAGGCCCTATTATTTCAAATTAAATTATATCCGAAATTAGCCAATTCGATAGCTAAACGAACAAATATGTAAATAAAATAATTAAGGCTTGAATACGTTTAGTATAGAAACTCATTATTGACATAGATTCTAGATCTAGATAAAGCAAGATCTGGATGTAGAATCTACGGCTGGCGTAAGTCTAATTTTTTCGTAGCTCTAGATCTAGAACCTAGATAGATAAATCCCATGTATTTTCGTATTAGATGTTCCTTGATGCTAAAAAGAAATATTTACATCAAATAATTAAGGACTAACATAGTTTAATAAAGAAAGTCAATAATTTATTGTGATTTTATATTGGTTTTTATTTTTAACTAATTAATTTTGATTTGACCTAGATTCTAGATTTTAGATCTTGGATTGACTTTCCATTCCTCCGATAGCATATCTGTAGTTTTAGAGAAATGCATTGTATACTCAAATTAGAAGAACTGTTGAAAATTGATAATAGTGTTGGAACCTAATAAAATAGCAAACGGACGTATCGCTATAGCTATAGCCGACAGACGATTAGCTTTTTAATGCGTTAAACTTTTGAATGGGCATGAAATCCGTCATTATTGTTGTAAAAAGAAAGTGCATATTGTGACGTCACTATAAGTAAAATCATTGTTCTGAACTTTTATAATTAAAGTGGTGCATCTACCAATGAATATATTAATAAATTAATTAACGTCTTAAATGAATTTGTGATTAACACATAGTGCAGAATCTCTCCAGTAACAAAACAGAGGAAAAAAACAAAAACAAATAAAAAAACCAACGAAACAAATAATTATATAAACATGTAAATAAACTTGAGTATTAGAAATATATAGATACATAGATAATAAAGTACTATTTAAATAACTAAAAATGAAAGTATGGATCGCTATAAGTGAATACTTTTAAGAGAATTTAAGAAGCGACCAACGCTTTTATTTTTAGTTATTTAAATAGTCGTTCATTATTATTTTTAATGACATTTATTTATTTTCTCCTTTTTTGGTGCATCTATTTTAACTAAAATTTAAGTTTGTTACAAGTTTGAATATATATGTAAATATATTTGTTTGTTTGTTCCGCTTTATCAGAGCATTTTCAGTCTATTTCCGTATGCACAAGCGAGATTAAAACACTGTCAAAGGGACATAACTAAATAAATACTTCAATAACTTTTATCGTAATAGTTGTCATTCTTGAATTTTTTTAATTTTCTTATCAACTAATCTAAGTTAGTTCGAATTTAAATATAGTTTAGAATACTGTATTATTTGAATCGTTTAATGGATGTTATAGTTTTCAGACATATTATACAGACTGTGATGACGGTGATTATGTACACCGTTGTGTCAGTCTTGTTTATGAGGCACAGCTTTTAAATCAGACACTGATCTAACCTTTATAGATCGTATGCATTTTGTCCTGAATTAAATCAGCAAGTATTAGCATATAGCTCATTAATTTACAACGTATATATTCATAGTAGGTTCATACATCTAAATGTAATTGGATAAAGAATATTTACTGTAAAGCATTCGCGTTTGAATATATGTAACGTTTGTAATGCACTACTGGAACTTTGCTACGCATGTTTAGTTTTATATCTACAATTATGTAGAGCTTGTCGACTTAAATATGAGTTCGGGACGGTGTTAACTGGCTCTATATTTTCTCCATTACTGATTCACTATTTTGGTAACAATAACATTTCGATTTCATAATACATTGCTGGTGCTCACAAATATTGTTTAGAATGATAAACGTTTAAGACAGTATTATAACATATTTAATTATTTAACATGTAAAGTGTTTGAATAGAGGCTTGTTTATCCACAAAATATGACTCTTTAATAGTAATCAGGAAAATATTACTTAGAAACAAATACGATGTAGATACTCTGACGTTTCATTCTCTGGAAATTGGAGTATATTAAAAACTGTTTAGAATGTAACGAACACAGTAGCTCAATCATATATTGATTGGAAATCGATCAGCCATTTACCTATGTATGGTGTAACAGAACACACCGGATCAAACAAAAATTACTGGAGCGTGACAGTGACGCCCGTGTCTTACAATCATGTGTTCGATATTCAAACCTACCTGTATCCGTTTAGTTCAGGGGTCTCCAAACTACGGCCCGCGGGCCGGATGCGACCCGCGAGGTCCTCTCATCCGGCTCGCGGAGATCTTTTTGTCCACGGAAAAAACATTGTTGGTGATGGCTGAGGAACTTTGCCCAGAAAAATCAAAGACATGCCTGGAAGAAACTGGCCCCCGAACTGAAATTTGATAGTTAATGCGGCCCTCGGACTGAAAAGTTTGGAGACCCCTGGTTTAGTTGAATAAGTAACATTATTGAGGAATGTTTTTAGAGATTGTATTTCGCGGACAACTAATGCTGTTGGCGTGTGTTTCAGCTATAGAAAGAATCATTGCTTTTTAGTATTGTAAAATAAATAGCTGTGTACTTTGGTAATTTGTACAAACGTTTTTTATCCTAAGTAACATATTGGTTTAATGTTAGACTCACAGGTATACTAAAAATTTGTTTTTTAATATTAGGTCTTTTTATAATATTTGCATAGTTTCTCAATTTACCAATAATACCGTATTCAGTTGTTTAACAAAAGAAAACAAATATAAATGTTACACTGCCTCACTGGGTATAGGCATAGACTACCCAAATTTTAATGACGTCATTAAAAATTTTTCCTATCATCATATTACCAATTTGTTCGGATCGCAAATGAACATTGATACAAACATCAGTATGATAACGTTTTTATGTGCGCTGACTCACTACATTTTAAATTAAACTTTTTCTTAATTAAGTAATTGATCATATTCAAATGCAAAGTACCCCTAAGTCAATCGTAAGACAACAAACAGCAAAATAATAATAATAATTTCTGGCCTGAATTTATTGAGTTTTAAGAAAAGCTTTTATCTTATTTGATAACCGCGGAAAATTGTGAAAAGCCTAACTTCATATCTGGCAAGTCTGTCAAAAGTAGAATGAAGCACGTTAAGCTAATACGTCTAATGAAATAGTTTTCCATTTTCTTTATATTCTAATCATTTTGTATTATATTATTAGATTTGAAAACTTACGATTTTATTACTGTCTTATTTAAAACTAACTAATTAAGTTTAACTTACAAAACAATTTGAATGAGCTTTAAATTTAAAATATTTAGAATCCCTTCTATAAAAATTTAATATGTCGATATTTAAAAAAAAATATATTTGTTTTTCCAGTTGAGACTACATTTCTATTTATTTTCATTACTGACATGTTGGTGAAAAATCTTGTGACTAAGAGTAAATATCCTACATATGATGTCAACTTCTGTACTGTTGCCAAAGGATTAATCTATTTTACTTAAGATACACACGTTTTGTTGGACAACTAATATTATAAACATAATTATTTTAACCATTGCAGATACCAACGTTACAAGGAATGTTCATATATAAAAGAGTCGAGATAAGTTCATAAACAAAAGACAAAAATAATGGCTACTGATGCTCCATTAAAACAATGTTTAGGTAAGCTTTTTTTTTATTTAGTTCGACAATCTGTCTACATGTAGTACATGTATTAAAACTTTAATATTTTTTTTAAATCAGAAAATAACGATAATGACCCTGACGAACAGAACAGCACGTTGAATGAAGAAGACGTGTCGATATATTTTAGAGGTACTGTCAAGTTTGTTTCTACTTATGATGAATATAAAACAATCAATACAATCGATATAAAAAGAAATCTATTAGCCTGATCTGCTCTAAATATTTAATTTTCATGTAGTCAATGTGTTAATAAAATGTTAAAATGTAGTTTTTTTTTCTTCTTTAACTTCTCATAATCTTGACTTTTGAGCAGACTGGGAATATTCGATGTCCACTTTTTGTAAATTCATGTTTGTAATTATTCAACAAAAATGTTTTGGTATTATTTAAATGTCCAGGTACACATGAAGTCCAAGAATGTCTTGAAGGTCAAGGTGAAGCAGATCTACATACATTCAACTCTAGTTGTACAAAAAATCCTGGCCATACCCAGTTTATACCAGTTAAAACTTTAACTTTACGACATTTTCCTTCTGGTTACCAAGACAACGACCTGTTTGATTTAATCAAAGCCATGTCTGACGTCACGGTTAGGTTAGCTGTTAGATTCACCAGTCTTGAAAGACCAGAGTTTATATCTGGGACTACAGACCCATATCCTTTTTATGACTCAAGAGGAAAGGACACATTGAGGACAGGGACTGGGAGGGTGGATCATGTCGACAGGTACTCCGAGGAAACTCACAACATGACATGTCCATGTCCTGAATGTGTGGATTCCCCACACCCAGCAAAGTGTGGTGGAAGGTTGGTATACTGACAGCCAGACATGTGGTGTTTGATTCGATTGAGGCGAGACAGGCCAGCTGTAGGTTGTGGTTTGATGAAGAAAAATGTCCAGTCGTCAAGATTTATGGGTGGACATTGGATGCGTCAGACACTGATATGGACAGGTGCAGGATGCATTGTGTGACGCATGACTTAGCGTTAGGTGAAAAAGTAAAAAGTATGTACACGTATTTTTTTCGTCTTTATGGTAAAGTGAGTGACAAATTTAAGTGTCATGAAGATGTGAATAAGCTGGCCGTTATAGTTTCACATCCACATGGCTGTTGTAAGCAGGTCTCTATGGGTGAATGGGTGCACAAGCAGAGGGTTGACAAAAGGACGAGATACACCTACACCACGTGCACCTGTCCAGGTAGCAGCGGGGCTATCGTCTACAGGGTGGGGGTGAATGGAGCTCAGCCCACCCTCACAGTGGGGGGGTCACCCACTGGATTAAATTACAGTGGCGCTTGGAATGAGTTCATTCTTTAATTACATTGGGACGTTGGATCAAGATTGGTGTTAGAGTGTTGCACATAAAAAAGAAAACTTGAGTGTAGTGTAAATAAACATTCTTTCATTTATTAGCATCACCTTTTGTTAGTCCTTATATCGACTTTGTTCCTCTAAAATAAAGTTGTAAAACAGATTTTTCAATGTTTTCTTTTATGTGTTAACTGACTGGCTGGGCACTTTATTTTGTTACTGTATGCTGTATAGTTGGAAATGTTACAGATAAGGTGCTGTAGTTGGAAATGTTACAGATAAGGTGCTGTAGTTGGAAATGTTACAGGTTAGGTGCTGTAGTTTGAAATGTTACAGGTTAGGTGCTGTAGTTTGAAATGTTACAGGTAAGGTGCCGTATTTTAAAATGTTACAGGTAAGGTGCTGTAGTTTGAAATGTTACATGTAAGGTGCTGTAGTTTGAAATGTTACATGTAAGGTGCTGTAGTTTGAAATGTTACAGGTAAGGTGCTGTAGTTTGAAATGTTACAGGTTAGGTGCTGTAGTTTGAAATGTTACAGGTTAGGTGCTGTAGTTTGAAATGTTACAGGTAAGGTGCCGTATTTTAAAATGTTACAGGTAAGGTGCTGTAGTTTGAAATGTTACAGGTAAGGTGCTGTAGTTTGAAATGTTACATGTAAGGTGCTGTAGTTTGAAATGTTACAGGTAAGGTGCTGTAGTTTGAAATGTTACAGGAAAGGTGCCGTATTTTAAAATGTTACAGGTAAGGTGCTGTAGTTTGAAATGTTACAGGTAAGGTGCTGTAGTTTGAAATGTTACAGGTAAGCTGCTGTAGTTTGAAATGTTACAGGTAAGGTGCTGTAGTTTGAAATGTTACAGGTAAAGCGTGAAATACAACGGCAATTAATCACGAGTCAAGCATTAGATTTGAGCTTCGTAGGAATTTTAGGATAGGCCTAATTAAACTTTGAAAATATCACTTGTGATTGGAACACGGGCATTAGAAATGTCAATGACACATCTTGTAGGAGTCGTCAAAACCCGAGGTTAATGGAGTGGTGTGGTGGCGTCAAGAGGCTCTACAAAGGATCGACAACAATGATGATTGTTGCAGTATAGTAGTCCTTGATGCAGTAATATGTTATGGCTCAATCAATAAAGATAATTTAACAAAAAGCACATATATTTCAAACTATAATTAAGCGTTGTGGATTTTCCTTAATTATAATTTTAAATGTTTGTCTTTTTTAAAAATTAGTTTTATTGATAAAGTTTTATAACGCGAAACAGCCTATTTCATGTAGGTTATTACCTGGAAGGTTAAGTTAGACTTGACATCAAGAGTATTCAAAACGACATCCCATAGGGTTAAACAAGATGAGCATGACACCAAACATGAAATTAAACGAATACCACAATAACTGCCTTGATGGTGTATGATATGTTGTTTAGATGGTTACATTATGAGACAGTTGTTGTTCAACTATGTCATGTGACTTTCAATAAAACGTATTAACGAAATACTATATGACTTTGAACCAGTGTTTCTTCCAGACTTTTTTCTCCGGGGGGGGCACTTGAAATCTTCGGGGGGGCGGTAAACTTTCTTCGGGGGGGCGGACACTGTTAAAAGTATATATTTTCTATATAAATTATATAAATTTCATTTCGTTCGGGGGGGGCGGTAAAAAATTTTCGGGGGGGGGGGGGGGGGGGGGGGCTTCGCCCCCCCGAAGAGATGCCTGGAAGAAACTCTGCTTTGAACCTCTCATATTTAAACTTATACTTAGAGTTTCAATGTGAAGCCATTTCGGGAGTCAGTTTGTCATAACATTTTTTGTCGTTTTTCTATTAGTCGAGTTCTAATTTTTAACTATTTCTTTGAATTTGTATCGCCCGGGACAAGTCCAACTGTAATTGTATACAGAACTTGTTGAAATTGTATGTACGTGTGTAGGCGTTATGATGCCTTCACTGTGAAATACCTGAGGAGAAAGGACTGTGAAATACCTTAGGACATAGGACTGTATCCATACATCTCCACTGGGCTCAGTTTTGGGCGGCTCTCTTTTATTTGCACCCACGTAAGCCCATCAGTCCGTGCTTCTTCTTCTGTTGCCCTTATCCAGGATTCTTTAGCCTGGACCTCTTTTCTAATCCCCTGGGGTTTCAAGTCCAAGTTTTTCTCGCGATGTCGACCTCAGGGCTTGTTCAACCCATCCCAGATTTACACATAAGACAACTATAATTTATGCTTGAACATCATTTACATCTTATTTATTACAGATTTGATTCTTTTCAGGGGCGGAACTGCAATACTGTCAGACCCCGCAATGAGGAAGGGGTGGGGGAAGTTTATGGGCCCAAAATGTGAACAAAAAAACAAACAAAATTTGCACCTTGATAGAATAGTGTTGTTTTGTAAAGAAAGCAATCAGATCCACTAACGGAGTGATACTTGTACACACATAATGATGCGTAGAGAAACAAATATAAATTGTGCCGTAATTTTTGTGTGTTGGGAATGGGGTGGGGGATTTTGGTATACAGCCATAAGAATAAAATTTAAATACACACACACAACGCATATAAGAAGAGCACTTGCATTAAACACACTTATTCAAACGCATGTACGTAAGAAACACAGCCAATAGGACGACTGGACCTATTGAGCAACAATTGTTTTTCCCGTCGCTGTTATCGTGTTCATGTTCCTCAACGGCTTGCCCTACGACTAGACAAACATATGTTTACATTAATACAATCATAGCATAATCATAGAGTATTCAAAGCAGGTTAGCCAATTGCTAAAGTGAAATCGACATAATCTCAAGTAGTACTTGCTTGAAAGCGTGTTTAAATTATGTAGAATTAAAGGGAAGCAAGTGATATGTTTTCATACCTTTATTTTTAGCTATTGTTGCGTCCCTTAGTATCAGTCGAAAATAAATTGAATAGTTGATATTGATTAGTAATGATAATTTATACGTCAAATATACCATTAGTAACAGTTACATTAGACACTGTGACTTAATAACGAAGCTACACGAAACACTGGTAGAATTAATCAAAATAATTAATCTCACTTCGGATAGAGTTCTGAAATACACTTACAATATTTTAAATACAATTAATTATCCTAGTGAAAGATTGTAGTTGCTGAAGTGGTATCATCTCAAATAGTGCTATCATATGTCGTTTTGCTCATCTCTCATATATTTTCTCGAATAAGAAATTCTGTAGTTCGGCACCCTGGCCCTATTCTGTATGACGTCGTGAGTTCACCCAGCGCACCTGGCGTGAGTTAGGAAAAATAAAGGCGACTGGGAATAGTGTTGACCACAATCTACCGTCATGTCATCGGTAGGGAACTAAGCTATGTATGCCTATTTATTACAGGATGTCGTATTGTGCAGGCCTAGCATAGCGTGTATCAATATTGTATTTTTACAAGCTTTTATTTAGTTTGCAACGTCTGTTTGTGGGTTTGTGGCAAATTTCGTAGCTCAATTTTGGCCAACTTCTAATGCTGCGACTTTGTTAAAAAAATTAAAATAACGGTTTTAACCGATTTGAAACTAAGGGGATTAATATCCGTTCGTGCCCAAAAAACATGGGGCAGATGAAGTAGAGTTCATGTGTTGTGTAACATAATCTACGGATTGCTTCACATAAACAGCTGACAGACTTAGCCTTGATTTTCACATACATTGACAATTTTACTTGATAAATTGGCTTCTTTAATTTAAATGCAAAGTCTTTTTATGTGGCGAGTGTCTTAGAAAAAGGATACAAGGCCTGCTCCCACCCAGAGTCATAGCGACCCTTCCCGGCGCCTGGGGACAAACTTTTTGATTTGCATCTCCCCCTCAAACATTTGATTTGCATCCCCTCAACCTTTCAATTTATTTTTCCAACCCATTTTGGCGCCCCCTAAGGTCGGCGCCCCCCCCCCCCCTCGCTACGCTACTGCTCCCATCCTCTCTACACGTGTAGAAAAAGGTGATAAACTGGTTTTAATAAGCCGTTTTTAAAAGGATATGTGAATAGTGACAAATACAAATCTGACAGACAATCTGGCCACTTAAAATGTCCAAATTAATCTGAAATTTACAAAGTATAGCAACAAAATTAATTCTCTTGCTGTAATCGAGCAGACGACAGTGCAACAGTAACTCTAGTTATGGTCGTTTGCACATGTCCTTAATAGAATTCACACACAAACATCAAACTTTTTAATCTTGTGTTGAGTGAAATAAACTTTGACATCCTATTTCGTCAGTCTTTGTCGTTTAACTTTTTTAAAGCTGTAGTTATAAGTTAGACATTGTCTCGTTTTTTGTCTACATAACAGTAAATAGTTTATATATCCAAGCATACTGTCAAATTGCTTAAATGTTCAAATACGATTAGTGGTCATACATAAATAACGTTACAGACCTGATAGCTGCTTTGACAGTGTAATATTGAGTAATGCTGCTCACTCAATGTGAGAGCTTTTTTCCATTTTATTTTATTTTCATATTGTGTTTCTAAATATACATTTTATATATTAAAGTAAATATGATTAATCGATTTACACATACATGCTTAAGAATGTATATATATATATATATGTATATATATATATATATATATATATATATATATATATATATATATATATATATATATATATATATATATATATATATATATATATGTGTGTGTATATATATATATAATGTGTACAACTCAATCTGCCCTGTTTATATTTAAAAAGATAATATCGCGAGGCCACGTTAGATTAAAATCTCCAGGCGAAGACCGGGCAAGTTAATACTTAATAGTACGGTAGAAGGAGAGACTATGGTTGCCGGGCTTACGTGGGCCCATACAAAAAGAACTGCACAAAACCGGTTTAAGGGTACAGCTGCATTCCTTTGCTTGTCAGGGGCTTCATAGGAACAAGTCAAATCCTGTGTAAGAGGAAATAAATATATAGACGTAAATGTAAAACAACTAGTGTCTTGTATAGTTACACCAGCCTTAAGAAAATCATCAGAGATTAGAAACAAAAATAAGATAATTGAATGACAGCACATTTGATCTGTTGATACACTTTCTTATATTGACTTGTCCAGACATATTTTAACCTTTTGTGGAGATCTGTAGATCACTTGATACGGTCTGATTAAACCGGAGTCTTTATTAACGTCATTATGTAAAAGAAATCAGAACAGTACATTTCAAACATAAACAGTGTACGCCTAGTAACACTCATAACAAAACGTGTTTTTTTTTATCACAAGCACGATATGACGTGTTGTTACTTTGATCAGGTACAGACAGGTATGAACACGAAGCTCGTGCTTAGTGCGTGCCAGATTTTCAGTTTGATTAAAATTTTGTAATAGACAGGTGGATACAAGTTGAATAGTTATGTCAATGTTTTTGTATTGTGCGGTGACTCGGATCAATATTTCAACATTTGTAACACCTACTCCTTCTTGAATGCCAACTTGGCCATTCAAATATTATTTCTTCTAAGTTATTTAACCATATCAGTCACCGAGTTGGCATTTCCAAAATTTATTTATGTTAAGACGTAAATGTTTAATAGAGTTTTAGAATTCTTTGTTACAATTATACTACGCAAGGCTTCTTTCATTCAAGTCTATTCAAATCAATTACATTAAGCGAGTTTAAACACGTGCATACGTTTTTACTAGACACATTCTTTCTATTCTATGTGTTTATGACGAACAGAATACCTAACTACAGAGTATATTCACGCTGCTTTGAAACCATAGGGTCTACGACTAATTCCCGAAGAACACTTGCCCGAATGCCGTTTTACCGAATGAATACTTGCCTGAATGTGACAAAAGCCCGAATGAAAACATTCGGGCAAGTGTCCTGTCGGGCTTTTGTCGCATTCTGGAAAACGTCCGGCTCTCGAAACAATGTCCGTAATTGAATTCAAAAACTCTCTTGAAGTCTACACTTGGACGGTAAAAGCAGAATAGCAGACAGATCAGTTAATTATTTATTATTATTTTAAATTAATCAAGCACTAGAATTTAAAGTGAACACAAGTGAACTTCATATTTGGTACCACAAAAAGTAGGTACAGCCACCGAAGCAAAACATCGAAATGAATATACCAAAAATGTTTTAGACCTTTCTTGTCCATTATCATGTCACAGCTACACAGACTATTAAAAAATAATCATACAGTGTTTTTAATATAATCTTAGCATGCAGTCTTTTACTATATTTTTTAAAGATTGTCAGTTATTGCTATTTTTATAATACACTTTCGATTAGAAGATAATATAATTCTATGTTTTATAAATTTAAAATATTCTAACATACGTTGTCTATTAAGCAATGGTAGGTAGAAAATTAATGGCACAGATCTTCTGCTTAATCCCCTCAAGTTAGTAACCAATTGCACCATAATTGATGCTAGACAATTTAATTAACGGTTGACCTAATAGCGTAATAATACGTAGCTAGCCTATATTAAACACGCGTGCAATCGCTCCCCAAAGAGCATTAAAAACTCTGCTACATATGTATGTTACAGTTTATAGCTTTCAGTGACAATTAGTGCTAAATCCAAAACCCTTAACACATCCTCATCCCTAATTCTATCCATATCGGTCCCAACTTTGTCGTAAATCCTAAACATCGCACTAATTATAGCAATAATTGTCACTTATTCCCTTTCGTTATACAAAACCCAATCATTATCATATCCTAAATCTATCACATCCTATATTATACACTACTCATTTTCCGTAATCCTAACATTAAATTATGATTAACCTGTCTTTTATGTTTCTATCTTTAAACCGGTGATAATTAATTACCATAGGTTGTGGTAATGTCCTACTGCAGTGTTTAGGTCGGGGTACTGCCAGGGAGGGAAAGGGGTAATTGGCAGTAAGTTATTAATCGGGGGGGGGGGGGGGGGGCAGGGGGTATTTGATGGAAAGAGCTTAATGAAATTCCTGTTTTGCCCACCTCCTACACAAGAGTGCAGCGTAGCGTAACTTCTCCATAGACCACAACACCTCTATTTAATTATTCGGCTTAACAAACTCCAATCCCTACCACAAACCACGACAAAAATAAATACTACCGAATTCGGATGTTTACTTTATCGTACACGAAGTATAGAGACGGAAATGTAATCGTGCAAAACAAAATCGAATTTTTTGCAAATCTCGACGTTTTACACCTACTGTGTGTGTGTATGTATGTGTGTCTGTAAACACGATAACTTGAATACCGTTACACCTAGGTTGATGAAATTTTATATATAAGTATTATAGCAAAATTGTAGTTCTTAATCAACGTTTCATCGATGTCCAATAACCGTATATGGCCTTTATTCTACTTCCAATTTTTCAAAAGCAAGCCTATAAAGTGAGTACTATTTCAGATAGATAAATGAAATTTTACTTGTACGTAAAAGATCTAATTCTCTGCCTTTTTTTTTAAATTTGAGTAATTTCCGTTAACCGAAAGTAGTGATTTACGCTATTTCCGATTTTTTTCTGAAAACGCGTGTGAATTTATGAAGTACTAATAATATTCCGCACTATTATACACCTATTTTTTGGCGTTAACTTGTTGCGCAATTTTTTTCTACGAAATTCTATTCTATTTTAAAAAGTTTAAGTAATTAAAATTGATTTAAAATCATGTCTAAATCCCGAGGTGCCTTCCGCCGTAATATTATATAAGAATATTCGAAAAAGTTTAGGGGAGATCACTCCCGGTTAATTTAAATTGTCTTTTTTATTTATTAAAAATAAATTATTACGCAGAGTTTATTACATATAGCAGTAGTTTAGTGAATTAAAAACAATGGGAGAAAAAGCTTTGTTCTATACCACCCGAGGATATCAACATAACTATTTTTTTTAATTTAATTAAATAACTACTTACAATTTTACGAAGATTAATTAAGTGCCGTCATGTTATTGATCTAAGTTAGGTGTAATTAACAGTGTGCTTTTTTGTAGTAGTTACAAAAGTCTTAAAAACAAAAGCATAATGTCAAAATAGGTTATTACATATTTATTCTGCAGACTATGCAACACATTGACTTTCACAATTATGTCTATGTCACGGACTAAGACTTGACGTCGAATCCGTAGCTGTGTAAAAACATGTGCTAACGCGTTAGTTTTATTTTTCGACATGTTAATTCTGGAGTTAATTTTTTTTTGCCTTTTACAGCCACCTTTCGGTTAAATTGAAAGAAACTATATGCTGGATAGTGGTTAGAAAATATTAAAGCAGCCGTCAACCACATTAAAAGAGGTGTCTGAAACTTCTGTTTGAGCTTTGAAGCTACACTTAAATAATAAAAAAAATGTTTTTGATAACTGATTTTATTTTGCACTAGCCGTCCTGTCCTTTTAGAGAATAGCATCTAATGTTACTCATCGTATTAAAACAGTTATCAAGAATAAATCATATTGAAAGTCTTCTAGAACATCTGTTTTAGTGCGTGTTAATTTCCTTACTAGTTTCGACTTTTTAATTGTATGGGGGTCGCGGGTCACTTACTTTTTATAAAAGGGGGTCGCCATTCAAACAAGTTTGGGAACCACTGCTCTAAAGTAGATAAATTTAATGCAAAAAAACCACATTCATAATGACGTCATCGATACTAGATATAAAAGACACTAACATTACCGCCTAATTTATTTGTCTAAATCTTAAAAGTAGTCTTTATAAAGAGTTTCTTACAGAGATCTATTTGAGTCAATGAACGAATACCGCCCCCCCCCTTTCAGCGAAATACAATTTATATAGAAAATATATACTTTACCAATGTTAGACCCACTGCCCAGGAGAATGTAATTCCCCCCCCCCCCCCCCCTGAAAACTTAAGATGCCCATCCAAGGAGAAAAAAATGCCTGCAAGAAACACTATTTGCAAAAGTAGAAAACGAATCTACATTATACAAGTAGGGTCTACCTTTAGTCTGTATGATCTACAAATGCGACCACTGTTTCTTTTTTACTTTTTTCCTAGTAAAAGTTTATCTATCTATCTATCTATATAAAAACATTGTATGTCTGTGTGTGTGTGTGTGTGTGTGCCTTTTATGCATTACCACAACTCTTATCACATCGCCGTAAAACTTTGGGAAGTTGTTAAGAATATACCCGGCAAGGCTTCTGCGAAAAAAAAATCAAATTCGCAGGGTCGGCGCAACTTGTTTTTAATAATACGGGATATAAAAATAAAAGTCGATTTTGGTTTGACACCATTCATCCGATCACCATCAAACGTTGGTGAGTTCATTAGAAGACTGTGTGGAAGGGTTCTGTAAAAAATCATTTTTAATTTCGCAAGGGTGGCGCCACGGGAGGGTGCGATTTTTCTATATATATGGTATATAAAAATAAAAGTTGATTGCGGTCTCACAACGTTCATCCGATAGCCATGAAAGTTCAGGGACTTGATTAGAACACTCTAGGGAAGGGTTCTGTAAGTAATCATTTTTAATTTCGCAAGGGCGGCGCCACTGGACGGTGGGATTTTTCTCAATATACGGTATTTAAAATAAAAAGACGATCGCGGTTCGACGCAATTTATCCCGGTGCCATAACACTTTAGGGATTTGATGAATACTCCCGAAAAGGTTTCTTGGGTGGGGGGGTGGGGGATTGGGGTGGGTGGGTGGTGTGGGCGGGGAGATTTAAATTTGCATGGGCGGCCCTCCACCGGCATGATGCGATTTGGCGCCCTGGTCTTTCCCGTGAGCGCTATAGCGACTACAGTGTGATCGACAATCTATAGGATGGGGCGTTACAAGCGCTCACTAAATTGAATCAGGCGTGTCCTCTGGCGCCCTGGTAGGGTGCGATTAGACAGCAAACAAAAATGTCGATTACTTCCCTCAAAGGCTCACATGGGCCGTTGAGGGCCATGTAATACGTTTTATTTTAATAATAAGAAATTAACCAAGGCTAGATTATTAACTGGGATGTTTTTTTTTGTCCGTAAAAAATTCAAACAGTTTCGTCACTTTGCGAATGATGCAATTAGCATCTATTTTTAGACAACCCAATCAGAAATTGAGATCGAGCAATTGAGATAGACCATTAGTAACGCTAACATATTGCATCAGTCACACTGATGATTAAAACAACCTTTCTTCTATCCCCGCGGCAACGCGCGCAGGACGGGTACGCTAGTATATATATATATATATATATATATATATATATATATATATATATATATATATATATATATATATATATATATAAAGCAATGTATGTGTGTGCGTATCTGTCTGTCTGTCTATTTGTCTTTTAAGCATTACTACGCCTCTCATTACATCGCCGTGAAACTTTGGGAAGTTGCTTAGAATATTCCTGGGGAGGTTTAAAAAAAAATCACTTTCATAGGGATGGCGCCCCGGCAGAGCGCGATTGGTTTTTTTTCTATATATGGTATATTCAAAAAGTCGATTGCGGTTTGACGCCGTTTATCCGATCGCAATGAAACTTTGGGAAGTTGTTGAGAATACTTCTGTGTAAGTTTCTGCGGGGAAAAAAAATCACATTCGCAGGGGTGGCATTCTTCTTTAAATACGATATATATTTATAAAAAACGAAAGTCGGATGCGTTTTGACACCGTTTATCAGAGTTCCATAAACCTTTAGAGAGTTGATAAATACTGCCCTCCCAAGAAGATTTGTGGGTTGGGGGGGGGGTTAATTTCGCACGGTCGGCCCCCGGCAGGATGTGATTTGGCGCCCTGGTCTTTCCCGAGAGCGTTTTGGCGATAACGTTCGGTCTACAAAGTGTGAAAGACAATGGATAAGATGGGGCGTTACAGTTGCTCACTAAATTAAATTAGGCGTGTCCGCCGGCGCAATGGTATAGTGCGATTTGGCAGTGAAATAAAAATATCAGTTTCGGCCACTTAAAGCTCACATGGGCCGCTGAGTGCCCTGTAATATTTTTTTTAAATAAAAAAAAGTAACCAAGGTTAGAATTTTAACCGCGTTGTTTCCTTGTCAATAAAAATATCTAGAATGTTTTGTCACTATGCGAATGATGCAATTAGCATCTATTTTTAGACGATCCAATAAGAAATTTAGATCGAGCTTCTAATCAAACACCATTAGTAACGCTAACAAATAGCATCAGTCACACTGATGTTTATAACACGTTAATTTTTTCTCTACAATACAAAGAAAAAACCCTGTTGATTTTGTAACTTTAGCGAATGACGCAATCTGCATCAATGTTTGAGGATGCTATGTGTCGCTCTTGGTTATCCTGTTAGCACAATGCCGTCTATGTTATTTTTAGGGAGCCAGGGGCCGTACGCGGCGCCTCTGTTGTAGTGTAATCGGGGGGTGGGGGGGGGGTGGCTCACGAGAGCGCCCCTCTACGTCCCTGATTCATGGGCGGTCACCGAAGTGTGTTCTATACCACATTAATTCAGTGAGTGATTGACGAACACTCAAGGTTTTCATGCGGTAGTGTAGGTAAACCCATGTGTCGATATTTATGATCCAAGCGTAGGCATTGTTTACATTTAAATAACTCAGTTTTAGAAAAAAAGGTCAGGCGTCTAAAAATATATTATTGATAAAACCCTTCTTTTTTATTTCGACAGACTTTCTTTTATTCCCGCGGAAAGGCGTACGGGTACGCTAGTATTCTACATAAATTCTATTTTGCTAGAAGGGCTGTAGTATTCTGTATAAATTATATTTTGCTCGAAGGGCAGTAGATGGTTTTCGTGGCCTCCCCCCCCCCCCCCCCCACCCCATCCCAGAAAATTTGCCAGAATGAAACTAAATTCGACTTTTGTCAAGTTTGAGCTTAGATAAAATATTTAAGGGTATGACTACGACTATATTTAGTATGAACCAAATTAAATTAAATGCAATCTCAAATTAGCCAATTCCATAGCTAAACAAAGATTTATATAAAGTAAAGAAGGTCTGAAATAGATTAATATAGAAACTCATTATTATTTATATCTAGATAGAGTTATCTAGATTCTACGACTGGTTTGGTTCAGTTGAGTTTTCCCTAAGTTCTAGATCTAGAACCTAGATAGATAAATCACTTGTATTCTTGAATTAGATGATCCTTGAAGCTAAAAAGCAAAGATTTATATCAAATATATAAGGACTAAAATAGTTTAATAAAGAAACTCAAAAATATATTGTGATTTTATAATGGTATTTATTTTAACTAACTAATTATGGTTTGACCTAGATTCTAGATCTATAACTTTTTCTTCCTTCGACAGCTGATCTTTAGATTCTAGATCTAGAGAAATTTATTGTATACTTAAATGAAAAGACTGTTGAAAGTTGATATTGGTAATGGAACGTATTAAAAATAGCAAACTGACATATCGTTAAAGCTTTAGCCGACAGAAAATTAGCTTTATAACGCGTTAAACTTTTTAATGGGCAACCAAATATTCGATGGAAGCCGCCATTTATTGGTGTAAAAAGTAAATAAATCATGTGACGTCACTATAGTTAAAGTCATTTTACTGAGCTTTTATAATTAATGTGTTTAATCTACCAATGAATAAGTCAATTAATTATTTAACGTCTTTAAATAAGTTTATGATTAAAAAAATAAAACAAAAAATATTCAAACATGTAAACAAATTTGAGTTTAATAGTGCAGTAACTACGTGTAGATCAAGCTTACCAGTTAGAGTAAGTTATATTGGTGATAAGGGGGCATGCTCAGTTAAAAAAATCACCAAATTCCTGATTTTTCGTTATAATGGGTTTCTTGCAACTTTGGATTATTATTATTCAATTTTCTGTATTAAGTAAATAATAACTTTAATAAGAAAAAACAATTGCTTAATATGTCATGTTTATAACCTTATTAATTAAAAAATAATTAATTTCTCGCAGTATTACGAGCTCTCTACGAAAAGTTTAATATATGTTATAATACTGTTTTTGGCATCATTGCAGCGCTGGATTTCTCATGTATTTGATAATCTTAATTTCCATCATCTCGGAAACACGCAAACCTTACAGTCGGGGTTGACATTTATACAGATATGGTATTTTTTCGTCACCTCATCATCATCATTCCTTTGTGGCCCCTGGGGAGAAAAGGGCTGAAGCCACACATCTCCAGCGGACTCGGTTTGGGGCTGCCCCCTTTATCTGTGCCCATGTTCCCATGTAAGCCCAGCTGTTTTTGTCTCTTCTCTAACCGTTCTTCTTCATGTCTTCCTTGGCCGGCCCACCCTCCTTTTTCTTTTCTTAATGTGTGTCGGATCCATCCCCATTTACGGGCCTTGATATCTGTCTCTATTGGCTGTTACTTTAAAGTTCGCCACAGGTCTTTGTTTGATGTTTTGTTTGGCCATCTTATTTTAAGTATATGCCGTAAGCATTTGTTTACGAATGCCTGTATCCTATCAGTATTTGTCTTCGTAACCCTCCAGGTCTCCGAGCCATAGAGCAACACTGCCTTAACATTTGTGTTGAAAATCCCAATTCTGCTCTGGAGTGACAGGGCCGTCGACCTCCACACCGGGCGTAGTGAGTTGAAGGCACATCCAGCCTTGTTGATACGACATTTTATGTCCTCATCTGCTCCCCCGTCCTTGTTGATCACGCTTCCCAGATATGTGAATGTGTTTGTTTCACGTAAATCTTCTCCATTTAGCTGTATGGGCAGGTCCTGGCTGTTATGGATTCTGATGACCTCTGTTTTATTTTTATTTATTTTTAGTCCAACTTTTGAGGCATCTTCAGATAGCCGATTTAGTTTGGCTTGCGTATGTTGATGCTTGTGAGATAGTAGGCAGATGTCATCGGTAAAATCAAGATCCTCCAGCCTTCTAATGAAAATCCACTGGATTTTGTGGTTTTCAGCATGATTTAGTGGATTGCCATCAAGAATATAATTGGCGATAGCATACATCACCGTGAGTGGTTTTGTTAGTTTTCCCTTGTGTATTACCTGACTGGTGGAGTCTTCATATAGTTTCTGTGGGATAGATATAACATTTTTGGGTATTCCATAGTGGCTCATTAACTTCCATATAGCATCTCTATTCACACTGTCAAACGCTTTTTCGAAGTCGACAAAAGTCATGTATAAGGGGGATTGCCACTCAAAGGACTGTTCGATAATGATGCGCAGCGTGGCAATGTGGTCAGTACATGACCTGTCTTGACGAAAACCAGCTTGTTCTTGTCTCAGCTTTTTGTCCAAGGCATCTCTAAGTCTCTCTAGGATGATTCTTGTCAGCACCTTACTTGGGACTGAAAGAAGCATTATCCCTCTCCAGTTGTTGCATTGTGTCAGGAGTAGTATATTAGGTCACTTTTGATTATTATTTGGGAGGGGGAGCCGGAGGGACAATGAGATATAGTAAAATACTCGGAGGGGGATGCGCAGCCTGGGACAACGAGATATAGTAAAATACTCCCAGCCTGGGGCAGACGGAGGGGGAGGGAGGGGGAGGGGGAGGGGGAGAGGGGGAGTGGTGATGGTGGTGGTGGTGGAGGGGGAGAGGGGGAGTAATGGTGGGGGTGAAGAAGAGGGGGTGGGGGAGAGGGGGTGGGGGAGTAGTGGTGACCTGGGGGTGGTGGTGGTGTCGCAGCATGGGGTTTGTTTATTTGATTTCTTTGTATGTGTGTTTAATAGTAAACGGAGAGGGGTGGTTGAGGGGAGGGGTGAGTAATGATGGGTTTGAGGGTAGGGGTGTGCTAGTTGTACTTTGTGAATAACATCCATTAACCAGACATGTAACATGTGTTACTTATCGATCTCCAATCCTTTGTTTTTGTCAAACAACGGCCGAGCTAATATTGATCGCACCCACGGGGCCATCACACCTAATTAAATTTTTGTTATGCTTCACCGGGTTTCCCCCGCTCGGTTGACAGGTTATGGTAATTTACGACGTACATTAAGTGCCTCTCCGCGAAGTACAATCCGCAGGAACAACGAAATATAGTAAAATACTCCCTGGGGGAGGTGGAGGTACAGCCTCATATAGTAAAATACTCACCCACCTGGGTTTTTTAATTAACTTGATTTTAATTACTTTGTTTGTATTTTGTTTTTTAAATTTTAATTAATTTTATAATTAGTTTGAATTTAATTTTTAAATTTTAATTAGTTTTTTAATTAGTTACATAATTTAACTATTTGTTTGATTTTAATGAATTTAAATACTTTGTTTGTTTATTTTGTTTTGTAATTTTTATTGACGAGTTACGTAATTGGATTATTTGTTTACTTTTTAATTAATTTTTTATTGAGTAGTTACGTAATTGGATTTTAATTTTTTGAATTTTTAAATTTTTAAATTTTATTTTATAATTAGTTAAATTATTATTAACTAGTTACGTAATTTGATTTTTGATTACTTTGTTTCATTTATTTATTTGATATATTTCTTTTCTTTGATGTTTAATTTGTTGGTTTGTTTATTTGATTGTATGTATGTTTAATAGTAAACGGATAGGGGTGTTGGTGGATGAGAGGGGGAGTAATGATGGGGTTTGAGGGTAGGGGTGCACTAGCGTGTACTTTGTGAATAACATCCATTAACCAGACATGTAACAGATGTTACGTATCGATTCACCAGCAAAGTTTTTAATATTGATCCCACCCACGGGCCATCACAGCATGATGTCCCGCCTAATTAAATTTTGTTACGTATCGTCGATTTTATGTGTTGTTCACGGACGCGAACACCGTAGGGTCCGGTGTTTAATGAGGGCCATTAAGCGCGTCTCCGCGTTAAGTGTGGTAACAGCTGTACCACTTTAATTGATTTTTCCCCGCTCGGTTACTAGAGTGAGAAGCCATGACGTAACAGCTGGTGCTGTAATTACGCCGAGTAAGGACATTGGTTGTAACTATTCGCTTATAGCGAGGGTCACCGAAAACAAAATATATATTTAAGGGTTGGAATTTTCTTTCAACCACCGATAAATCAGGTTTTGAGACGAAACGAAGTCTCGGTAGGTTCGTGTTTTTTTAATGGGCGACAGGGCGACTTGGTGCGTTGGTACGTAGGTATGCGGGGTAGACATGTTTTTTACAAGTCTCGAAAAGTAATTAAGTTTTTTATGACCGTTCCGATTTTCTTTTGATCTAACCACCATTTGACCACCCTGAGCCAGATAAATTTAACAAATGTTCAGTACATAGTCGCTTATAGTAACATGGGTGAGGGGTGTAAGCAGGCGGGTGACGGTGTGAACAGGTGGGTGAAGGGTGAAAGGTGGGTGAAGGTGGAGAAGGTGGGTGAAGGGGGGAACACAAGTAGGAGTAAAGGATATATAGTAAAAGATTCCACCACCTAAGTGAGGTGGATTTTAATTTTTTTTTTTTTTTAATTTTATTTATTTATTTATTTATTTTTTATTTTTTTTCATCATCTGTTAACTTTAAGGTTCTATAACTCTATATATTTAAATACATTTTTTGATTCAAACGAGTTTACTCCCCCTAACGTAAGCACATGTAAAGAGGGATTTCCTATAGGTCTGTAATGAATTAGGCCTTTTTGACTATGACTTGTTGTCCAGGTGTTGACATGATACACTTTTTTGAGATACACGTACACACACACACACACACACACACACACACACACACACACACACACACACGCGCGCGCGCGCGCGCGCGCGAATTTCATACTAGATCGGTAAAGGCGGAGAGAACTTATAGGTATACATTATCATGGCGACAACAAAAGCGACCCTTATTTTATTTACATGAAAGCGTGTTTTCCAAAAAGTGTCACCAGACCGTTGCCATTTTCACAGCGGGGTTTATTTTAAGTGCACCTTGTGCACGTTTGTTTACATTTTAAAAGACGTGTCGCGTGTCTTCCCCACATGTCTTCCCTAATAGAGAAACGAGAGGAAAGACAACTGTTCTAAAATTAGAACAGCCTTGTTTACAGCCACGAGTAGCGTCCCTTGTGAAAAATCTCGCGTCAGAATCCTTAACTAAACATTCAATTTCTTTAACAAGTTAAAAAATAATTTACGAAGACAAGGGTTAACAACATTAGACGCCACCGTTTTTGTTTCCTGTGACGACAAGGCACAATACACTTTTGTATTTTATGTCTCAAGTAGAGGGGTGGGATATTTTTTCTTTGTAAGCGTGTTGTAAACAATAGGTAGAGGAAGCGATTACTAGGTAAGAGGGGAGAGAACGTGACATCCATCGCGATATTTGAAAACATGGCGATGTTTAACCTCAACCAAAAAAGACAATGAACCTAGAAGGAAGACGAATATATATATCTTAGTCTTGCAGCAGATTACCTTCCCATGTTCGCTTTAGTATTACAGTTTTCATCAAACTTCTTTTTGACTTGAACTTCTTTAATTTTTAAGAAAGTTTACTTATACATATTACATTACGTCTAATGACAATTTTTTATTTTTACCACTCAATGTATTTTCTTTTTCTATATCTTACATTGTCATCTTAATTTTTGATCACCTTAGTAAAAATTTGCTTAAGATTATAAACTTCGAGTTTTAAAAAACATCAACGTTATAGGACGTCGTGTCAAAGGACACACCGTTTAAAATGTCTACATTTAAAGTTCACCAATATAATGACGTAAAAACTAAATATGATATGACGTTAGCATACATATCATTCAATCTAATCACTCTAAAGTACAAATCAATAATTTTTATTGATTAAGGGGCTGGGTGAGTTATTTTTATTCGGGTGCCCAGGGAAGGTTTGGAGTTGGTTGGGACAGATTTTATACACGAGTCGGTGACGTTTTCACCGAGGCAGGGTTCGAAGCTTGACCATGAATGTTTTGGATTTGTTAGGGGTCGAGTCTATAGTAGGGTCGGGGGAGTTTTGTTAACACAGAGGTACATCCATGTTTTAGAATAGATAGGTAGAGAGTTTATACGAGAGTCGTGGGAGTTTTCACCGAGGTTGGTTTTGAACTCGGACCATGCATGTTAAGTAATTGTTGGTAGTCGAGTTCATACTAGGGTCGGGGGAGTTTTGTTAACACCGAGGCAGGTTGCAAAGTTGGTACATGCCTGTTTAGGAATTGTTGGTAGCCGAGTTCATACTAGTGTCGGTGAAGGTTGGTTTTGAACTCGGAACATGCATGTTTTGGAATCGGTAGGTGTAGAGTCCATACTAAGGTCGGTGAAGTTTTCACCGAGGCAGGTTACAAAGTTGGGACATGCAAGTTTAGGAATTGTTGGCAGTCGAGTTCATACTAGGGTCGGGGAGTTTTGTTAACACTGAGGCAGGTTGCAAAGTTGGTACATGCATGTTTGGGAATTGTTGGTAGCCGAGTTCATACTAGTGTCGGTGAAGGTTGGTTTTGAACTCGGAACATGCATGTTTTGGAATCGGTAGGTGTAGAGTCCATACTAGGGTCAGTGAAGTTTTCACCGAGGGTGGTTTCAAAGTTAGTACATGCATGTTTTTGGAAGTGTTAGGGGGCGAGTCTATACTACGGTGGGATGGTTTTTGTTTTCACCGAGGCCGGTTTCAAAGTTGTTACAGGCATGTTTTGGAATCGATTGGTGTAGAGTTTAAACTAGCGTCGGGGGAGTTTGGGTTTCACCGAGGCGTGTTTCAAAGTTGATACAGGGATGTTTTTGAAGTGATGAGGGAAGAGTTTAAACTAGCGTCGGGGGAGTTTGGGTTTCACCGAGGCGTGTTTCAAATCCATGTTTCGGAGTTGGTCGGGGTAGAGTTTACACTAGAGTGGGACGGTCTTTGTTTTCAACAAGACAGGTTTCAAAGTTGGTGCATGGGTGTTTGGTACAGGACTGTTTTGAAATCGGTGAGGCAAAGTTAAACTAGGGTCAGGGGAGTTTTCAACGAGGCTGGTTTCGAAATTCGGCCATGGGTGTTTCAGAGTTGGATGGGAACGTTGTCACTTGTAACATTAGTTGAATACAGATAAATGTTTGTCTGTTACTTTGTCTGTCCAAGTAATAGTGTGGGTAGAGGTACGGTCTGTTTATCTAGCGGGTGTTTAGGGACGGGGGCGAGGGCGGCAGACATAGGTGGCTAGGGTGCAAGAGATATTCAACGAGGAGTAGTGTCTACAAGTTACATAGACCAGTCTGTTGGAGTAGTGTCTAGGGGTTGTGATATTAGTTGAGTGTAGATAAATGTAAGATTGTCATACATCCTTTGTCTCTTAAATGGAATAGAATGGGTAGTGGTACGGTCTGTGTATCTATCGGTTGGTATTTGGTGTTAGGGATGGGAGAAGGAGAAAGGGGTTGCGGACAAAGGGAAGGGGAAAGGGGAATAGCGATAAAAATACCTCACCCAGCCCCTTAATCAATAAAAATTATTGATTTGTACTTTAGAGTGATTAGATTGAATGATATGTATGCTAACGTCATATCATATTTAGTTTTTACGTCATTATATTGGTGAACTTTAAATGTAGACATTTTAAACGGTGTGTCCTTTGACACGACGTCCTATAACGTTGATGTTTTTTAAAACTCGAAGTTTATAATCTTAAGCAAATTTTTACTAAGGTGATCAAAAATTAAGATGACAATGTAAGATATAGAAAAAGAAAATACATTGAGTGGTAAAAATAAAAAATTGTCATTAGACGTAATGTAATATGTATAAGTAAACTTTCTTAAAAATTAAAGAAGTTCAAGTCAAAAAGAAGTTTGATGAAAACTGTAATACTAAAGCGAACATGGGAAGGTAATCTGCTGCAAGACTAAGATATATATATTCGTCTTCCTTCTAGGTTCATTGTCTTTTTTGGTTGAGGTTAAACATCGCCATGTTTTCAAATATCGCGATGGATGTCACGTTCTCTCCCCTCTTACCTAGTAATCGCTTCCTCTACCTATTGTTTACAACACGCTTACAAAGAAAAAATATCCCACCCCTCTACTTGAGACATAAAATACAAAAGTGTATTGTGCCTTGTCGTCACAGGAAACAAAAACGGTGGCGTCTAATGTTGTTAACCCTTGTCTTCGTAAATTATTTTTTAACTTGTTAAAGAAATTGAATGTTTAGTTAAGGATTCTGACGCGAGATTTTTCACAAGGGACGCTACTCGTGGCTGTAAACAAGGCTGTTCTAATTTTAGAACAGTTGTCTTTCCTCTCGTTTCTCTATTAGGGAAGACATGTGGGGAAGACACGCGACACGTCTTTTAAAATGTAAACAAACGTGCACAAGGTGCACTTAAAATAAACCCCGCTGTGAAAATGGCAACGGCCTGGTGACACTTTTTGGAAAACACGCTTTCATGTAAATAAAATAAGGGTCGCTTTTGTTGTCGCCATGATAATGTATACCTATAAGTTCTCTCCGCCTTTACCGATCTAGTATGAAATTCGCGCGCGCGCGCGCGCGTGTGTGTGTGTGTGTGTGTGTGTGTGTGTGTGTGTACGTGTATCTCAAAAAAGTGTATCATGTCAACACCTGGACAACAAGTCATAGTCAAAAAGGCCTAATTCATTACAGACCTATAGGAAATCCCTCTTTACATGTGCTTACGTTAGGGGGAGTAAACTCGTTTGAATCAAAAAATGTATTTAAATATATAGAGTTATAGAACCTTAAAGTTAACAGATGATGAAAAAAAATAAAAAATAAATAAATAAATAAAATTTAAAAAAAAAAAAAATTAAAATTAAAATCCACCTCACTTAGGTGGTGGAATCTTTTACTATATATCCTTTACTCCTACTTGTGTTCCCCCCTTCACCCACCTTCTCCACCTTCACCCACCTTTCACCCTTCACCCACCTGTTCACACCGTCGCCCGACTGCTTACACCCCCCACCCATGTTACTATAAGCGAGTATGTATTGAACATTTGTTAATATTTCCCCCTTCACCCACCTGTTCACACCGTCACCCGCCTGCTTACACCCCTCACCCATGTTACTATAAGCGACTATGTACTGAACATTTGTTAAATTTATCTGGCTCAGGGTGGTCAAATGGTGGTTAGATCAAAAGAAAATCGGAACGGTCATAAAAAACTTAATTACTTTTCGAGACTTGTAAAAAACATGTCTACCCCGCATACCTACGTACCAACGCACCAAGTCGCCCTGTCGCCCATTAAAAAAACACGAACCTACCGAGACTTCGTTTCGTCTCAAAACCTGATTTATCGGTGGTTGAAAGAAAATTCCAACCCTTAAATATATATTTTGTTTTCGGTGACCCTCGCTATAAGCGAATAGTTACAACCAATGTCCTTACTCGGCGTAATTACAGCACCAGCTGTTACGTCATGGCTTCTCACTCTAGTAACCGAGCGGGGAAAAATCAATTAAAGTGGTACAGCTGTTACCACACTTAACGCGGAGACGCGCTTAATGGCCCTCATTAAACACCGGACCCTACGGTGTTCGCGTCCGTGAACAACACATAAAATCGACGATACGTAACAAAATTTAATTAGGCGGGACATCATGCTGTGATGGCCCGTGGGTGGGATCAATATTAAAAACTTTGCTGGTGAATCGATACGTAACATCTGTTACATGTCTGGTTAATGGATGTTATTCACAAAGTACACGCTAGTGCACCCCTACCCTCAAACCCCATCATTACTCCCCCTCTCATCCACCAACACCCCTATCCGTTTACTATTAAACATACATACAATCAAATAAACAAACCAACAAATTAAACATCAAAGAAAAGAAATATATCAAATAAATAAATGAAACAAAGTAATCAAAAATCAAATTACGTAACTAGTTAATAATAATTTAACTAATTATAAGATAAAATTTAAAAATTTAAAAATTCAAAAAATTAAAATCCAATTACGTAACTACTCAATAAAAAATTAATTAAAAAGTAAACAAATAATCCAATTACGTAACTCGTCAATAAAAATTACAAAACAAAATAAACAAACAAAGTATTTAAATTCATTAAAATCAAACAAATAGTTAAATTATGTAACTAATTAAAAAACTAATTAAAATTTAAAAATTAAATTCAAACTAATTATAAAATTAATTAAAATTTAAAAAACAAAATACAAACAAAGTAATTAAAATCAAGTTAATTAAAAAACCCAGGTGGGTGAGTATTTTACTATATGAGGCTGTACCTCCACCTCCCCCAGGGAGTATTTTACTATATTTCGTTGTTCCTGCGGATTGTACTTCGCGGAGAGGCACTTAATGTACGTCGTAAATTACCATAACCTGTCAACCGAGCGGGGGAAACCCGGTGAAGCATAACAAAAATTTAATTAGGTGTGATGGCCCCGTGGGTGCGATCAATATTAGCTCGGCCGTTGTTTGACAAAAACAAAGGATTGGAGATCGATAAGTAACACATGTTACATGTCTGGTTAATGGATGTTATTCACAAAGTACAACTAGCACACCCCTACCCTCAAACCCATCATTACTCACCCCTCCCCTCAACCACCCCTCTCCGTTTACTATTAAACACACATACAAAGAAATCAAATAAACAAACCCCATGCTGCGACACCACCACCACCCCCAGGTCACCACTACTCCCCCACCCCCTCTCCCCCACCCCCTCTTCTCCACCCCCACCATTACTCCCCGTCTTCTCCCCCTCCACCACCACCATCACCACTCCCCCTCTCCCCCTCCCCCTCCCCCTCCCTCCCCCTCCGTCTGCCCCAGGCTGGGAGTATTTTACTATATCTCGTTGTCCCAGGCTGCGCATCCCCCTCCGAGTATTTTACTATATCTCATTGTCCCTCCGGCTCCCCCTCCCAAATAATAATCAAAAGTGACCTAATATACTACTGTCAGGTCTCCATTCTTTGGCAGTTTTATCAGGTATCCCAGTTTCCAGTCAGATGTCATCTCTTCTTCCCAAATCTGCTTAAGTAGAGGATGTAGTATGTCTGCTGATATGGCTGGGTCTGCCTTGAGTGCCTCTGGTGGGATGCCGTCCGGGCCAGCTGCTTTGCCATTTTTCTTGTTCTTTATTGCTCTTATTGTTTCTAACTTTGTGGGTGAATCGGTACACAAATTTAGTAGGTGATTTGCAGGTGGTATATCAGGGATGTTTGATGAGAGAGGATTGTTTAAAATCTCCACAAAGTGCTGTACCCATCTGTCTCTCTGTTCTGTGTTACTTGTTAAGATATTTCCTACTTTATCCTTTACTAGTTTGTTGGGATTAAAATTTTTGCCTGATAGGGTCCTGGCTACTTCATAGAGCCTCTTAATTTATCCCTGTCGTGCTGCAGTCTCTGCCTTAGCTATCATCTCTTGTATGAACTGTCTTTTGTCTTCCTTTCCTGACCAAGCGATTTACTTCACAACAATGTGTTCTGAGGTTTATTTTCTCTTTTTCATCCTTATATTTCTTCATCGTTTGCTTTATCTCTTTTTTATCTTCAATTTTGGCCCATGTCTCTGTTGTGATCCATTCTTTTTGTTCATTTTTTCTTCTTCCCAATATGTCAGTGCATGTTAACTTCCATAGTTAATGTATTCCTAGCCATTTTTGCTCTACTGTTTCTTCTGCTAGGCTGGAGAGTGCTTCAGACCTATTTTTTACTGCGCAGTTAAAGTCTTCCTTTATTTTTGGACGCCTAAGATATGTTGTATTAAATTTAAAGTGCGGTTTATCAGCTCGATCCCTGTAGGATTTTAGGTTTGATTTTAGTGTTGCAACCAAGAGTTGGTGGTCTGAGGCTGCATTTGCACCTCGTTTCGCCCTAACATCCATTAAACTTCTTCTTCACTTTCTGGAAACTGTGATGTGATCAATTTGGTTTTTTGTTTTGCCATCGGGTGACGTCCAGGTGGTCTTATGTATATCTTTATGAGAGAAAATTGTCCCCCCTATAATTAGATCATTAAATGCGCAGAAATCAGCAAAGAGTTCCCCGTTTTCATTTATTATGCCAATTCCATTTTTCCCCATGGTGAACTCACGATCTTTATTTTCTGTTCCAACTTTGGCATTCATGTCTCCCATCACTATCTTTATATCTCCTTTTGGTGAGTTGTCAATTTGAGCTTGCAGGGCGCTGTAAAAGACCTCTTTCTCTTCATCTGTTGCAGCATTTGTGGGTGCATAGCACTGGATCAAAGTTGTTTTCCTTCCCTTGGCATTGAAACGAGCTGCTATGAGTCGTGGTGAGACTGGTTCCAATACAATCAAAGATTTTTTTTTGCTTCTGGAGACATCATTATGGCTACACCTTGCGTGTGTTTATGATCTTCGTTCTCGTGGCTTGAGTAGATGACAGTCTCTCCCGAGACCAACCTAGTTTGGTCACTGCCATTCCATCGTGTCTCACTTAATCCTAGGACTTTTAATTTATACCTCCTCATTTCTTTGGCGACCTGGGCTGATCTGCTGCTTTCATATGGGTTCTGATGTTCCAGGTCCCTAATCTGGTTTTGGTCTTGGGCGTTAGGAGATTTGTCAGCAAACTAGCTTCCTTCAGGCTTTCACTAGTAGGCATCATGGGCTCTGCTAGAGAGGATCCTCCTTGACCAAGTCGGTGTTGGATTTGTGTACTTGCAGTTTCTGTAGCGGTTTATTTTTTTTACGAGATAAGGTTGCTAGCCTTATGTTTCAACCCCCAACCTGGAGGACCAGGGTGTTAGCTTTGGTCTGATCCCTACCCGCGCAGACCTTCTCAGCTTAGTTGAACCTACTAGGAGTTTACACTCCCGCTGGCATAGCTCTGGGGGTGGTCAGGATACACAAGCTGCCAAGCCACGACAAGGCTCTAACACCAGATGGCAGTTTTCGTCACTTACTTTTGTTAATTTCGACTGTTTCCTCAGTTTGCCTACTACTTTTTATTTATCAAACAATGCCCACCACATTTTCCGTATGTGCCCTTTATGCAAAAATACACATTTTTTCATGAGAGAATTATTATTGCTTTTATCGAAGAAAGTTATATGGTAAATAATTTGCAAATTTTGAAACTTTTGAATATTAAGAACTTGTAAAAATATTACTGGTAGCTCACTGAAAAAAAAACGTGAAATGTTATTAATATATACTGAAATATAAGCAGTGTAAATTTGATTGCTATAAGTGAATTAAAAAAGCCTTAGCATTTTTTAAAGTACCAAAAAAATTAAAAAGGCGGAGGTTTTTTTTTGGGTTTCAACCTTTTTTTCCGTTTAATACTTACTTTCATATGCAAAAATGGTAAAAATATTCAAGAGGCTGTAGATTTTAAATTGTAAAAATAGAAAAAAAAAACCGGAGCATATCGCCTTAAGCACACACAGTTTTTTGCTATAGAGAAAACACAAGCAGAGTAAAAACATGCATAGTAATACGAAAAACGAAACGTGACGAAACATTAAGCCTATGGTAAGATATAGTATCGAGCCGGAAAAGTACACACAGTAATATGACGTCATTGATTCTCGAGTAAACAATGAATTAAAAAGCCAACTTTGTTTAATCTTAAAAGTGGTTTGCGTGCAGAGTTTCTTTCATGCATTTCTTCTTTGTCCCAACCCCCCCCCCCCCACCGTAGAACGTCTAACCCTCCCCCGTCGTCGGTCTCCCCCGCCCCGGAAAATTTTATTCGATTCAAGTGCCCACCCCTGGAAAAAGTCTAAAAGAAACACCGAGTGAGTGAGGTTTATCGACCAAAAGTAGTACACGGGTCAATAATATAGAAGTAGAGGCTCTACCTTTATTCTGTATGATCTACAAATACGACAAGTTTTTCTTTCAGACATTTTCTTCCACTGAGGGGGGGGGGGGGGTGGGGTGTCGGGGTACTGGACATTTTAAGGGGTGGGTGGTTTTAATTTTCTGAGGAGGGGTCGGACATTGGTAAAAGTGTATATTATTATATAAATTCTATGTCGTTATAGGGGCGTGTAGACCTTTTCGGGGGGGGGGGGGTCTGCCCCCCACACACACTCTAACTCTCCCGAAGAGTTACTTGAAAAAACCTCTGAATGCAATTTTTGACAAGTTTGATCTTAGACTCAAGGTTTAGCGGTATGACCAAGACTATATTAATATGTATGTGCAGTAACTACGTGCCGATTCTTGATAAACAAAAATCATAAAAAAACGTTTTAATAACAAGCTTTTATGTAATAATGCACTAAAAAGTAGAAAATAAATTATACACCACTATTTAAATAACTATAAAGAAAAGCGTGGGTCTCTTCCTAAAGTATTAGCAACTACGATTTAAATTACTATAAAGAAAAGCGTGGGTCTCTTCCTAAATATTAGTAACTACTATTTAAATTACTATAAAGAAAAGCGTGGGTCTCTTCCTAAACATTAGTAAAGGTATCCAATAGATACTAAAGTGACCCACGCTAGAACTGCCTACGGTCCAAATTTTAATTAATTCATAAAAAAATAATTAGGCGACCAATTAAGTCAAATGGAATGTCACCATGCATTGTCTTCATTTCTTGACCCACGTACCAACTACGAACCATATCTGTCAGTAAGAAGTGCCTGCAATTCACACGGGCATTTCAATCTAGAATGACGACAGACTGACGACAGACAGAGCAAGTGACTTAAATAAAAGCTAGTAAAAATAGCTTTGTTCGTTTCAGGTTAATCTAGAAGTTGAGGTGGTGATTTTGGTTTTGGCTTTCGTTTAGAGAAAACTCTATCAACCTAGCGTCAGTTGTATCCTTCCTAAACGGGTCATTTATATCTTAATAATAGTTTCTCTATTCTGTCAATCTGTCACTGTATCTATATGTTGGGAACGCTATACTATAGAGTAAACACAAGCAAAGTAAAAACTTTAACAATCAAACAAAAAAAAAGAAACGTGACGTCACTTGTAACAAATAATAGGAAATATATTAAGTCTGAAAAGTACACACAATAATATGACGTCATTGATTATAGAGTAAACATAGAATTACATAGCCAATGCCGAAAAAATACACAATAATAATGACGTCATCGATACTCGATAACAAATACACCGACATTACCGCATAATTCATTTGCTTAACTTAAAAGTGTTTCGCGTGAATAGTTTCTTTCATGCTCCTCTTCGGGTAGGGCAAAGCCCCCACCCCCCCCCCCCCCCCCACCTCCTCCGTTACAACGTCTAAACCGCACCCCGCCCCATCCAAATAGAAATACAATTTATATAGAAAATATATACTTTTACAAGTGCCAACACCCCCCCCCCATGTATAGTGCTCCCTCCCTCGAAGAAAAATGTCTGCAAGAAACACTATTCCCATGATTGAGGTTTGGCGGCCAAAAGTAGAAAATCGATCTATATTAAATACGTAGACTCTACCTTTAATCTATCTGATCTACAAATACGACCAGTGTTTCTTTCAGGGCGATCCTTGGAGTTTTCGGAGGGGTGTGGTTTAAATTTTCTGGGGAGGGATCGGACATTGCTTAAAACATATTTTCTATATAAATTATATTTCGTAATAGGAGAATGCAGACGTGCTTCGAAGGTGAGAGAGGGCAATTTTGCCCCCCCCCCCCTCTGAAAAAAACTCTAAATGCGACGTTTGACAAGTTTGAGCTTATGTGCAAGGTTTAGGGGTATGACTACGGCTATACTTAGTAACAATGTGCAGTAACTACGTGTAGATAAAACTTGAATCCGTTTAAAATGCCGATTCTGGAAAAAAAGTCTGTTTTCAATTGCATTTTTCATTTCCAGTTAAATTTGAAGTTGAGGTAGTGATTATGTTTCTTATTTCGTTTTAAAGACAACACTATCAACTTAGCGCGCAATGTATTTCTCCCTCAACAGGACATTTATCTCATATGTTATATATTTTTATGTGGTTGTTATTTTACTATCTAGATGTATATCTATTTAGTTTTAAAACTGTCGATATGTGCCTTGGGCCAACATGCTGTTAAGATTAAAATATACGAGCCGACCCGCGGTGTATCATAGGCCGCTATTTAGTTGTTTTTTCTACTTTTCAGTAATTCATAATTTGTGAATTCGACAGTACCAATGCTGCCACTGAAAATATTTGCTTTAAAACACTAATCCCCCATCCCCCTCCCCCCCCCCCCCCCCCCCCGTGAAAGCAGCCTTGTCACAGCCTTTTTTGCGTGACTGGGTTCACGTTACAAACTTGCCACAGGCCTTTACCCTACCTTTTATCTATCACATACGAAATTACAAAACGAGCCTTCTTTTACGTTCTATATACATTAATTTTGTCTTCACATCGACAGCGTGTTCAGCCAAACGATACACAATGTTTCACTGTTATACGCCCTTTCTCCCGTTAAAAAAATTAATTTATTAATTTTTTTTTGTTATATAGATCAAATTCACTATAAAATCTTCATGATAACATAACAGTGAAACAAAAATCATGTGGAAAAAGAAACTTATTAATGAACATTCTAAATTATTTTATATGTACACTGATGAACTAAATCAAAAACTATCAATAAGCCAATACTATATCCCATAGAGGAGTATTTCCCATGAACCCCTAAAACAACAACCAAGTACTCGGTACAACCTCGAGATACCAAAAAATAAAACGGACTGCATCCTCAGTCTCGCACAACAAAATCAACTATCTAGCGATGAAGATCAATTATCTCCAAAAACAACACTAAGCTAATGGGTTCATTATCCAACCAAGAAAATCAAACCTCCTAGGGTACAATAATTTAGCACATTGTACATTAGATATAACGATATAACTTAATCACATATTTCACTTGCTATAACAACTAATGGTGCATGACGACGTCCAACCAACTATTAGTATACACATATAATATCCAATGGAGGACAATTTTCCATGACCCCGGGAAAAACAAAATATCTCGGCAAACCATCGAGATCCAAATAACCATATTCAATATCCCTCAAATAACTACGTTACGTATCAACCCGACAGCATCCAGCATGAATGGGTGACTACGACAATACAACTACTCTACAAGGGAAACAGGGAAAATACTGGGTCCAACAACCAAATCAGAAAATATATCCTCAATTGACATCATATCCAATAAACCAAAGAGTTATTAAACCTAGCACTAACAAAGTAACTTAGGTAAACCTTCCTGGTTTAGTAATAACAAATGACTCTAACTAAGGAACATCTCTTCTTAGTGTAACAAACAAAAATCATTAAACCTCACTAAGGAATATTGCCTCTTAGTGTATCTCAAAAAAATATAACTCAGGAAACTTTCTCCTAGTAGAACAAAATCATAGCTATGCAATAGCTCCCATGGGCAAATCATATTCTTGATTTCCCTACTTCAATGGTTGAGGTCAACTCCTCATTATAATATATGTAAATTACCACATCTTATTGCATATAATTACCACATCTGTCAGGTCATACTGCCATAATCATGTTCATTACTTAACAAGATATACAGTATACATACAAATCACAAAATAGAATAAAATGTATGTTCATTTTCATTACAAAATTAAAATAGTAGTAAAACATATTCATACAAGACATGTTATGATTTATTCTTATCTTGGTCACATTTGTAAAATGCTAATGTTCTCTGGAAGTACACATCACATACTACATTATTCAAAATTTCCTTATAAGAATTGGCTGATATGTCTCAGGTCATTATTTTCTTTAGTCAGTTCCATGTTTGTTTTTTTTCATCTTCAATCTGTCTTAATACTCAGCTAGAGTATTGTGCAGTCCCTTTAAAGTTAGCTTTTCTTGACATAATGTTCTTAGACAAATCCATTTTCCTTATGAAAGCAATATTTATTAAGTCAAAATTCCAAACACTTAGTTAAGCTCTGTTAATTGAATACAGCTTTAAACAACAGGATCCATTAGCATTAACATATAAAGTTAAAAGAAATACACAACAGTTATGTTCATAAACATCAGTTAACAAAATACAAGGTCCAATAGCAAACTAAACATTTGTTAACACATTATGATAGCAAACTCCATGCTGTACCTTAAAAAGTTTTCTAACTTACAAATTTTACTAAAGTCAATAACATGTCAAATAATGTATGTTAGTGGTCCTCAGTGGTGGTAGCTATACTTTAAATCACTGATGCTTAAGTACAAATGCACACACCATAAAATAACAGTTTTTGTTAGCCAAAAAGGAATGTGTACAGCCAATCAATGAAATAAATTTTTGAAACTGTTGAGGTTGGTGATACAACTAAAGTGGTTAAAAATTATATTGTCACATCCACTAAACCAGGTTCTATATGCATGATAACTGATGTTACATCTTAAAACTTGAAAGTAAAATCTTAAAGGAGTAGTAAGTTCAGCATATTTATCCACAAAATGTTATAAAAATTGCTTAGTCCAAACAATGATTTCACTTCTTTCTTTGTAGTAGGGGTTTTGATATTTAGTATTTTGTCCTTGTTTCCTTAAGTAGGTCTAATTTCTTTATTTCCAACCTTGAATTCTTGGAATTCTACTGTATTTACTCCCACATGCAGTTTCTCTGGTGCTATTGTAACCCCATGTTTTCTTAGTCTTTCTAGCAGTTCTTTTATTGTTTGTATGTGTTCTTGTCTCAACCGCTGCTCCAATTTGACTTTCCCATCTATCTATATCTTCCTCATTACTTTCTTTCACCTCCTTTACATTCCCAATGATCATATCTGCTATTGGTTCTTCCATGACTGCCACTTTATATTTACCATTCAGCCAAGCAGAATTTATATCAACTGCTGCCATCTCACACTCATTTTTAAATTTCTTGTTGGCATATGTCATTTTCATTATGCCAGGGATGTATTGTTCAGGTCTTACAAGACTTTTCTTAACAATAATACATGTGCAACCAGAATCTCTCAGGCACATTACTCTGACATTGTTTACTTTAGCTGGGAACATCTTCAGTGTTGTATTGCTTTGTCTAACAGATGCCACCATCTCTGACCCTTCTACCCCTGCTGATATCTCTTGATGATTGTTTCTACTAATTCTATTTTCTCCCCTGTTGTCTGGACTCATTCTTGGCTGTCTACTTTGATTGTGGAATTCATTTCTACTTTGTCCATTATACTGTAATAATTATTTTGATTTCTATAGTTATTATTAGGTGCATAACCTCCTCTGTAATTATTGCTGAGATATGTATCTCTATTTTGTGAGCTGAGACACTCAGGCTTAACATGGCCTTTTTTCCACAGTTGTAACACTCTGTGCTTCTGCTATATTTATACCTGTCTGGTTTCCATGTGGTAGGTGCACTGTTGCTTCTATCTCTCTTGCTGTTGACATACCTTCTTTGATCCATGCTAGAGTCTCTACTGTAGACTGCTGCTGAAATCTCTTCCTGCTCTCTTTTGTCCAAAACAGCCCCTGGATGTGCATCCTTATAAATATTGAGGTGCTCTATTAATTGTTTCTGTGTCCTAACTTTTCTTTCACTCAAAAAAGTGAATAAACTATCTGTTGCATTATTTAAAACATGATCTATCAGGTTGAGTTCAATAATTGCTTCAGGATTCTTTAAATCTATTTCTGCCAATTCTAGCCTTTTGTTCATGCATTTGCGAATGTCAAAAATGATCTGGTTTATGTCACCAGTGTTGTTAATTCTAGCATCTCTTATAGTCTTTCTGTAATAGTCTTCTGTCTTTCCAAAATGTTTCATCAATCTTCCTTTTACTAGGTCATAGTCTTCTTTTTCAGCCTCAGACAATCTTGCTATTATGGCAATAGTTTCTCCTGTCAAATTGGACAATAAAACCTGTGCCTTCCCAGCAGGTGAATAATTAAAACTCTTACATATTTGCTCAAAGTGTATTAAATAAGTTTCCACACTTTCTTCCTGTGGTTTGAATGCTCTGAATTTAGGCTTCAAATTGTCCATATTGTGAATCTATTGTGAATCTTGCTGTCTTAAAATTGGTGACTTTTAATTTTTTCTAACTCTAATTCATGTTGTCTCTGTTTTTTTCTATCTTCTAATTGTCCCTGTTTTTCTCTATCTTCTAATTGTCTCTGTTTTTCTCTCTCTTCGGCCTCCAGTTTAATCTTTTCCTTGTCAGCCTCAATTTTGGCTAGATCTAGTTCCTTTTGCCTATTTAGTTCCCTCTCTCGAGCTCTGTCTTCCCTTTCAGCAGCTACCTTCTTTTCAACCCATTTGGCCTTTTCTGCCGCAGTGTAACCTAACGAATCAGCCCACTGAATGTATTTGTCATATAACTCCATCGTAATGATGCAAGAACAGTTATTCAGTTACACTACTAAATCTAGATTTAATTTGTTCCTTCACGGTGCTGAGCACCGACCACTTCTGACACCAAAATGTCACAGCCTTTTTTGCGTGACTGGGTTCACGTTACAAACTTGCCACAGGCCTTTTCCCTACCTTTCATCTATCACATACGAAATTACAAAACGAGCCTTCTTTTACGTTCTATATACATTAATTTTGTCTTCACATCGACAGCGTGTTCAGCCAAACGTACGCCATGTTCTCGTCTCCCCCCCTTAGCACAGCTTTTCTGATGCAATCTCAAAAACACACTCCCAAGCTACGATACACAATGTTTCACTGTTATAAGCCTCCTCTTAGTTACCTCCTCTAAGTTTAAAATAGTTTCAAACTAATTTATCTGCCCCTGATAGCCGTCACCAAACCCTGCACTACGATTGTTTTGTAAACATTTAGCATGAACTACAACTCACCTGACAATGTGAGGGGGGTGAAGGGGGGTGAGGGGGGGGTGGTGGTAGCGATAGAGAGGAAGAGAGAGGAATGCAAGGCGCGCGCTTGCAGCTTGTTTTCTAACGGCTCCCAGAAGAGAATTATATATATAGATATCCTAGACCAAGCCGCAATAAAGATACTATGTAATCTTTTTGGTTGGGGATGATGGTGGGGGGGGGGGGGGGGGTAAGGAATGGTCTATACGAATTTAAACCGCCTACAGTTGAAAATGGTGAGGGAGTGGTCTAGCGGTAGAGAACTGGACTGCTAACCCGTAAGTCTCGAGTTTGAATCAGGGTTAAAGTCAGTAGATTGTCCCTGATTCCACCAAACTCTGATAGGTACCTAACTCACGTTAAGGAAAGTAAAGGCCGCTGGGCATAGTGTTGACCCTACTATCTCATCATATGCCGAGGTCACAGAAAAAAACACCAGGTTTGAAAGGGAACTTCACTTGCTTACTTACAGTTGAAAATATAACGAATCTAAATGCTTTTTACATCTAGCCTCCTACCACTTCCCCCCCCCCCTCCTCCACCACCAATAATATTGCAGCAGACAAATTTATAAAAGTTAAAAACATTAAGGTTTGTAACAATCTATATACTACTAAAAGTCAAGTTTGTTTACATGTTTGAATATTTATTTTTTTGTTTGTTTGTTTGTTTGCCTGATCGAGTATTCTGATATGTTCGACTCTATCTGGAGAGCTGTAAAATAGTATGTAGGTAGAGAATAATTTTTTAATGCAGACAGACTGTTAATCACAAATTTATTTAAAGACGTTAATTAATTTATTGATTTATTCATAGATTTATTAACAACATTTTTTTTTTAAATTTTAAAACACTAAGTAAACTTTGTGGGGATAGTGACGTCCCTTGATAGTGACGTCAGAGTTTTTTGTTGACTCTTTAGTACAATAAAATGGCGGCGTCTATCGAAGAAAATTGTGTTCCCATTCCAAAGTTTAACGCGTTCTAAATCTAATTTTCTGTCGGTCATAACTTTAACAATACGTCCGTTTGCTGTATTTATTACGTTCCAACACTTATATCAATTTTCAACTGTCTTTTTTTTCATTTAGTTTTACAATAAATTTCTCTAGATCTAAAGATCAGCTGTCGAAGGGGAGGCGGGGGAGGTGGAGGGGGGACATATGTTGGGGCGCCAAAATGGTTTGGAAAAATAAATTGAAAGGTTGAGGGGGGTTTAAATCGAAAGTTTGAGTGGGGGGGGGGGGGGGTGCACAACAAAAGTTTGAGGGGAGGGGGGTTGAAAATCGAAATCTGGGGGGGGGGGGGGTTAAAATCGAAAAGTTTGTCCCCGGGCGCCGGGAAGGCTCGCTATGCCTCTGAGTGACAGACGTAATGTTTTTTGATGGATGACCCCCGAAACCCACAGTTATCCAATGGATGACGGGTATTCTAGTAATAAATAAAAATACTATCTGATAATTTACGGAGCAACCTCAATTTTTGTTACGTATTTAGTCGTAGAAAAGTTATTTGTAAAAGAAATGTAGGCACCTCTTTGTGTTTTGTATGTGCTTTACCGTAAGCAATTCCTTGGACGGCTTCTCCTCAGTCAGCCTTGTCCGTCCACACTGTGTGTTGTTTACGTTATGCGCCTATGATATTGTCGGTTTTCTGTTTTGATTCTATGCGTTGGATTGTTATGAGCGTAATAAATTTGGGCAGTACACCTACAGCTGGTTAAACTATTCTTGCGGCGCGTTAAGGACAGCAAGTCTTATTAACTAAGTCTTCGTACCATAGCGTGTTTATTTAAATTTAGTATTAAAAAAACAGGATAAACATTATATTTAATTCTATAAACTACTATATTTTATATGTAAAACTGAATTAAAACCTGAATAGTTCATACAAAATATTTTACATGTGTTATAAATATTACAATACAACCTAGATACTTTATTACATTTTAATAAATCGTAAGTAGATTTGCATTCGCTGAATATTTAATACAAATAAGTATTAACACATTCTACGCAAATACATTTGTGACGTTTTTTCCTGATACTTTTTTTCCTATGACTTTATTTACTGTGTTTTTTTTCAGTGTTTTTTTTTTTTTTGAGACTTTTTTCTTACTAAACAAGGTAATTAAAAAGTCTAGTGACAATTTAGCGCAATTTTCCTTATGTTATCTAAAAATAGCTCTGTCGTAACGTAAATCAAGAGCAGGGTTAGTAAAACAATTGGTTAGTTATTAAAACGTTTTTTATTTATTTTTTTTTAGTATTGTACATGTTTTATTTACAATAGAGTTACATGACTAAAATCCATTGCGCGCCTAGCTACTGAACGTGATGACGCAGCCTTTGAACGTGATGGCGCAGCTATTGAACGTGATGAGGCGTGTGGTGTGGTTGGATAATCATGCCTAGTAATTCGGTCCAAATTTTAATTAATTCAAAAAACATTTTGTGACCGAACGAAAGGATATTTTTGAAAACTTTCTTCGGCAATATTGTTCTAAATTATGGTAGGAATCGATTGGTAAATGTTTCAAGTCGCTAATTGGTCTGGTTGCCGAGATATGGGCAAAAAACTGCATTTTTTGGAGCTTTTTGTTTTGGCTTTTCCGGGAAATCCATGAAAGAAACCCGGAATTTTTTGGCCCACTATCATCCTGGTAACTTGCTTAACATAATTTCTTTTGGAACTAGTCCTCGATATTGCTTCATTGAGGAGGAGATACGACTTAAACCTGCGGACACACATTCATACATCCATACATTCATACATCCAGAAATGACGGGTTAATAAACGCAATTCTCCAGAATGGAAATTGCGCTAAAAGATTAAGTACGGAAAATAAAACATGAAAAAAATCACGAGAGAAAATTTTTATAGAAAAAAACAAGCCGCAGAAATAAAGTCATAGATAAAAAGCCACAAAAGTCTTTTGAAAAATACTAAAGTGAACATGAACCGACCTATGAACCGAAGATGGACCAAACATGAACAGATTGTCTAGACCTATGTCGGTTCCTGCGCGTTTGAAATTTCTTTGTTATATCTGGTATCGGTGGATGTAAATACAGATTTAGCCGCGTGAAACTAGTTATAAGATTACGCCTATTTGTATCTACAGCTAGACGCATGCGCTTTGCGTTAAATATGTAGCGAGTCTCTTTGTGTGCAGCCTTTTTGAGACCGCATTTAGTCCACCTCTGTCGCTGTGAACGGGTTGCATATATTGAACTATAAAATCGAAGATTATTTGCATTGGATTGGAGCGTTCCTTGACGGTACGTACTAGTGAATTTTGTATATCACGAAACCGTCAATTTGAAAACAAAGTTGTGTAATAACATTTACGTAGATTTTTCTTAATTTTGCCAACACACTAATACTATGTTTAACTTACGTAGTAGGACTTAAATATAAAATTGGTATTTGAATAAATGTAATAAATGCAATGTAAAATAATTGCCAACTAAACACAATTGTCTACTTATGTTTAAATGCGTGAAAATTAAGCCTTTTACTTGGACAACAGCTACAACTTTTAAAATGCAATTTATCGTTTACCTGGAATTTCAATGACACGTTAAATTTCACATGGGCCAGAGACCTAACTATATTTGTAAATGTCAATTTTATTTTTATATTAATATCTCAGACGACCCTTAGTCACCGGGGTGGGGGTGATAAAAGGTAAATGGACAGTTGTAATTGACATCTCTATTCTTTATGAAATATTTAACCAATCAGCTCCTTCCTATCTACCTGTCTTATTCTAATTAAACAGCAAACTAAGCCGTTGCCTTAGTTTAACAGTGCAATATATATATATATATATATATATATATATATATATATATATATATATATATATATATATATATATATATATATATATATATATATATATATATATATATATATATATATATATATATATATATATATATATATATATATATATATATATATATATATATATATATATATATATATAATTTTTAAAAAGCCTCCATACAAATGCACCTATTCATAAATCAAATAGTATTTCAAATATAAAAAAATGATCTATTTAAAAACATATGCTACATGCATAATAAAACATCAAACAGAAAGTCATCCCGAAATTTCTTTAGTGCTTCTTATTTTTCTCTTTCTAACTAACTGGTTGTCCTTGTTTTATTAAAAAATTATGTTTATTAAAAGCATCACCAGTTGACTTGTTCCACACAGTCAATTTGAAAAACAAGCTACGTGCCAACCGATATCGCCTTGACTATTGAGTTTTCTATGACAATACATCTAATTATAACTTTAATTTAATAAGCATACAAATTATTTTTCCGTTCTTTTACAGTTTAAAATGAATATTCTTAAGCCGTTGGACTTCATTTTAATTGGCAAAACAGGAAATGGAAAAAGCGCCACAGGTAATTCCATCTTAAGAAAAGAAGATGTGTTTAATAGCAATTATGGATCAGCCTCTGTGACAAAAGAACCACAATACCAAGTGAGTAAGTTTGAAAATTATAAGATACAAGTAGTGGATGCACCAGGAGTAATTGATACAGATTCAAAGAAAGATGAGGACATTAAACTTATCACAGGAGCCATGGAGGAGGCTGTGGAAGTTAATCCTGACGGTTACCACGCTTTTTTAGTTGTTGTAAAATTTACACAACGATTTACTCCGGATGAACAAAAAGCTATTCAAATACTAAAAGGTATACTGGGAGAAGATTTCCTTAAAAATTACGGCATTATCATCTTGACCAAAGGGGATGCTTTCAAACGAGAAGAAAAAAAAGGTTTGACAATGGAAAAATATTGCAATGAAGAGGAAGGTCCTTTCAAAGATCTTTTAAATGAGTGTAGCAACAGAATTGTTTTGTTCGACAACGTTACGGAAGATACCGCAGAACAGAACAAGCAAGTTAAAAATCTAATTGAAATGGTGGAGCGTCTCCCTAATGGCGGAGCTAGATACTCAAATGAACTTTTTGAAAAGGCTGCACTTAAACGTAAGCACATGTATATTACCTCAAAGTTACCCATGATCCGAAAAGAGACATTGGAAGCTCAAACTTTAATTCTAGATGAAATAAAAAATTGCGATTTTGAACGAGACGAAAATAGGAAAATAGATGCATTGGTACGTCTTTTGCCACAAATAGATGCTATTATTAAAGACTTAACAGAAAAAGATCAGGGCACTGGAGCACTGAAGGAATTGTTAGATAACGTGAAGCAGACCAGAACTGACGCGACGAATAAAATAAACCACGCTACTCAAATAATTGAAGATGATAAAAAAATGAAAGAGCTAGAAGAGAAGATACAAAGAGAGGCAGAGGAGATGATTTTTAAGAAAACACAGGAAATTGAGAAAGAAACCGCAGAAATAGAAGTGAGAATGCAGAATGAAATAAAGATGTTTGAACTTAAAATTCAGTTGATGAACAAAGATAAAGCTGACGAAGAAAAAAAGAAATTAAAAAAAAAAATGAAAGAAGAAAAAAAGCGTATGGAGGAAGAAAATAAAAAAAAAGAAGAGCATATAAGACGCCAAGCAAAGGAAGAATTTGACAGACAACATGCAGAATTAGAAAAACAGAGGGCGGAAAACAAAAAGCTTCAAGAGAAGGAAACCGAAAGACTTAAACGTGAACTAGCTGAAACTCAAGAACGGTATGAAGTGATTTTTGAAAAGGCTAATAGAGGTTTCTTGAGAAGATTTTGGGATAATGTTACGGGTTTGTTTACTTAAAAGGAGAACAGCTTTACATCCTATGCAACTCTGTTGGGAACACACAAATGTGCTTTTTCTCCATTGTATTTTTTACATTTTGATTTTATTTTTTTGTTAGTATATTTGTATTTATTGGCAACATGTTACTTTTCAAACAATAGAACATCCCATTGAAATAGATAATATAACTCATTTTCCGATCAACAATTTAGCCTGATCAAAGGGTATAAAATCTCCGTACACTTATTTAAATATGAAAGTCCCTTTACCCACTCCGATACCATTGATAGCATTACTTTCACCAGAATGTTTGAAATTTAACATGCTTCATTTTTATATGTATCTGATAAAAAACGTACTTGTTTCTGTTTTATATTTTAATTTTTATTGAAAAATTATAAATATAGTGTGTACTTTGAATTATTGTTGCTTTTTTAAACTTCGTTTATTTTTTATTACTAATTTCACATTTTTTAACTGCAACAACTATTTTATTAAATTAAGTTCTTTTTTTTTTAAATTCAATATGAAAGAAAAAAGTAGGCTACGTTTCTCTAAACTTAACCTAGAAATGTTTCAGTATATCTGTTAAACGCATCGCAATTCGGCTACTGTTAAAATTTGATCAATTTTCAATGGCAGAAACAAACCTAGTTAAGAGATTTAACTTTGCATCGTCACACGTTGTAAGATGTTAATGTGTTCACATAGCATCAGTCTCTTGTTTGATAATTATAGATGCCGTTGCTACAGCATGATACTTCTTTTTGTTTAAAGGTTTATCTGACTTACAAATAAATAAGTGACAAAGATTTGTGGTTGATAGGGGCCAGCATACATATCGTAACAGTGTTAGCACTACAAAAAAATTAAAAGTACTGCCTATTACGTTTGTTTATTTATAAAAATAAATTTACATTATCGACAAACCTAGAGCTAAAAATAGAATTGTGTCTCAGAGGAATTGTGGCGTAGCGACACTTGGAGAGGGGGGGGGTGGATGAAATTGGTTTGATAAACCACTTCTGACGACAGTTAATAAAAACTACGCATGCTGCCCAGCTTCGCTTAGGCTTTCGAAAACATTGAGAATTTTAATGCTTAATTAATTCGCCCGAGGGTCGGTCTACAACCTCAAGAGTTATGAAGAGATTCCTCCACGGACAATTTTTTTTCCATTTATAGCTCATATAAGGCGCCGGTCAGTCGAGGTCAGTTTTGACCCCCTCATTGTAGAAGACTTTTCGGCCAACCGGCCCTCGTATTCTGTCGCCCCAAGGCAAGATCCTGCCAAATTTGAAGCGCCTGCGGCGTTGGGAAGTGCCCTGTCGGACACCCGACAACTTTGCTTTATATATTATAGAGATTAGCAAATTGCATAACTAAACAAAGATTTCAATAAAGTAATAAAGGCCTAAAATACTTTAGTATAGAAATGTATTGTTTGAATAGATTCTAGATCTAGGTAGGGTCTACATCTGTGTAAGTCTAGTTTTTCCGTAGATCTAGATCATCTAGATCTAGAATCCTAATAGAATTTTTTTTTTTTAAGTTTAGCCCGAGCAAAATAAAAAAAAAATAGATTAACCAAGTTGACTATCATCTCCACTATATAGGCACCTTATAAATTTTGGAGAATGAAAGACGTATTTTAAAATCTTAACTTACGCGAATATGCCTATTCTTTCAAATTATTTTTTTATCCCAAATATTGAAATTAGCCAGCTCCAAACAAAGGTTTTGTATAAAATAATTAGATCTATGTCTTGAAATTGTGTAGTCCTAATATAGAAATTTAGTTTTGGAATAGATTCTAGAGAAGTTAGAGTCTAAATCTAGATCTTAGCGTCTACGTCTCGATCTAGATCTAGATTGTGAGATATTGCGTAGATTTGTAGATTTAGATCTAGTCTAGATCTAGAATCTCTAGATCTAGAATCCAAATAAATAAAATAAATTTTATGAGTTTGGGCCGGAAAAATTGTATTGTGTACATTTCATAGTGTACGTAGATCTAAATCAAACTTAAATGAAATAGTTCATTTCTTTTTATTCTAAACACGGCAGATGACGTCATTAGTAAGCAATAGTGACGTCACAGTTTTATGCGTTCTTTTACACATCTATTAATGCTTTTCCGGTTGCATAAATAAAATTGTTTTTCTACATTCAAATACGCCTTGATTTTTTTATTTTTCTTCTTTAAATAAAATTGTGGTTATACATTTAAAACATCTAACATATTATTTTCAACAAAAGTCCGTATAAAGTTCTCCATATATCGCTGCCGTTTCTGACGTGATGTCCGGCGAAAATATTTTGCGGACAGACAGAGAGAGAGAGAGAGAGAGAGAGAGAGAGAGAGAGAGAGAGAGAGAGAGAGAGAGAGAGAGAGAGAGAGAAGAGCGCACATGGCGTTTTATATATTAGGATTGTTCAGATCAACTAAAGTCACCCAACATACTATTAAAATATAGGTGTGAGATATTCTGTCTGAGATATTTTGTCTGAGATTAATTGTCGGTGGTAACATTTGTCCTGATATATTTTGTCCTGGTATCTTTTGTCCGTGAGATCATTTGTCCTTGAGATCATTTGTCCTGAGATCATTTATCCGTGAGATATTTTGCTGAGATATTTTGTCTGAGATCATTTGTCCTGATATCATTTGTCCTGTCACCATCTGAAACAGTACTCAAGTTAAAGGCTCTTGATAAACCAAAAACGAAATACGTTCCACTTCTGATAACCGGGAATAGCTGAAAAAACTGAAAGATAAATAAAAGTTTGGGCTTTATTTCATTTATACTAATAGATTCGCTGTCTGTGTATGTATCTGTGTATCTATCTATCTATCTGACAAGAACGCTATGGAGAAAACACAAACAAAATAAAAGCTTTCATAGTAAAACGAAAACGAAACATGACGTCACGTGGAGCATATAGTAGGAAATAGTCTACAGCCGGAGAGTGCACACAGTAATATGACGTCATTGTTTCTTAAGTAAATATTGAATTAAAAAGCCAGTGTTGTCCACTCTTAAAAGTGGTTTGCGTGAAGAGTTTCTTTCATACAATTTTTCGGGGAGGGGTGAAGTCCCACCTGCGCGTAAGAACGTCTAATCCGCCCCCCACCAGAAACTCAAAATAAATGTCGTCAGCGATACTCTATAATAAAATTACCGCCTAATTTATGTGTCTAATCTAAAAATGTGTTTGCTTGCAGAGTTTCTTTCATGGATCTCTTCTGGTAGGGGCGAAGCCCATTTAACCCTCCCCCCCCCCTCTCCCTGGTAGAACGTCTAATCCCTCCCCCTAAAAAAACGAAATATAATTTATATACAAAATATATTATACTTTTACCAGTGTCGGGCTCCCCCGCCCTGTATAAATTTATTCGCCTCTGCAAAAATTCAAGTACCCAACCCCCGGAAAAATATCTGAAAGAAACACTGTCAGCTTGAGTGAGATTTATCGGCCAAAAGTAGGAAATGAGGTCTAAATTATAGAAGTAGGCTCTACCTTTAGTCTGTATGATCAACAAATACGATCAGTGTTTCTTTCAGAATTGTTCCTCCCCTGAGAGGGGGGGGGTACTTGAATTATTCGGGGGTGAGTGTGTACTAAATTTTCGAGCAGGGGGTGGGGGGCACTTGTGAAGTAGCCTATACTTTCAATATAAATTCTATTTCGTTGTATGGGACGGTATATGTGCTTTCAGATGTGTGTGTGAGAGGGGGCAAGTAGAGTCGTCTAAAAGAAACTCTAAATGCGGCTTTTGTCATGATTGAGATTAGTTTCAAGGTTTAGGAGTATCGCTGCAACTATATTTAGTATCAATGTGCAGTAACTACATAGAGATCAAGCTTAAATCCTATTAAAGTACCGATTCTGGATAAAAATCCGTTTTCCATGTCATTTTTCGTTTCCGGTTAAATTTAATTAAGGTGGTGATTTTGGTTTTGGTTTTTGTTCAGAGAAAAGAGACAGCACTATCAACTTAGCGCCCGTTGTATCCTTCCTTAACGGGCCATTTTTCTCGTCTATACTAATAGTTTCGCTGTCTGTCTATGTATCAGCGTATCTATCTGACAAGAACGCTATATAGAAAACACAAACAAAATAAAAGCTTTCATAGTAAAACGAAAACGAAACATGACGTCACATTGAGCATATAGTAGGAAATAGTCGAAAGCCAGGAGAGTGCACACAATAATATGACGTCATTGATCCTCGAGTAAACATTGAATAAAAAAAAACATTTTTTTCTAATCTTAAAAGTGGATTGCGTGCAGAGTTTCTTTCATGCAATTCTTCGGGAAAGGGCGAAGCCCCCACCCTCCAGTAGAACGTCTATACCGAAACCCCTTACCCCCTCAAAGAAGTGACGTCATCGATACTCCATAATAAAAATATTGACATTATGGCTTAAATTATGTGTCTAATATTATATGTGTTTTGCGTGAAGAGTTTCTCTTCTGGTAGGGGCAAAGCCCCTTTACCCCCACCCCACCCCTACGGTAGAAGGTCTTCCCCAGCCCCCAACTCCCACGGTAGAATGCCTAATTACTCCCCTCCCCTGGTAGAACGTCTAATCCCTCCCCACCCCCCCACCCACGGTAGAACGTCTATTCTCCCCCCCCCCCCCCCCGACGGTAGAACGCCTAATACCTCCCCTCCCTCCGGTAGAATGTCTAATCCTTCCCCACCCCCAAATAATATAATTTATATAGCAGATATATACTTTTACCAGTGTCGTCCTCCCCCGACCCGTCGAAATTTATTCGCCCCTCCAAAAATTCAAGAGCTCCACCTTCCAGGAAAAAAGCCTGAAACGAACACTGTCTGCGTGAAAAAAAATTATCGTTCGAAAATAGGAAACATGTCTATATTATAGAAGTAGTCTCTACCTTTAGTTTGTATGAGCGACACATGTGACCATTGTTTAGGTAGGGGGGGGGGGGGGTTCTTGAAATTTTCGGCGATTAAATTTTTTGGAAGGTGGCGGACAGGTAAAAAATGGTTTTAATAAAAAGTATTTTTCGTTGAATGGGACGGTAGACGTTCTTAAAGAGTGTGTTAGGGGGGGGGGTGCACGGGGCGGAGCGCCCTCCCCCTAAATGCGACTTATGTCGTGTTTGAGATTAGGTGCAATGTTTAGGGGTATGACTTCGACTATGTTTAGTACAAATATGCAGTAACTACGCATAGATCAAGCTTAATTCTGGTTAAAATGCCGATTCTTGGCAGAAATCCGTTTTCAATGACATTTTTATTCCGGTTAAAATTATAGTTGAGGTGGTGATTTTGTTTCACTATCGATTTAGAGGAAAAGATAACACTATCAACCTAGCGCCCGTTGTATCTATCTCTCAACGGGCCATGTATCTCGTGGATAATATTTGTCGAAGCATGGGTCTTATCTATACTACATCACAATATCACACACCCCTGGGCGCTGTGTATGAAAGCCTTCAGCTTATGTTAATCACTCTCTGTAATAGTGAGGTAGAGCACACCGCCAGGGTGTAAGGGACTAAAAGGGGCACTCTCGGGAGTCCCAGGTTATACTAATGCAGTGGCGCCGCGTGCGGCCGTTGGCGCGGTTTTATCGTCGAATTTCGTGTGCCAATATTGTATTGTCAATATTGTTTTCTAAAACTAAGTTATTTCGATGTAAACAATGCCTGCGCGTAGATCATTTTTATCGGGGCACGGGTTTACCTACACTACAGCCCAGCACGCTTTCGGGCGTGCTATATAACATAATTGAGTGTACGTTAATCACTCACCGTAAGATCACAGTTTTAATGATGCCGCCTAAGCATCGGGGACGTGGAGGTGTGATCGCGTGAACCCCCAATAACAATTCTGTAAGGGCGCAGCGTACGGCACCTGGCTCGATTTAATCATTAAATGTCGTGTGCCGCTGTGTCAATATTGTAGGGTGCTTCTTAAAACTAACGTAGCCACCATAATGCTCATTGGTTAGCGAAAGACGCCAAATCGCACCCTGCCCTTTTGCCAGTGAGTGGCTATAATGCCCCAACTTATTCATTGTCTATCACACTGTTTAGAACGAATGTAGGCGTCATTGCACTCACGGGAAAGACCAGGGCTCCAAATCGCACTCTTCAGGTCGCCATATCACGCTCCTGATTTGATATAGTCAACGATAATTGTTGCCCATAGTGTCTTCAGTGTATAGCCTTTTTTAACAATCGTGGGGCCATATTGTCCGGGGCTCTTCAGGTCACGCAATCGTCGGCGCGCCGGTGGCTTCCCCTGTTGCAGTTTTACCGCTGAATTTACTAGAACCCTTTACTCTCTATGCAGGACGCCCTATAAACGGGTGCCAAGTGCTATAATAGCCGCTCAGGAACTCTGGGCGCCAAACCGTGTATTGACGAAAATCGCACTCTCCCGGGCGCCGCCCATCAGAAATGTTAATTTTTTTCCCACATACATCTTTATGGTTGTATCCTCTTCAACTCCCCAAAGTTTCATGACGATCAAATGAATGGTGTCGAGCCGCAATTGACTTATATTTTAATATACAGTATATAGAGAAAATTCGCTCCGTCGCGTGGTCGAGTCGGCAAAAAGTTCAGGGTTGATAAATTCGAAAAAGTCTCTGGCAGATAAGGCTCGATCCCTTCCAACACTGAAGAATGAAGAAGAAACAATTTCACGTTTGGGTATGAATGGTGCATACAATACCAAAATTGTGTGAGCAGTTTTTTTATCGGACGCGGAATCATTACGTAAATTAAATGTAACAATTCATCTTGTAATTCATCGGGAATGATGGCAACATCAAGGGAACCAGAGAATGGGTAACGTGTCAAAGCAGATTATTCTTCTTTTTTATCAGGGAAAACAACGCGGCAGTTTGTTTTCAAGAGATTTAAGATGCCTAGAAATCGTTTCTTTAAAAATGTAATTTATCTTACAATCATATTCATCTACCACACTGAGTTTCTCAAATTTCAATATTTCCCAGATTTATTTTTCTTATTGAGATTATTATGAAAAGAGGTAATATTCGTTCATTTTCCCTCAAGCTTCAGGCTAAGCTTTCGAATATATATGCTAGGTATGATACTCTCTCCCAGTGTTTCTTCCAGAATTTTTACTCCGGGGGGGGGGGGCACCTGAAATTTTCGGGGTGAGGGGCGGACTAAAATTTCCGAGGGGAGGGGAGAGGGGGGCATTGTTAAAATTATATTTCATCTTTCAATTATAAAACACAATTCATAACATTTCGTTTGACAGCCAGAGTACTTTAGTGTAGAAAAGCAAAATCTCGTAATGTCTTTGCGCAACATTTTTTAAGGGCTCCAGATTTAATATTGTCACGTTTACCTATCTACCAGCCAGATAGATGGTGAACGCCCCCGGATTCTTTTTTGGGGTTATATGCAAATGACTTAAAGCCTAAATGAATTAACATTAACTCAACAACACACTAGGGCTCGTTCTCGATGTCTAGGGAAAACTAGTGATACTATCGAAGTTAACGACTCACTCAATCTGCATACAACCTTTAATAAGCGAACACAGTTGTGGCAGAACACTAGGTTAAACGAGATAAAATATTTAATTTAGAAAATATCAAAACCCAACTTACAAAGCGTAAGAAAAAACACTATCACAGATTTTAACACTGTATAAAAATAGCCACAGGTCACACAACACTGTTATAGCATCAGGAATTACTTGGCGACAAGTAATATTATACTAGAATACTAAAACAACTTAAGAAAGCATAGCACACTCAGGACTTAAGCTCTCTCACGTTCAAATGGTTTGAATGGACAGCCGGACAATATGGACGGCCTGGTCTTAATAGACCGTTTGATCAAGGTGGACTGCCTCGTGTTGCGTGTGTGCGATCCAGTTAAAGACTTATGCAACAGGGGAGGTTATCCTCAACTCATGTAGCCATTGGTTGGGATAGTCATCTGATCAGAATTAATCAATCAGATCTTGATGGAAAATTTCTGGGTCCTAGACACCCTTAATAAGACAGTGGAAAAAACCCGGTAGTTGCACCATCAATCCATATAAGGTATTATACAATGTCAAACTAAAAATGGAACACGAATAGACCTAAGTAGGTCACAATATAATTTACGACTTTTACTAGCAATGTATTCGAAAGATTCTTGATGGCGAGGGCATACCGGTTAATCAAACAGTGGATTCCCCTTGGCTAGGAAGCTACTGTTTTCTGAAAGCTCGATTTTGACCTAAACATAGATGGCGCAAAATCCGTACCAGTGTTTCTTCCAGACTTTTTTCTCCGGGGGGGCACTTGAAATCTTCGGGGGGCGGTAAACGTTCTTCGGGGGGGCGGACACTGTTAAAAGTATATATTTTCTATATAAATTATATAAATTTCATTTCGTTCGGGGGGGGGGGGGCGGTAAAAATTTTTCGGGGGGGGGCTTAGCCCCCCCGAAGAGATGCCTGGAAGAAACTCTGATCCGTACAAACCCCACAGCCGTTTTAACCCATTTTAATCATCCCGTTTAAAAAAAACACGTATTTATTTTATTCACTAGGCATACTGCCTAGCTTCGCTTAGGTTTTTAAAAAAAAATTGAGAATTTGAATACGTAATTATTTAGCGATGAAGTGGGTGTGGAGTGCTTTAATTTAAACAGTACCGCTAAATTTAGAAAAATGTTTTGTTTTGTCATTTAAATTCCATTATCAGGTAATATTGGAAAGTACGCAAAGTATAACGATTAAGGAAATTGAACTACACAGGTTCCATGAACAGTATATCTCATAGTTTATATTACATTGTCTTTTGAAATTAATAAATTTATTTAATTACGATACGTAACTGAATTAACAACTTGATTTGTACTAAAACAACTGCTATACTTCGTCATTTTCTGTTTCTGTTTAAAATAGTATACAATTATTTGAAAAACTAATAATTTTAAAAACGTTACCTCCCTTGAAAACTGAACGTATGACGAATGTCATTGTTTACTTATATTGTTTGCTTATATAAGAAATTACGTTATATGAACATATTTAACGACTATAATGGCTGTTTCCGACGGGAATAAAGTTTTTTTTGTTACCCTCCAGGGTCGGTCTACGACGTCACATAATATTAAGGGGATCGTTCGTCAATTTATTTATATATATATATATATATATATATATATATGTCATATAAGGAGAATTTCACTCAAGATCATCTTTTAGCCCTCGTCGAGGGCTTTGAGTCTGACCAACAGTTTTTCCATACGGCCTAGTCATCTTTAGTAGTGTATGCAAAAACTTAGCATGATGTACAGACGGTAAGTAAACTAAAAACTGTGTTAAAATTTCCCTGTTTTTTCCATAAAATACAACAATTATATAGGGAAATACAACTGGTCAGTTTTGACTGCTTTACGAAGTTTTCCCAGATATGGCAAGTTTTTTGTGACACCCCCAGGTGTTCTTCTACCACCTCACAAAATATCAAGGGTGGTCGTCTGAGGAAAATTGTTTTCGTAATAGAGCTCATATAAAGAGAATTTCACTCGCGGTCACTTTTTAGCCCTCGTCGAGGGCTTTGAGTGTAACCGACATTTTTCCCTAAAGGTCAAGCCATTGCCCTACGAGTATGCAAAAAATTAGCCAGATATACTGAGCTTAAGTACCCTAAAGTCTGCGTTAAAATGACCCTCTGTTTTCCCATAAAATACAAAGATTATATAGGGAAATACAACTGGTCAGTTTTGACCGCTTTACGACGTTTTCCCAGATATGCCGAGTTTTTTGTGACACCCCCAGGTGTTCTTCTACCACCTCACAAAATATCAAGGTAGGTCGTTGGAGGAAAAATTTTTTTCGTAATAGAGCTCATATAAAGAGAATTTCACTGGCGGTCACTTTTTAGCCCTCGTCGAGGGCTTTGAGTGTAACCGACAGTTTTCCCTAAAGATCAAGCCATTGACCTAAGAGTATGCAAAAAATTAGCCAGATATACTGAGCTTAAGTACCCTAAAGTCTGCGTTAAAATGACCCTCTGTTTTCCCATAAAATACAAAAATTATATAGGGAAATACAACTGGTCAGTTTTGACCGATTTACGACGTTTTCCCAGATATGCCGAGTTTTTTGTGACACCCCCAGGTGTTCTTCTACCCCCTCACAAATTATCAAGGGGGGTCGTCGGAGGAATTTTTTTTTCGTAATAAAGCTCATATAAAGAGAATTTCACTCGCGGTCACTTTTTAGCCCTCGTCGAGGGCTTTGCGTGTAACCGACAGTTTTCCCTAAAGGTCAAGCCATTGCCCTACGAGTATGCAAAAAATTAGCCATATATACTGAGCTTAAGTACCCTAAAGTCTGCGTTGAAATGACCCTCTGTTTTCCCATAAAATACAAAGATTATATAGGGAAATACAACTGGTCAGTTTTGACCGCTTTACGAAGTTTTCCCAGATATGCCGAGTTTTTTGTGACGCCCCCAGGTGTTCTTCTACCCCCTCACAAAATATCAAAGGGGGTCGTCGGAGGAATTTTTTTTTCGTAATATAGCCCATATAAGGCGCCGGTCAGCCGAGGTCAGTTTTTGACCCCCTGTCCGTAGGCTTTTCGGCAAACCGTCACCGGCCTTCGTGTTCTATCGCCCGAAGGCACCATCGTTCCAAACTTGACGTGCCTGCGGCGCCGGGAAGTGACCTATCGGGCACTTGACCACTTTGCTCTATATATATATAGATGCTATCTTCACAAAATAACAACTATTCTTTGCTATCATCTGAATGAATATAGACAAAGACCAGCAACTGCGAACACGAACTCCTGTCTGTTGATTTCTCAACTTGAAAAGCAAACAATGGTGAAAGCTTAATTTGATACAAAATGTGTTCTTTTACATCTTTGGTCATGTCTGCTATACGCCGTTGAATAGTAATATAAAACAGAGATATTTGTTGCATCTTTACTGCACTGGAATCCCTAAGAATTAATTTTACCGTCTTCTATATGCATTGTTTGATGAGATTATCTCCTATTGTTGTTTTTTTTTGTGCGTTTTTTTTAGGTTGGCAATTTCTATCATAACAAAGCTATGTTTCCTTGGTGAAAACTTCCTGTTCGATCAAGTCTCTGACGTTTGCAACTTACTTCACGCCGACAAATGAACATATCTTTTGTGTGTGTTCCAAGTGACTCGTCACAAATTACGCTTAAGTTTTGAAGAATTGATAGACTCATGACTGAGAACAACCTTGCAAAGTACGCATTGTTTCTTCTCTATTTCATTTCCAGTAATGTTAGTAAAGCCGAATTTTAGATATTCTTCTAAATATTTAAGTTGTTTTTCATTGCTAGAGTTTAGTATACCAGAGAACCTGTGATTTAGAATCTCTAGATCTAGAATCAAAACAGATAAAGTAAATTTTATACGTTTAGGCCGAGAAAATTGTATTGTATACATTACGTAGCGTACATAGATCTAAATAAAATGTGATGAAATAGTTCCTTTCTTTATATTTTAAAATCGGTGGATGACGCCATTAGTTTTGTGTTCTTTCCTTAGTGTAAACATTTTTGACGTCATTGTTTATCGCATTCTTGTCACAGCTATAAACACTTTTCCGGTCGTATAATTAAAACAGATTTGCAACATTTGAATGTGCCTATGTTTTTTCTTCTTAAAATAAATTTTTGTTTACACATTTAAACCCTCTACCATATTATTTTCAACAAACGTCCGTATTAAGTTCTCTATATATCGTTGAAGATACTGATATGATAACCTTTGAAAATATTTTACGGACAGAGATCGAGAGAGAGAGAGAGAATTGCGCACAAGGGTGCTTATATATATATATATATATATATATATATATATATATATATATATATATATATATATATATATATATATAGTATATAGAGAAAAAAACATTGCATCCGCCAGTGGAGATATCCCTGCAAAATTTAATTTAAAAAATTCCACAGAAACCTCTCCATGAGTATTCTCAACAACTTCTCAAAGTTTTATGGCGATTGGATGAAAGGTGTAGTCATGCATAAAAGACAAACAGACAGACAGTTAAACATGCATTGAATTATATATAGAGATTGATTATTACTTATTATTTATTTAAACCTGTTGGGGTAACAATGTTGGTTGTTATTGGAAAGGCTGGTATTAGATTAGGTATAAGAATTGATTTGTGTATTTTTGATTTTAGAATTAGGTTAGTGATAGTGATTAGTATATTACTCGAAGCCTTAGCTAGGTGTCGATAGTAGTAGTTAGTTATCTGTTTTGTTTGGTAGGTGAAGTTGTTTTTGTGTTTTGTTAGTTTAGTTATTGTAGGTCAAGGTTTAAGTGTGGTGTATTAGTCATTTTTGTTATAATAATATAATTGAACGGTTCCACATTTTTACTTTCTCGTATACAGAGTATTGAGAAAGTATTGTAATTGTGCGCAAAATCACATGAAATTTTGACAGTTTTCGCCGCTTCATCACATCCGGGATATAGAGGACTTATTTTAATCGGGCAAAAATTATAAATCTAGATTTTAAATTTTTTTGGCGTTTTATGCGTAATAGAGTTAAAAAAACTGGAATATCCAATTCTGTCCGTGTGTCTCTCGGTGTTTGTAAACACGATAACTTGAGTACCGTTGCAGCTAGGTTGATAAAATTTCATATATAAGTTTTATTTTAAAATCGTAGATCCGTATCAATTTTTGAGCGATTTCCGATAACCAGAAGTGGGACTTTCAAAAGCCTATAACTCGAGTACTATTTCAGATAGATAAATGAAATTTCACACGAAGTAAAATATCTAATTCTCTGCCTTGTGTTAAATTTTGAGTAATTTATGTTGACCGCAAGTAGTAATTTTTGCTATTTCCGATTTCTTAAAAATGCAAATGAATTTAAAAAGTACTAATAATATTCCGCACTGTTATGCACATTTTATTTGGCGTTCACTTGGCGTGCAATTGTTTGTTATATGAGATTTTATACTATTTTAAAAAGTTTAAATATTTAACATGGATTAAAAATCATGTCAATATCCCGAGTTACCATCCCCTTTTGTTTCATATAAGAATATTGGAGAAAGTTTAGGGGAGATCACTCCCGGTTTATTGTGTAAATAAAAGTTTGTTAAATTTTTTTTTTTTTTTTGGACTAAGCTGAGGGTTTGCTAAGAGTTAGATATTAGTGTTTTAAACACTCCCAATGTAGGGTTTACAAAAGGTCTAGGTCTATATAGGTTCATATATATATATATATATATATATATATATATATATATATATATATATATATATATATATATATATATATTATATATATATATCTATAATATAATCGGGCTGAGCGTGTCCTTCCGTCCGTCATCGCTATAGATTTTGGGACTATAAAAGTAAACTACGCACCATGCTGTGCTTTTCAGTGCACCGCAGTGTCTTATTATAGGTAATTGAGTAGGGTTTGTTTATATAGAGGCATAGAGCTATTTTATAAATGCCACTGTGTTTACTCTTTTGCATAACTTAAATAAAATATTAAATACACGAAAATGGCTAAAACATACTTAAAAAATCAATGTTAAATATCATTTTCGTTTATATTCTTAGAAAAAATGGATATATTTTCATGAAAGTAGGTCGAAAAAACTAATTAATTCAACTTTTGTTTGGTAATTTTTTTGCAAGGGAGGTAATTTAAAAATATATTTAACTCATCAATAACTAAGTTAATTTTTTTTTATTACTACCGCATTGATTATTACATGTTAAGGTTCATAATTAAAAGAGAAAAATGTTAAGATTATTTATATTATTTATTATTATTTTCTAATTAGTCTATGATTTCTCAAAAATCACTTTCTTTTTGCTTTTGTTTTTCGGTGTTATGAAAATAGATGGTAAAATTTGACTTTTTGAGAAGACTGGAAAGGCTCTCTCTCAGCGCGGACGTATGGGAAATTTTTTTTTTTTAATATTTAACTCACTCTCAATAATTTAAGTTATTTTTTTATTACTTCCACATTGATTATTATATGTTAAGGTTCATAAGTAAAAAAGAAAAATGTTAAGATTATTTATATTATTTTCTAATTAGTCTATGATCTCTCAAAATCACATTTTTTTGTTTTTGTTTTTCGGTGTTAACAGATGGTGAAATTTTAGGATTATAGTATAGAGAATGCTAAAAAGGCTCTCTACGGGCGCGGACGCCTGGGAAAAGCGTGTTTTTCGGTGGTGATTCTAATTACATTGCCAATGTGTTTTCTTAGAACCATAAAAGTAAACACCACTTGCCGTACATTTATTTGCATTGCATTGTTTTATTGTAAGTTATGGAGTAGAATCTATTTTTGTGACTTAAATAAAGGCTCTCTTTGGGCGCGGACGCCTAAAAAAGCGTGTTGTTTGGTGGTGATTCTAATGTTGTGGCTGTGGTTGTGTTGTGGTTGTGGTTGTGTTGTGGTTGTGTTGTGGTTGTGTTGTGGTTGTGTTGTGGTTGTGTTGTGGTTGTGGTTGTGTTGTGGTTGTGTTGTGTTGTGGTTGTGTTGTGGTTGTGTTGTGGTTGTGTTGTGGTTGCGTTGTGGTTGTGTTGTTGTGTTGTGGTTGTGTTGTGGTTGTGGTTGTGTTGTGGTTGTGTTTTTGTTCGTTTTGTTCTGTTCCAAAGTTGTACATTTAAAAAGATTTACCGTGGCGGAGCACGGGATGCAGCTAGTATATATATATATATATATATATATATATATATATATATATATATATATATATATATATATATATATATATATATATATATATATATATATATATATATATATCTAATATATAAAGCTCATATTTTAAAATATTTCTTTTAGTTTTTATTGTGGATGGTTGTGATAAAGGTTTAAGTTTACTGTTAGAGTTAGGTTTAGGGTTATGCGTCTATATTTGCATATAGGCTTTGATTGAAAAAGTAACTAATTACCTTAACCCGGGCAAAGCCAAGTATATCTGCTTAATAATACACACTTCGCGGTTTTTTATGCATAGGATTATCACAGGGCCAGCGCAGTGGCTGGCCGTAGCGGCTAATCTAAAATATAAAGATTAATTTATTTTTAAATTTTTTATTTATTTTTTTATGTTATTTTAATTAAAAGAAGCGTACAATTTGTTTTAGCCTTTTTTTTAAAAAAAAAATTACATAACAAATCGCCCTTACAGCAGTTACGATCTAATATATAAAGTTGATTTTTTAAACAATGCAAGTTGGCAGCCATTCAAAAGCACAATTAAATAAATTGTTACATGTAATTTTGATTTATTTTATAAGCGTATGTTATTAATGGTTATAACAAGTTTCATCTAGATCTATCTATCTATCTATATTCTACTAAGTCTCCTTTGTTTACATGTTTGTATATTTTTTTGTTTCTTTGGTTACATTAGAGAATCTGCACTATGTGTAGAACTGTAAAACACGTATCTTTGTAGATAATAATGCTCTTTTTTACCAAACTGTAAATCACAAATTCATTTATAGACGTTAATTGATGTATTGATATTTTCATTGGTAGAAACACCACCATAATTTTCAAAATTTTGAACAACTACTTTATTTATAGTAACGCTACATGGTTATTTAATTCTTAAACAGCAAACAAAGCAGCTTCAATTGAAGACCATGTTGCCCATTCAAAAGTTTAACGCATTTTAAGGCTAAATTTTCTGTCGACTATAGCTTTAACGATGCGTCTGTTTGCTATTTCATTAGGTTCCAACACTATTATCAACTTTCATTAGAATATGCTGGGTAGTTCTTCTAATTTGACTATAAAATACATTTATTACTTTAAAAAAAAGCAAGTTAATAAACGCAATAAATAATTGACTTTCTTTATTAAACTACTTTAGTCCTTAAAGATTTGCTGCACAAATATTCTAATTCGAGAATACAAAGAATTTAACTAGAGCTATGCGAAAACTAGAATTAAACCAGCCCTAGATAGTAGATCTGGATTCTTGCTATATATAGATACTAGAATTTAGATCTTAGCCAATAATGAGTTTCATTCTAATGGCATGTGCCCAGCTAGTCGAGATGACTTTGTGATATATAAAATACAATAGTAACGGGAAATGTACAAACCTACACATTATTCAATTAAGCCAATTATTATACAACAGCCTACGTGTGTATAAATAAATATGTTTGTGTGTTAATGTGTGGAGGGGGGTGGCAGACAGCAAAAGAAGACTACCTGTATATTTGATTTTACTTAAGTAAGCCCTACTTGATTTTTTATTAATGATTTGTGATATGTTTAATGTGTTATTTTTCTATTCCTATTAAAAGTACACTGTTATGTGGCTAAAATCAATGTATATAATTATTTTTCACGAATTTTGTCTTCGTAAAAAAAAAAATTAAATATGTTATAAGTTAAACGAAAACATTTAGTTTTTTAACTACTATTTGTAAGTGCGTATTACAAAATAACACAATTTTAAAAATGTTTTAATACATTGTACGTAAATTAAGTTAAAATAACTTGAGAAACAAAAATTAGCAATGAACATCATAAGAAATTAAAAGCGAGCAACAGATAAATAGTCGTGTCACATTGACTCTTTTTGTTAGCTGAAAGTTTAAAACAATTAATTTACGCCTTTAATCATTTTGATCATTACATATTGAGGTAATGAGCTTCGAGTGGACTAAAACGTTGCAAAAAAGCATTGGATCGCTATGTTACTAACTATCCTATACATGAAAAAAAAGAGGACTAACTTCAGAACAAACTACGTAGCTTTCAAAAAAAAAAAAAATAAACCCAGAAAAAACATATTTTAAAAATTGAAATATACATGCGTATAGAATGACTTACAAATGTATGTGGCATATATATATATATATATATATATATATATTATATATATATATATATATATATATATATATATATATATATATAAATATATTATACATATATATATAGGCTTACATATAGTTGGCATATATATATATATATATATATATATATATATATATATATATATATATATATATATATATATATATATGTGTGTGTGTGTGTGTGTGTGTGTGTGTGTGTGTGTGTGTGTGTGTGTATAAATATACATAAATATAGGCTTACATATAGTTTTTTTTGCGAGGGGGGGGGGGGAGCTGACATAATAACTTATTTAACTTGCTATCTCTGTCTGTCTTCAGTCTGCCTAGATAAAGCACCCGAGAGAAATTGCGGGCACTTCTAACAGACAGATTCAAAGTTGGTACATGGGTAAAGACATGAAGACAATGAACTATGACATTAGATATGACTTAATTGGATGTCTAATTATTTTTTTTTATGAATTAATTTAAATTTAGGCTTAATAAGTACGCTGCCTTATCCAACTATTCCGCAATATTATACGCGCGTTTTCAGGGTCGTCTATAAATGAAGTTACACTCGTAGGTTGAGGGGGGGGGGGGGGGGGGTCCGTAACTTTATGACGGTGTGTAATAAGGGGGAGGGGTTCAGATGGTGGTACCAGTGGCGTAGCAAGGGAGGGGGGTGCGGACCGCACGGGGTGACACCATTTAATGGGGTGACACCAAGGCAAAAAATAGCAAAATATATAGAGAAAAATTATAATTTCACTTAAGTGATTAATTCGAGTGTTAAATAGTCTTTTTAGAGGTGCAAATCGAAAGTTTTGTGCGGGGGGATGCAAATCGAAAGTTTGAGGGAGGGGGGGGGGGGGCAAATCGAAAGTTTGAGAGGTGTGTGCAAATCGAAAATTGAAACTTTGTCCCCGGGAAGGGTCGCTACGTCTCTGGGGGGTGACATCGTTAAGTGCCGCACCGCGTGACACCCAACTTCGCTACGCCACTGGGTGGGACGTTACATTTTTCCCTTAACAAAATGTAATGTTAGAAAACGAATTTAGCCGTTATTTCACGTTTTAGACAACTTTTTTAATAAATTATAATAGGAAATGATTAAAATAATCTATGTTAATCGAGTTCAGACAAGATTTTGGAAAAATATCGATGTTTTAAGAAAAATTCAACTGCAAATTTGGAGGGTGTTGTAGGCTAAGGTGTGACGCCATTTTTTTTTGGGGGGGGGGGGGTCTGGCTTTTTGTGACGATGTATGACGGAGGAGAGGGTGAGGTAAAATCGTCATAAAAGCGTGACGTCATTTATGGATGACCCCCTTAGCTGTACAACAGTTTTTAGTCATGCAACGCTATTTAATTTTGAGAAATATTAAAGTACTGAAAAAAGTAGCTTCAAAACGTTTTAATAACAAGTTTTTATGTAATAATGCACTTAAAGGTAAAAAAAAAGATTTTCGTTAAATGTGTAGCATCCTACGCTTTAAATAACTATAAAGAAAACGTGGGTCTCTTCATGCTTTTCTTTATAGTTATTTAAAGAGTATCGAATTATTATATATTTAACAAAAATAATTTATTTTCTATTTTTTACAGCATTATTATATAATAGCTTGTAATTAAAAAGTTTTTTATCAATTGTTTTTTTTGCTGTTTAATATTAACTTTTATATGCTGAACAAGAATAAAGTATACAAATGGCTTAAGATCTTAAATTGTAAAAAAAAAAATTGAAATAAATTGAATATATCACCATAAAGAATTTTTTTTACATGTTGTTTGAAACACATGTGTAATTTTTTTATTTAAAGTTTTCTTTACATGATTGTGCAACTTTTCTCACCCTTTTCCATCTGGTGATCTAGCATAGGTTTATTCAATTTTTCCTGCATTCGCATCATTTCAGCTTTTTTTTGTTCTTTCTCGAGTTCTTTCTTTCTTTTTCTTTCCGCTTCCTCCTTAACCATATTCTCCAATTTAAGCTGAAACTCTTTCAATTCATTCTGCATTCTTTTTTCTGCTGCTAATTTGTGATCCTCGAGTTCCTTTGTTTTCTTTAAAATCAACTCATTTGCCTTATTTCTTATCTTCTCCTCCAGAGCTTTCATTTTTTTATCATCTTCAATTATTTGAGTAGCGTGGTTTATTTTATTCGTCGCGTCAGTTCTGGTCTGCTTCACGTTATCTAACAATTCCTTCAGTGCTCCAGTGCCCTGATCTTTTTCTGTTAAGTCTTTGATAATAGCATCAATTTGTGGCAAAAGACGTACCAATGCATCTATTTTCTTACTTACGTCTCGCTCAAAATCGCATTTTTTTATTTCATCCAAAAATAAACTTTGAGCTTCCAATGTGTCTTTTCGGATCTTGGGTAGTTTTGAGGTAATATACATGTGCTTACGTTTAAGTGCAGCCTTTTCAAAAAGTTCATTTGAGTATCTAGCTCCGCCATTAGGGAGACGCTCCACCATTTCAATTAGATTTTTAACTTGCTTGTTCTGTTCTGCGGTATCTTCCGTAACGTTGTCGAACAAAACAATTCTGTTGCTACACTCATTTAAAAGGTCTTTGAAAGGACCTTTCTCTTTATTGCAATATTTTTCCATTGTCAAACCTTTTTTTTCTTCTCGTTTGAAACCATCCCCATTGGTCAAGATGATAATGCCGTAATTTTTAAGAAAATCTCCTCCTAGTATACCTTTTAGTATTTGAATAGCTTTTTGTTCATCTGTAGTAAATCGTTGTGCAAATTGTACAACAACTAAAAAAGCGTGGTAACCGTCCGGATTAACTTCCACAGCCTCCTCCATGGCTCCTGTGATTAGTTTAATGTCCTCATCTTTCTTTGAATCTGTATCAATTACTCCTGGTGCGTCGACGACTTGTATTTTATAATTTTCAAAACTACTCCATTCGTACTGTGGCTTTTTTGTCACAGATGTAGATCTGTAATTGCTTTTAAACACATTTTCTTTCCGTAAGATGGAATTACCTGTGGCGCTTTTTCCAAGTCCTGTTTTGCCAATTAAAATTAAGTCCAATTGCTTTTGACCGAACATGTAACTCTGAAAATAAATGTTAAATTTAAATCATGTTCGTTTAAGTGTTTATATATATATATATATATATATATATATATATATATATATATATATATATATATATATATATATATATATATATATATATATATATATATATATATATATATATGTAAAGCAATATATGACTGTGTGTGTCTTTTATGCATTACTACACCTTTTATCCAAACGCCGTGAAACTTTGGGAAATTGTTGATAACACTCCTGGGGAGGTTTCTCTGGAAAAAAAAATCAAGTTCACAGGGGTGAAGATCCGGAAGGGTGCGATTTGTTTTTTCTCTGTATACGTTAAATAAATAAACCGGTAGTGATCTCCCCTAAACTTTCTCGAATATTCTTATATAAAACAACAGGGGATGGTAACTGGGGATATAGTTATGATTTTTAATCCATTTTAAATACTGAAACTTTTAAAATTAGAATAGAATCTCAGTAAAAAACAATTGCGCACCAAGCGAACGCCTAATAAAGGTGTGTATAATAGTGCGCAATAGTATTAGTACTTAATAAATTTACATTCGTTTTTTGAGAAATCGGAAGTAGCGTAAATTACTACTTCCTCTCAACGGAAATTACTCAAAATTTAACAGAAGGTAGAGAATTAGATCATTTACTTACATGTGAAATTTCATTTATCTATCTGAAATAGTACTCAAGTTATAGGCTTTTGAAAAATTCAAAGTAGAAAAAGTACCACTTCCGGTTGTCGAAAATCGCTCAAAAGTTGATACGGATCTACGATTTTGATATAATACTTATATATGAAATTTCATCAACCTAGCTGTAACGGTACTCAAGTTATCGTGTTTACACACGGACACACACACACACACAGACACACAGACATACGGACAAGATTGCAAAATTATATTTTTTCCGTATCAGTGAGGTGTAAAACGTCGAGTTTTGCAAAAATCTCGATTTTTTTTTGCACGATTACAATACTTTCTCTATACCTCGTATATACGAGAAAGTAAAAAAAGTTGATTAGAACACTCCACGTGATGTTTCTGGAAAAAAGTCTTTTTTTAATTTCGCAAGGGCGTCGTCCCGGGAGGTTAAGATTTTTCTCTATATACGGTATCCTCATATATAAAAATCAATGTGCGCAATTATTTCTCTTTCCCTCTCTCTGTCCGCAAAATATTTTCACTTGCTGTGATATTAGTATCGTCAAAGATATGTGGAGAACTTGATAAGGAATTTTGTTGAAAATAATATGGTAGATGTTTTAATTGTATAAACAAAATTTTATTTAAAGAAGAAAAATAAGAATAAAGGCTAATTCGAGTGTAGAAAAACAATTTTAGCCGGAATCCCGCTAGTTCCCGATAGCCAACTTCCATCATTCACGTTTACAAAAAAAAATAAAAAAAAAAATAACTTTGAAATGATGTGTCTCCATCCCATACCACCCGCATGGTAGAAAATACACTACCATCTAAGCTTTATGGGCACTGACTAACCAATGTAGAATTAGTCCTATAATTTACTGCAAAGTAAGAAACCAGATGCGCGAATAGGTCCTATTCTTTTAAATTTAACTAGGGGTCTATATCACAAATTAGCCAATTCCATAGCTAATCAAACAAAGATTTTTATTAAATAATTCAGCCCCGAAATATTTTAGTATATAGATTCTAGTTATAGATTATTCTATATAATAGTTTCGCTGTCTGTGTATGTATCTGTGTATCTATCTGACACGAACGCTCTAGAGAAAACACAAGCAAATTAAAAACATGCATAGTATATCGAAAAACGAAGTATGACGTCGTTACATTTAGCATAGAGTAGAAAATAATCTTAAGCCGGAGAGTGCACACAGTAATATGACGTCATTGATTCTCGAGTAAACATTGAATAAAAAGGAAATTTTGTCTAATCTAAGTGGTTTGCGTGAAGAGTTTCTTTCATACAATTCTTCGGGCGAAGCCCCCTTACCCGCGTAAGAACGTCCGAGCCCCCCCCCCCCCTCCCCAACTCAAAGAAATTTCTTCATCGATACTCTATAATAAAATTAACGCCTAATTAATGTGTCTAATCTAAAAAGTGGTTTTCTTGAAATTTCTTTAATGCAATTCTTCGGGTAGTGGCTAAGCGCGACACCAGTGTTTCTTTCAGACTTTTCCTCCCCGGAGAGGGGTGGGTGTACTTGGAATTTTCGGGGGCGTGGGTAGAATTTTCGGGGAGGGGGCGGACACTGGAAAGAGTATATAATTATATTTCGTTGGGGGGGGGGGGGTTGGGGGTGGGGGTTGGGGGTGGGTGTGGGGGGGTGGGGTGGTTTTAGTTTAGAGAAAAGAGACAGCACTATCAGCCTAGCGCCCGTTGTATCCTTCCTCAACGGGCCATTTTTCTCGTATATGTAGAATTTACGTTGAATCTATATTCTAGTTTTTGCCGTAATTCTAGATCTAGATCTAGAACTTAGATAAATCCCATGCATTCTTAAATTAGATGATCATTGAAGCTAAACAAAGATTTATATACAATAATTAAGGCATGAAATAGATTCTAGATCTAGATTCTAGATGTTGAATTTACATTAAGTCTAGTGACCTAGATCTAGATCTAGATCTTAATATAGAATATAGAATTCTTCATTGGACAGCTGATCTTTAGATCAAGAGAAATGTATTGTATACTAAAATAAAAAAATAACTGTTAAAAAAATTGATAATAGTATTGAAACCGTATAAAATAGCAAACGGACGTATCATTAAAGCGAAAGACGACAGAAAATTAGCTCTATAATGGTTTATACACCTGAATAGAGGCAACAAAATCTTCGATTGAAGCCGCCATTGTTGGTGTGAAAAGTAAATAAATCATGTGTCGTCACTATTCAAAGTCATTGTTCTGAACTTGTATAATTAATGTGGTTAATCTACCAATGAATGTATCAATAAGTTAATTAACGTCTTTAAATTAATTTGTGATTAACAGTCAGTCTGAAAACAAAAATTATTCTCTACCTACATACTATTTTACTGCCCTACAAATAGTGCAGATTCTCTTCTGTCACCAAATGGACAAACAAGCAAACAAAAAAAATATTCAAACATGTAAACAAACTTGAGTTTTAATAGTATATAAATAGGTCTATAATTCACTTGTAACTGGTATCGACGGTTAGTATTGAAAAAGAAGTCGAATTTTGTTTGATACCTTTCATCCAATTGCTATGAAAGTTTAGGGAGTTGATTAAAACATCACTATGGAAGTTTACGCGGGGAAAAAACATTCAAATTCGCAGTGGTGGCGCCCTGGCAGGACGCGATTTTTTTCTCTATGTACAGTTTCTAAAATGGATGTCGATTGCGGTTTGACACCGTTCATCCTATCTTCATCAAACTTTGTGAAGCTAATTGGAACACTCCAGGTGAAATTCCTTAAAAAATCATGTTTAATTTCGTAAGGGTGGCACCCGGGGCGGGGGGGGGGGGGGGGTGGGTTGAAATTCTTTACTATATACGACATATTTAAAAAAATGAAAGTCGGACGCGGTTCGATACTGTTTATCTAAGTGCCAAAAAAACTTAAAGGAGTTGATGAATACTCCCAATAAGATTGCTGGGGGGGGGGGGAATATTTTCCTCGGGCAAGAGGCTATTTAGCGTCCTGTTCTCTCCCTTTAGCGCTATGGTGATTACGTTCGTTCTAAACAGGGTGATAGACAATGGATAAGAGGGTGCGTTATAGTCGTTCACTTAATTCAATCAGATATGTCCAACGGTGTTCTGGTGGTGTGCGATTTGGCTGCGAATAAAAATATTAATTTTGGCCACCAAAGTATCACATGGGCCGCTGAGGGCCATGTAATACGTTTCATTTTAATAATCAGAATAATTAACCGAGGTTAGATTATTAAATGGATTGTTTATTTTTCCATAAAAAAATCCAAACAGTTTCGTCATTTTGCGATCCAATCAGAAATTGAGATCGAGCTTCTAATAATACACCATTTGTAACCCTAAACAAATTGCATCAGTCACATTGATGTTTATGACAAGTCAAATGTTTTTTTTTCCTGACACATGGGCGGTCACCGAAGAGTGTTCGACCAAATTACTTCGGTGAATGATTAACGTACACTCAATGTTTTCATGCATTATTGTAGGTAAACCAGTGTCCCGATATTTATTATTCAAGCACAGGCATTGTTTACATTTAAATAACTCAGTTTTAGAAAAAAGGTCACGCGTTTAAGAAAATAGAATTGGTAACGCATGGATGAAACTTTTCTTCTATCCTCGAGGAAACGCGCGAGGATGGGTACGCTAGTGCTAGTTTTTAAAAATAAAACTTAAAATTTAAAAATAAACTAATACACCAGCATTTGTGATTTTTGTGTAGTCTGTACTGTAATTGAACAGTAACAAAACTTTAAAAGGAAAAGAGAAAAAAAGTATATTACAGAAGGTGCTTTAAGTAGAATTGAATCAAAAGAGAAAATAATTTATCATGTATTAATTTAGTAAGATCTCGACCCTATTATTTGTGACCCTGATTATTATGACAGGACGTATAAATGGAAATGCATTAAGAGCAATAAAGAACTAGATGTAAATTACTAATTATGAATAAGCCTTGGGGGCTTTACAATTTACAAAGTAGGCTGGTCGGAAGTTGAGGAAATACTTGTCGTGAAGCTTTACTGTGGTCAAATTTGTGAAGGCCATTTACACTATATTTGTTAGAGATATCGTTTCGTTAGATATAAGATAAATGATGACGCTACCTTTTTTTAAAAATGCATAACACTTTTAATAACAAGAAGTCACACCTAAGCTTAAATGTTTTGTGTTTTAAATAGATTGATTTATTTTTATAATGTTCTGAGCCCGATCCTCAATTGACTAATATATGAACAGATCATTAAAGCTAACGTCTAACTAAGAAATAATGAGTTAGAACCAATCTGGTGTGTATTTATTTCCCACAATGCATTTTCTATGAGGGAAAACTAAAACAAAAACATTTAACAATAAAATGATGTGTTTCAAAACCGCACAAACCTCGTGGTGAATATTACAATACCATCTCCGCCAGCTACGCGCATACATATTGAGCAATTTTACTACAGCTACCGGAAGAAATTAAAATTGCTAGAATACTATTTAAAATTAAATTATATCTTCATTTAGCCAAATCTACTGCTATAAAAACAAAGATTTAAAAAAGAATACTAACCGTATCAGACATGCTCTTAAATGCGTTTAGAACATCAAGAATGTGACTTGGGAGTTTACTCATCATCATATACCTTGGGAATATATTGAATTTCTAATTAAAGTGTATAAGCAAAAACATAAACACAAAATAAACATAACTCTAACCCTCACCACAATCTCAGAAAACATAATTATCATAAACATAAACCAACTCTCACCACACCTTCAACCGCAACCGCAACCACAAACATAAACATAAACTTCTATATTTTAACCTACAACTACACTTACACCTATATCGATATCTACACCTAGGCATAATACCTAACCTATTCCGAACGGGTATACGACCAACTCCCGAAAGACAATTGCCCGAGTGCCATTTTCCGAGGACCGATTTCAAGAAAAAAAAGCATTTTCCCTAATTCGACAAACGTCCGAATGGACAAGTAAACCACCAATAAAGTTGTGGTAATTGCATTCTTAATTTTTTAAACTCAAACCAAGTATATTTTTGAAACTAATTACATTTTTAAACACATTTTAATATTTAGTAACACTTACATTACATCAATCAAAACTTCGTATCAAACTCACAATAATCTGACAAACTCTACCATAACAAAAAAGAGAAAAATTTGACGTATTGTCACATCAACCCATTTGAATGAATCTATCAGATCAAATGTTTTTAAATTCTCTAGTTAAGGACCTAAAGTAATAATAAAAATGTAACTGTTAGTCAATGCCGCTGTGTCGATCTTTTTAAAGAAACAACAAGTGAAACCTGATGTATGTATAGCAGCATTTTAATCGATTATATTATAAAGATCAAATGAACTCTGTATGTGGCGGGCATGTGTATATAGTAAAAACACGACTTTATCGCCATTAGAAAATATTTTAAAGTGTTTACATTTGTACTAAAATCAATTTGGATTTCCAAAAAAATTAATTTTTTATGGTTTTGTAAAAAAAAGTTTTATTTTCCAACATTATCATTTTCCTTAGTACCATTACTTTCCTATATAGTTTATGAAAAATAAAAATACGTCGGAAAAAAAAATAATTTTGTTAATTTGTTTTGATGTTGGAAAAAAAAAATTATATAATCAGCAGGGATTAATGAAGTGCAATGTGGTCCGTAAAAAAAACGGGTATTTTAAATACTACCTGTTATTTATTTCATGCACTGAATGTAATATTTACCTATTGGTATTAATCAATAATTTTTTAGAAAATAAAATAAGTTTTCTTCTATCTTTCCGTTTTGCGAATAAGATAGGGTATTATTGTCGTTCACTAAATTGAATCAGGCGCGACCGCCTGCGCCTTAGCAGAATGCAATTTTTTTTTGAAGCCCCGTGTCTTATCGTGAGCGCTATGGAAACTAAGTTCATTTGAGTGCGTGCAATAAACTACAGATAAGACTGGGTATTACAGTCGTTTACTAAGTGAATCAGGTAGATCCTTCGGCGCCCCGGCAGGGTGCGATTTTGCGGCCTCAACTATAACGTGAGCCATATTTGTGTTTTTGTTCGCGTTTATTTTTGCATTATTTTCTGTTATTGTTTGTGTTGTATTTGTCATAGGTTTGTGTTTGTGTTTTTGCTTGTGGTAGTTGTAGGTAGGGTCAATTCAAGAAATAATATATTTTCTTAACCCAGGTAATGTCAAGTATATGCTGCTTAATAAACACAAAAGTCACGATCCCTTACAGATATTGTTTTTCAAAGAGGCCAGAGCAGGTCCTGGCCGGAATGCTATCTCTTATATATAAAGATGAAATGGACACTGCGGCAACTCTGATAAACATGCATATAATAAATAACTCTACTTTATAAAAATGTGTAATCTTTTTAAGGGTTTATTTACTTACTTTTTTTTACAATTTTGAGAACTAAAGCATTTGTAACATGTTAGTAACATGAAAGTTAGTATTAAACAAAAGAAGTAGAAAACAATTTTGGTTGTCATGGAGATCCGAAAAAAAAATCCGCCATTTTGATTTTTTTGAAATTTTGAAAAAGCTAACGGTTTTTTATTTATAAATCTATAGCAATCAAATTTATTCGGCTTATATTTCAGTATATATCAAAACTTTTGTCACGACAACTTTTTGAAAGAGCTACTGGTCCGAATTTTACAAGTTCCGAAAAATAGTACGTTTTTAGTATTAAAAAATTTCAAAATTTGAATATTATTTACCATGAACTTTTTTTCAATGAAAGCCTACACAATTCCTTCTTGACAAAGGTTTTATTTTTCCATGAAGAACAATTACTAGAAATATGGTTGGCATTATTTTAATAAATAAAAATGTAATAGGCTTTTTATTGTTTAAAAAGTTCGAACTGAGAAGAACAACAAAAAGGAACGAAAAGTAGGTCACAAAAATACCATATCTGGGTAATTTGTTAAGTAAATTGTAAGCTTTGGGTTTTTCCGAGATCATTGAAAATACGCTTATCAAAAACATGAGAAATGCAGCTTTTGCAATGATGCCTAATGCAATATGATAACGGATAAGAAAAACGTTTCGATAGATTGAGAAAAATAATTATTTTTTCTTTAATTGGGTAAAAAATGATTTTTTTTAAACACACTTTTTTTTACATTGGTTATTTAGTCTATTTTTTTTCTTAATACTAAAATGGACAAATTATCCAAAAGTGCAAGAAACTTATTATGACGATAAAACAAGGCATTTGTGATTTTGTAAGGAGCATATCCCCATAAAGTTTTCATTTTTTATTAAAATCTCAATGTTGATCTTTTTCAAACAAAATTTTCATTTTACATCTTACCATTTTCATTGACGAAACTTGCAAATATTAAATTTAAATTAAGTGTATTATATTACCCTTTTCAATAAAATTCCAATTTTGTTTTTAAAAAGAGGACAAATTACATCCCTTTGCGCTAATTATTTATTTGACTGACATAAAATTTTCTTTCTTTAAAGGTACTTTTTTGTTTGCATGTGTGTTTCCGTTTGTTTTTCTGTTTGTGTTTGCGTTTATGTTTGCGTTTGCGATCATGTTTGCGTTACGTTCCTATTTTGCGTGTTTGTTTGCGTTTGCCTTTATGTTTGCGTTCGCTATTGTGTTTGCGTTTGCTTTTGTGTTTGCGTTTCTTTTTTGGTTTGCGTTTGTGTTTGCATTTTGTTTGCGTTTCTGTTTGCGTTACGTTTGCGTTTGAGTTTGTGTTTTTATTTTTCTTGTGCTTGTTGTGCTGTGTGGGTTAAGTTTTGAGTTAGATTTAGATTTAAGGTTATGCGTCCATATTTGTATATGGACATTTAATTGGCAGAGTAATATATTTCCTAAACCCGGGCATGTCGTGTACATGCTGCTTAATTAATACACAAGTCACTGTCTTTTACAGATACTTTTTCAGAGAGACCAGTGCAAAATTACCGTTTCCGAATACAAAAGCCGAGAATAGGTAGAATCTATATTAATAATACTTAGGCCGGAGGGTTGTAAACGTGTAGGGGGGTGGAAGCAGGCGTTGTCACTGAAATAGCAATATTAACAGAAAGTGATATTTCAACGCCAAGGGTAGACAAAGGTACAGAAAATAGTCCAAGTAAAGACAAGCAGTCAGACACCAACGGGTTTCGAACCTAACATTCCACACGGCACCTATCGCCTTCGCCTTCCATGCATCAAGTCAGACGTGTAACCGCTTCTTCCACTCGGCCCTACAAAAATAAGGCTTTCGTGGCAGACCACTATCATAGCTTGTGCAGGTAGACGCGGGGTGGCTTTGACCCTTGACCCGAAAGGTCAAACCGCTAGCTTTCATAAACACAACAAGGACCATTATTCGACCATACAAACAACACACACACAAATACCGAGACGATGGCACAGACAAATAGTATATATATATATATATATATATATATATATATATATATATATATATATATATATATATATATATATTTCGATAGATAAGGGGTACTTTTAGTACATTGATCAATTGTATGATTAACGTTATATTTATTATTTTTGGTAATACATAATCATCAGAATATAAAATAGTATTTCGAGACAATACTTTGCAAAAGGTAGTAATTTTATACATATATATATATATATATATATATATATATATATATATATATATATATATATATATATATATATATATATATATATATATATATATATATATAATAATTTTTACCTTTGGACTAAAATTTTATGACATTACATACATTTCAAATTTACAAAAGATTAAGTGTTGAGTTAGAGTAAAAAAAAAATTGGCCATATTACATCGATACTATTTGCAAAGCTTGTGATCTAGAAATCTGAGGCTGTTTTTAAGGTTTAAAAAATGTAAGGTTCACATAGTGAGTATTCGCCACACAAATATTATAGACATGTTCCATTTCTAACAATAGTGTATATTGTTTATATTGCTTCTACTGAAAAAAAAAAACAACAAAAAAAAACCCGATTCGACGCAAATGGTGGGGTGGGTGGGGTCATGGGGGCATATGTTTGAAGCGGTAGGGATTGGTTGGGTTCGGCGGGCCAGGAACCTGGAGCGTTGTTGCGTGACCTAACTACTGTGGTGTTCTGTTTATAGCGTGTGTGTTCGGTTGTTTTCCTTGACGAGTCGTCCTCTATATATCAGGCCCAAAGTCTGTCTAGTAAATTCTGTCTTGTTATGTTTTGCCCTATTTCTGCCACAGCAGATAGTTTGTCTATATAAAGCTACTGTCCTTACTTTGCATTTCAATACCGTCCTGTCTTTCTGTCTAGGTATATTGTTTTATGTCATAGCTATGTCAATTTTGGAAGACTCATTTCTAGTCGTAAGTATAGTTTCTAAGGTTTTCTTCATGCTCTGAATGGTTGGTCTGTCTAGATAGATGTGTTTTTCTGCTTCCGGTGTGTCTTGTTAGCGCAGATAGCAAAGAGATATATGTTTGTGTGTCACTGGTAGTGTATTACTTGTGTGTTTGTGTCTCAGTGGTGTTGCGTTGTAGATGAGTCTGTGTACAATTCTCTGTCTTTGGGTGTAAATGTGCTAAAATCGAGGTTTGTTAAAGCATAAGTCATACTCCATATTATTCTATTATATAGGGCGGGGGCTAATTTTGTACTAATTTCTTGTAGATATATTGGGATTGTTTGGATAGTAGATTTTCATTGCTTTTTAAAATTTGTATATATTCAGTGTAAATGTCATTTAGTTTTGTTCCTACAAAATGTGGGGAACTATTGTTAATTTTAATGAGTTTGTTTACCTTTATTACCATGGAGCTGTGTGCTAGTCGGCGCAATATTTGTTTTTCCATAAATTAATGCTACAGTAGTAGGTCAAACATCAGAATTTTTTTATACCAAGATTAAAATATTTTAAGTAAGTTTTCAACAAATTTCTTACAAAAGATTAAGAAATTTTAAATAAATATTAGTTAATTATTTTTAGAACGATTTTCCTATCGGTATACTTTACAAATTATATGCTGTATTATACATGTCATATTCTAAGTAGCTTTGTAAAAATTCGTATGTCAAATATTTTTATTACTGAAGTATTTTGTTTCTCTCCAATAGTTTAGGTAATACTACCCCGTAAATAATGGGTCCTATGTGCTTTGACCACAGATGCTTTGATCATAGGTGGTTTGATCATACAGGGCTTGACCATAGGGAGTTTGGCCATAGGGGGTTTGACCATTGGGGGTTTGAACACAGCGGGGCTTTGACCATAGATGTGCTTTGACCATAGGGGGTTTGACCATGGGGGTTTTACCACAACGGGGCTTCGGCCACAGAGGAGGGCTAACCATAATATATAGGTTTTAAAATATAAATTATAAACTGTAATAGTTAAAGAAGTTTTCTTGGGTAAAGCGTGCAAAACATAATCTGCGAGAGTTGAAGCGACTGTCTTTTGTGTTGCTGCTAGAGTAGCAAGAGTAGCCTCAAGTCTTCTTTTCATTTCTCCAACAGCTCGTTTTGCCAAACCATAGCTAATTTTTCCTTCGTGTGAATGTTGAGGAACCTGCTCTCCTATAATCACACGGTCTTGTGCAATTATTGCAGCTTTGCACTTACAAGTGCGATTCTTCGTACACCGCGAAACGCGTGACCCGTGCTATACATTCCCAGATTCTCCATGGTTTTAACATAGAGTAGTTTAGATGCCTTGTATTTATACATAATGAATTAACATATTATTACATCATATCGCAATTTAAAATATAATTTAGCAACTATTAAAATAAATCCTTACCATATATGGCGAGCATTGGACAAACCACTTGAGTTCAAAGACACTATGTGGACAAAAAACCTATGATTAAAGCCGGATACAGCGCTTGTGATCATACACCCGTTGACAAACCGCCTGTGATCAAAGACCCTCTGCTGAGAAAACACCTGTGGTCAAACCCCCTATGGTCAAAACCCTTATGGTCAAAGCCCCGCTGTGGTCAAACCCCCTATGGTCAAAGCACATGTGGTCAAAGGTCCGAGCATTAAATAATGTTACAATTAGATGTACTGTCATAGATAACGGTTGGCACGTAGCTTGTGTTTCACATTGTCTGTTTGGAACAAGTCGTCATAAAAAACAATTGTTTTGACTCAGGGTGACTTCAAGGATGGGTTGAGGGCGGTTTTCAAAAATATTTGAATCGATAAAAAATATAAATGGCTTTTCTACGGCTTATTTTCACCATAAAAATATAAAAAGAGTGTAGTTGATGGTACCCAAGCAGCATAAATTATTAGAAATGTAGCTATAATTTCATCGCATGTCATATTTTTATAAAGATTAAAAAATTATTCGTATTATTACTTAGACATTACTAACCTATTATATGACTTTAACACTTGCATTTATTCAATTTTTATTATAACTATTTTTACAAGCATTCATTTAACTCACTTCCACTGTCTGTCGTCAGTCTGTCTTTATAGATCGAAACGCCCGAGCGAAATCGTAGGAATTTCTACTTAACATATACGGTTCGTAGATTGTACGTGAGTCAAGACATGAAGATAATGCATTTTGACATTAAAGTTGACTTAATTGGATACCTAATTAATTTTTTATGAATTTATTAAAATTGTGTCCAAGTTAATAGGCTGTCTCATCAAACTATTTCGCGCTATTAGACACGCGTCATCATGTACAATAGGGCGTGGTCACGTTCAATAGGTGCTCAATGGTTTTTAGTCCTGTAACTCTATTGTAAACAAAAGAAGTAAAGTACTAAAAAAATTAAGAAAAAAACATTTTAATAACAAGCTTTTGTGTAATAAAGCACTAAAAAATAGAAAATAAATTATACACTAATATTTAAATAAAAAAGAAAAGCGTAAGTCTCTTCCTAAACATTAGTAAAATTATCCAATAGGTGCTAAAGTGGCCCACGCTTTTCTTTATAGTAATTTAAATATTAGTGTATAATTTATTTTCTACTTTTAAGTGCATTAAACATAAAAGCTTGTTATTAAAACGTTTTTTATGTATTTTTTTACAAGCTTTTATTCAACTTGATTCCTATGTTGTCAGTCTGTCTAGATCAAAAATTCCCTAGCGAAATTGCAGAAACTTCTTACTGACAGATACGGTTCGTTGTTGGTACATGGGTCAAGACATGAAGACAATGCAACAAGACATTAAATTTGATTTAATTGGTTGCCTGATTAATGTTCTATGAATTAATTGAAGTTATGTCCAAATTAGTAGGCTGTCTCATCAAACTATTCCGCGCTATTAGACACGCGACATCACGTTCAATGGGTGCGCAATGGTTTTTAGTCATGCAACTCTAGTGTAAATAAAACATGTAAATCACTAAAAAAAATCAGAAAAACGTTTTATTAACAAGCTTTTATATAATAATGCATTAAAGAGTAGACAAAAAATAGACACTACTATTTAAATAACTATAAAGAAAAGCGTGGATCTCTTCCAAAATATAAATAAAGGTATCCAATAGATACTAAAGTGACCCACGCTTTTCTTTATAGTTATTTAAATAGTACTGTATCATTTTTGTGTACTTTTTAGTGCATTATTACATAAAAGCTTGTTATTAAACGGTTTTTATGAAATTATTTTATTAATATAAATTGTTAGTTTTTACATTTGCTACGTAAGTTAAATATAACACTAGCGTATTGGCAAAATTAGGAAAAATCCATGTAACTGTTAAAAACAGAACATTATTTTAATATAACTCTTTCATGTTATACAAAAATCCACTTGTACGTACCGTCAAAGAACTCTCCAATGAAGTGCAAACAATATGCGAGTTTATAGCTGAATAAAATACCACCCGTTATTAACCTCAGGTATGGACAAAATGCGGTCTCAAAATGGTTGCATATAATGAGACGCCAATATATTAAACGCAATGCGCATGCGTCTAGCTCTAGATACAAATAGGCGTTATATTATAACTAATTTGACGCGGCTAAAGCTGTATTTATATGCACCTATACAAGATATAACAAAGAAATTTCAAAGGCGCAGGCACCGGTGTAGATCTAGGCATGTTCGATTCATATTTGGTTTACGTTCAGTTCATGCTTCGTTCGTGTTCATTTTTTTCATGTCCTGTTATGTTTATGTTCATGTGCATTTCAAGTTCCACCCATGGTCCATTGATACTTGTTTGATGCTCGGTTCATGTTCATGTTTGATTAATGCTCGGTTCATGTTCGGTTGAAATTTGTTGATGTTCGATTAATTTCCGGTTCATTTTCGGGCCATGTTTGGTTCACGTTCGGTTCAAGTACAATAATATGCTCAATTTATGCTTGATTCATGCTCTGTTTATGCTCGGTTCATTGTCGGTTCTTTGTTTATGTGTTATTATCCGCCTTTAAACCTTAACATTTAGGCGTTAAAGGTTTGGATCGTTATAATATGTCTATTTTGCATCAACATACAACATACAATTCAAGCTTATATTTATAACTAGGCTTCCCGGCCAAGAAACGCCATGAACATCAGAAGAACCGTGTATATTGATTGTTTAGTAGAAAATAAATTTGAAGTAGTCGTACTCTATATATCTCTTAAAATAACTGTAAAATAAACCGGGAGTGATCTCCCCTAAACTTTCTCGAATATTCTAATATAAAACTACGAGGGATGGCAACTCAGGACATAGACAATATTTGTAATCCATTTTTAATTACTTAAACTTTTTATAATAGAACTAGCCATCGGTAATGGTTTCACGTGAATTATAGGCCTATATATTTTAAAATGTACTTGTTTGAGAAAAATAATTTATGAAATAGTTATTGCTCAAAACGTAATGTGCTTTACTACACGCTGAACGATATTAATGACAAAGCAAAAATAACTAATTAGCTAAAATCAGACTCATTTAACGTACATTTAGATCTAGACTCTAGTCTAGAATCTAGATCTAGAATCCAAATAGATAAAATAAATTTTATAAGTTTAGGTCGGAAAAATTGTATTGTATACATTTCATAGCGTACGTTGTCTAGATCTAAATCAAATTTGAATGAAATAATTCATTTCTTTTTATTCTAAACATGGCGATGACCTCATTAGTTTATGTATAAACAATAGTGACGTCACTGTTTTATGCGTTCTTTTTCACAACTATAATCGCTTTTCCTGTTGCATAATTAAAACTGTTTTTCTACATTCGAATACGCCTTTCCTTTTTATTTTTCTTCTTTAAATAAAATTGTGGTTATACATTTAAAGCATCTAACATATTATCGGAAACAGCGTAAATTAGTACTTCCTGTCAACGGAAATTACTCAAAATTTGCCAGAAAGTAGAGAATTAGATCTTTTACTTACATATGAAATTTCATTTATCTATCTAAAATAGTACTCAAGTTAGAGGCTTTTGAAAAATTTAAAGTAGAAAAAATACCACTTCTGGTTATCGGAAATCGCTCAAAAGTTGATCATGATCTACGATTTTAATAAAATACCTATATTTGAAATTTCATCAACCTAGCTGTAACGGTACTCAAGTTAGCGTGTTTACACACAGACAGACAGACAGACACACAGACACACAGACACACACACACACACACAGACATACGGACAAGATTGCAAAATTATGTTTTTCCGTATCAGTGAGGTGTAAAACGTCGAGATTTTAAATAGCTCATATTAAACATTTTACATGGTCTAAAAACATTGTAACCTTTATAGTATACAAAAGTTACAAAGTGTGCATATTATTTACCTTAAACCTTTTTTCTATGAAAAGTTTCAAAATTCCCTAGCAACAAATAAGTACAATATCACATTTGTAGTTCTGTATAATTTTTTTTCAGCGATTTTCGATAAACGGAAGTGGAACTTAGTTTACTTTTAATTTCTCAAAAGCCTATAACTTGGGTACTGTTTTAGATAGAGATACGCAATTTCTCATATAAGTTCTAATTTTCTGCCTTCTATTAAATTTTGAGTAATTTCTGTTTACCAGAAGAAGTAATTTACGCTATTTCTGATTTCTCTAAAAGAAATATGAATTTATAAAGTCCTAATAATATTCCGCACAATTATACACATATTGTTTGCCGTTCACTTGGTTCGTAATTCTTTTTTTCTACGAGATTCTATTCTATTTTTAGAAGTTGAAGTGATTAAGATGGATTAAAAATTATGCCTATATCCCGAGTTGCCATCCCCAATAGTGTTATATAAAAATATTCAAGAAAGTTTAGTGGAGATCACTCCCGCTTTATTTATAATCTATTTCTTTTTTTACATTTCAACTATTAACCAAATTGCGTGGCTCTTAATCACAATTTCTTTACGCTGTTGTGCAATATAATCTATTCTGAAGCCATTGGTTTATGAATATATTTTTAAATACAAAAGGCATTGAACATATGGTTACACGAACATAAGATTGTAAGATTTTTCAAAAAGTATGAATTGTTTTATAAAGGTTCATCGTCGAAAATTATCTTCTTTGTTCTAAAGTGTAATGTTGAATATGATTTCCTCCAACACAATTAATACGCCGTATCATACGCCGCTATTTAGTTGTTTTATATTCTACTTTTCAGTAATTCATAATTTGTGAATTCGACAGTAAAAATGCTGCCACTTAAAATATTTCCTTTAAAACACTATCAAATGGCCGTTAACGACGATACCCCCCTCCTTTCCCCCAAACCCTACCCCACCACCAGCCCACCCCCGCACCACCCCCCCCCCCTTGAAAGCAAACTCCTCTTAGTTACCTCCCCTAAGTTGAAAATCGTTTCAAACTAAATTATCTGCTACTTATAGCCGTCACTAAACCCGGCTCTACGATTGTAAACATTTAGCGTAAACCACAGTTCACCAGACCATGTAGGGGTGGGGGTGGTAGGGCGCGCTTACAGCTTGGTGTTTTCTATCGTCTCCAAGAAGAGAATTATATATATATATATATATATATATATATATATATATATATATATATATATATATATATATATATATATATATACATACATATATATATATATATATATATATATATATATATATATATATATATATATATATATATATATATATATATATATATATATATATATATATATTTATATATATATATATATATATATATATATATATATATATATATATATATATATATATAGATGAGTCATTTTTTTGTTTCAATTTTACACCTGATGCATTTTAATTACTTTTGCCATGTTTGTTATTAAGTTACTAAATAGCAAAACAGAGTTTAAAATCTATATCTTTTGTCATCGAAACAAGAAAAAAACATCCGCCGTTTGAGTTTTTCTTCACTCTTAAAAACGCTAAGGCTTTTTTTACTTTCTCGTATATACGAAGTATAGAGAAAGTCTTGTAATCGTGCAAAAAAAATCGAGATTTTTACAAATCTCGACGTTTTACACCTCACTGATACGGAAAAACATAATTTTGTATGTGTGTGTGTGTGTATGTAAACACGATAACTTGAGTACCGTTACAGCTAGGTTGATGAAATTTCATATATAAGTATTTTATCAAAATCGTAGATCCTGATCAACTTTTGAGCGATTTCCGATAACCGAAAGTGGTACTTTTTCTACTTTTTCTATTTCAGATAGATAAATGAAATTTCACATGTAATTAAAAGATCTAATTCTTTACTTTCTGTCAAATTTTGAGTAATTTCCGTTGACAGGAAGTACTAATTTACGCTATTTCCGATTTCTCAAAAAATGCACGTAAATTTATAAAGTACTAATAATATCCCGCACTATTATGCACATTTTATAAGGCGTTCACTTGGTGTGCAATTCTTTTTTTTACGAGATTCTATTCTATTATAAAAAGTTTAAGTAATTAAAAATGGATTACAAATATTGTCCTGAGTTGCCATCCCTCTTAGTTTTATATTAGAATATTCGAGAAAGCTTAGGGGGAATCACTCCCGGTTTATTTTAAATGTATGCATTTAAAGCACACACGTTTACACTGCTTATATTTAGAACATATTAAAACTTTTGTCGCTACAACTTTTGGATAGGACTACTAGTCTGAATTCTTCAAGGTCCGAAATATTGCACTACACTTAGTACGCTAAAATCTGAAATATTTGCATATTCATTTTACTAGAATCTTTTTTTCTATGAAAACCATCAAAATTCCCTCGTGATATTGTCTTCATTCATTTATTTCGTTGAAGGGGACGTGCTTCAGTGTGGGTGGTGGGGGGAGGGGTCGCCACCCCTCAGAGGCGCCTGAAAGAAATTCTAAGTTCAACTTATGTCATGTTTTAGACAGGGTGCAAGGGTTTAGAGATATGGTAACGACTATATTTAGTATCAATGTGCACTAACTACGTGTAGATCAAGCTTAAATTCTATTAAAATGCCGATCCTGGATACAAATTTGTTTTCGATTACATTTTTCGTTAGTTTCCGGTTAAATTTGAAGATGAGGTGGTGGTTTTGGTTTTAATTTAGAGAAATAGACATCACTATCAACCTGTCGACGGTTTTATTTCTCATTCAACTGGCCATTTATCCTGAGATTACAGAATAATACATTAAATAATGTCCGAAATTCAAGTTTAATCTAGATTTTTCTAGATCTAGTAGTCTAATAACTTTAAGCCTCTAATAATAATAGTAGTAATAACTGAATAGAAGAATTATGTTAAGAACTGGCTGTCTTATTTTAGTTATCTTTAAAAATTATCGTAATATATGATTTAGTCTACTCTTTGCATTATGTAGTGATTGATTTATTTATTAAATAATGGAGAATAGTTCATTGTTAGTAGACCAAAATGTGTTAATAGTCATAGATGGATCAACTGACTAATCAAATCAATATAATTATCCTAATATGTATTCTGGTTGAATAGCAGCTGTATGAATTGATGATAGTTAGTTTTATTAGCCTAGTTTGAATATTAATTTTCAACTAATGCCTGATTTGGCTAAATATAAGTAATAGATCTCTATTGAGAGATTTTTAAATATGTTTTTTATTAAATGTTTATGAATTTTGACACTTGTAGACCTATTATATTTAATTGCAAATTACTTGCATTAAAAGATTAAAAGTAAGCTGTTTTACCTATATATTTAATGAAAGCTAATAATTAGAAGTTCTACTGGGGGGGGGGGGGGGGGTAAATGGGTTTCGCATGAAAGAAATGCTGCAAGCAAACCACTTTTTAGATTAGACACTTTAATTAGGCGGTAATTTTGTTATAGTGTATCGATGACGACAGTTCTTTTGAGTTGGGAGGGGGGCAGCTTAGATGCTCTTACACGAGGGTGGGGCTTCGCCCCTACCCGAAGAATTGTATGAAAGAAACTCTTCACGCAAGCCACTTAGATTAGACAAAATTGGCTTTTTAATTCAATGTTTACTCGAGAATCAATGAAGTCATATTATTGTGTGCACTCCGCCGGCTTTAGACTGTTTCCTACTATATGCTCCATGTGACGTCATGTTTCGTTTCGATTTACTATGAAAGTTTTTATTTTTCTTGTGTTTTCTCTATAGCTTTCTTGTCAGATAGATACACAGATACACAGACAGCGAAACTATTAGTATAGATCTGCAAGTAATGTTCCCTCCGTACCTTTAGTCTGCTTCATTAGCTATTCCGAAAATTGCATGAACATCATTGCTACAGGATCCACAAGAACGGGCTGCACTTTATTATTTTTTACATACTACACAGAATCTGTTGGCCTTTTTACTGTCACGCAACTGGTCTGGACGTTCCGCCACGGCAGTAGATGTGTTAGCTGAGGATGTCATTGCATTTAGGGTAACCTTCATTTCTTATTCAATTTTCTCAAGATCTCCCGCAGTAACTAAATTATCGAGAGCCCCCCCCCCCCCCCCCACCCCCCCGGCAAAATCTAAGTGTTTTCCCACTTTTGATTTGCACCAAAACAAGGATTCATATCGCGATTGTTGGATTCCTTAAATGGGTGGTATCGAAAGCGGCAAAGTCTTTTGAACGTTCCTTCTTGTTGCACGTGGTTGGCGACGCCGACTGTCTTTGATTTTTTTCTTTGATGATTGTCTCACCTCGTCATCATCGAGGAAGCTATCACACAGTTGTAGCCCAAATATTGAAACTAACAATGATTTGAATTTTTTTCTTTGGCAGCCATCTGTTAGGTCTGTCTTATGGTCTGAGGGCCCATTTGGTCCATGTCGCATTGCATATAGAATGCTATACAAACAAGAGCCAAATAATACCTTACTCACAATGAAACCGCACCCAGAATAATGAAAACGCGATCACAACTTAGTCTAGATAGGACATTGGTCAGGAATCCCGGCCAGTGCGCGCATTGGCCGGCCAATGCATGTTTTGGCCGCACTTCGGGCTTTGACCGTAACATATATATATATATGTATATATATATATATATATATATATATATATATATATATATATATATATATATATATATATATATATATATATATATATATATATATATATATATATATATATATGTAGTTTAAATGATCTCAGCACGAATGACCTCGGACAAAATATCCCAGACATAATATCGTAAGGACAAATGATCTCTAGGAAAAATATTCGTTCGCAAAATTGAATCAGGCGCGTCCGCAGACGCCCCGGCAGGGTTCCACTTTGCGCTATGGGCTATCCTGTGAGGGCTACGGTTTAGGGTTAGGATTAGCTACGGGCTAGGCTGTGGGCACTATGCGTTTATGTCTGCACTTAACTTTGTGGTTATTGCCGTTTAGTTTTGTGTTTTTTGTGTGTTTAATTAATGTTGCGTTTGCGTTATTTTTTTGTGGTTGTGGTTTTTTTTAGTTTGCATTGTGTTTTTGTTTGCGTTTGTGTTTCCATTTATGTTTTCTTTTGAGTTTGTGTGTTGCGTTTGTGTTTTTGTTTGTGTATTTTGCGTTTGTGTTTGTGTTATTGTTTTCTTTTGTGTTTGTGTTTAGTTTTGTTCTGTTCCCAAGTTGGTAAATTTTAAAAAAGTTTTACCGTGGCAGAGCTTGGGTATTAAAAAGTATATATGTATTAGTAGACTACAATACTAAATATATTCAATTAATTAGATTATTTATTAAAACCATTTCCTAAGTTAGTAATTTAACATATTTCATCGCAAAGTATATCATAAGACAACAAATCCCAACATTTTTGCTCTAACTTATTTCGGGCGTTTTTTTTTTTTTTTTTATTTTCTATTTATACATTTAAAAAAAAAAATTTTCAACGTCTCACTCATGCTGCCTAATATTGTGAAAAAAGTAATGTCTGTCAAGGCGGTCGAAAATATTTAGTTTTTATATGTTTAATGGTTTATCGTAATTGTATTATTCTTGTGTTTTTCTGCATTTATATTGTTAATTTTTTCAGGTATGGCATTCTTTAGTATAATTCAATTTAACAATTGAGAAAAGAAATTGATTTTTAAAAACATAAAAAATATTAGAATATTTAAATATGGGCAATAATACATACAAGAGGTTGGAAGGTTTGCCTATCTTAAGTCTACAGCTCATGTGGATGTTTTCACTTTCGCGTATACAGAGTATGGAGAAAGTATTGTAATCGTGCAAAAAAAAAAATCGAGATTTTTGCATATCTTTCCCGCATGTCTGTGTGTATTTGTGTGTGTGTGTCTTTAAACATGATAAATTGAGTACCGTTATAGCTAGGTTGATGAAATTTCGAATATAAGTATTTTATGAAATTTGTAGATCCGTACCAATTTTGAGCGATTTCCGATAACCGAAAGTGGAACTTTTTCTACTGTCAATTTTTTAATAGCCTATATCTTGAAAACAATTTCAGATAGATAAATGACATTTTACATGTAAGTAAACAATCAAATTGTCTGCCTACCTTCAAATTTTGATTAATTTCCGGTGACCGGAAGTAGTAATTTACGCTATTTCCGATTTCTCAAAAAACGTTCTAATAATATTCCGCACCATTGCACACATTTTGCTTGGCGTTCGCTTTGTGCACAATTCTTTTTTTCTACGAGATTATGGGCGCCTTATTCTTCGCTTTCCCTGGGGGTTCTACTGAAGCCGTTAAGGAAGCCCAATAAAAAATTCTTAGCACCCTGAGCGACTATGGTTTTTTTCTTTAAAAATATCTACTACGACAATGATTTTTTCTACAGTTACTTACACACACACTCTCTCTCACACACACACGTATATATATATATATATATATATATATATATATATATATATATATATATATATATATATATATAGAGAGAGAGAGAGAGAGAGAGAGAGAGAGAGAGAGAGAGAGAGAGATTAAGGAGGTCATCTTCCTCTTCAGTTGGCCCCAGGCATTTACATAGGTCTACACACCACCGGTCGTAGACCGACACTGAAGGGTAACAGAAAAACTGTATACCCGTCGGAAAAGCCCATAGGGCCTTTAGATTTCTTTAGATTCCGTATTTTTGTGAGAAAAGAAAACAAAGACTTCGTTAATCGTTAAACGTCTATGTAGAAGGGAAGTAACTTTCTAAAGATTTAAAAAAAAAATTTTTTTTACTATTTCAAACAAAAACATTACTCTCAATACAAGTTGACAAAAATTATAATTATGAACATTATACTTTTCATGTAATGATTTAAATAAGAGGTTATTCTTCTAAATTGTATGCGGTAGTTTATTAATTTTATGGCATTACTTGAACTTCACCATCCCAAACAAAGCAACCTTTCGTTTGGAGAAGAGAAATATAAGTTTGGATAAAAAACATTTTGCTGGATTCTGTTAATTGGACGATTATTACATTTTGCGGGCAGTGTAATGTGTATCTATTTTCATATGGCAAAGTGGTCGGACGCCGGCTCGGGCAATAACCAGCCACGAAGGGGCTTTAAATTTGGAAGGCGCTCGCATCAAGCAAATAGTAAACGGGGTGTGGGGAAAGGGGAATCTGTCACCACCGAGTGCTAATAAATTGGATTTGACTGTCAGCGTTTTATATAAGCTACATATCGAAAAAAATTGCTCGACGACCCCACTAATATTTTGTGAGTGCAAACTAATGCTCATGGTTCCAGGAAAAAAAGTTGATTCATAAAAAAATCTTTAAAGCGGTCAAGGCTGAGCAGTCATATTTTCTTATATCATTATTGTAATTTATGTGAAAAACAGGATAATTTTACTAAAAGAGTTTGCAATCATCTCAATAAATGGCTGGATCGTATGGGGAATTTGTCCGTCAGACTCCAGGCTCTCGCCGAGAGCTAAAAATTGACCGCGAGTAAAATTCTATTTATAGAAGCTGAATATCGAAACAAATGTGTATCGACTACCCTAGCCTCTTGGAATACTTTTTGTTAAGTAAGAAAAGAAATCTGATAATATGTGTCTATCGATATTTTATTTTTGAATCATAGAATTTTATTTGACGCGCAACGTCTAAGTATGCCTACGATGATTATTGTCTTATTTAGTTGAAATATGTTCAGATGAGCGATTAAAGAAATCGTTTATAATCTGTGATTTTAGTATGGTATTTCCATAGTTTACCTAATTATTTGGTCTTGGCATATGAGAAATATTGAGATAAGTTCCATGTTTAGCAACCTTTGCTTTCCGTTACTTAATATGTACTTATCGGGGCTGAACAGGTGAGATACGTCCTTCAGTCTTGGTTTTGGCATCCAAAATGGATACTTTTGGAACAATAGTAATACGCTAACTTCCTCCACTCGATCTACGCCTCCGCACCGAAAAGAATTAAATTAATTTTCAAGTGCTTTTAAACTAATATAAAACTAATTTTAAATTAAAACAGTTTGTTTTTGTACTTAAAACTAGTGTTAAATTTAGAATAGGCTAGAATTATTATAGGAGTTATATAAAGGGAAACATTTTTTCAAAAGCCTAAGCAAAGTAAACCAGAATACCAAGTAATTAGTATGTTCTCATTCTGAATTTAGGTACTGTTTTGGTCCTACAAGGTCTTTGTTTCATTCTATTTTAATAGTGACAGCAGAACCAGACTAGCAAGCTGTTAGTTTCGTACACACAAATAGATGATAACTTTATAATCATACATATAAACTGCTACATTATAGATATCTAATCTTGATTTATTATTACGTTTGCCAGTTGTAGCGATTACCTTGTGGCACATATAAAACTGGACAGATAAATAATTTTGTCCAGAGTTTCTTCTAGGTATCTCTTATGGGGAGTGAGAGGCCGGGGGGTGCCCCTCGAAGAAAGTCAACCGCCCCCCCCCCTCCTCCCAAATGAAATAGAATTTACATAGAAAACATATACTTTTACTAGTCTTCCCCTCCCCGAAAATTGTAATCCGCCGCCCCCACCTCCCACCCCACCCCCTCACCCCTCCCCCGTAGAAAATAGAAAAAGTCTGGAAGAAACTCTGAATGTGTTCAACCAGTTGACGATCTCTTATAACTACTTATGAAAAACAACAATTTAGAAAACATTGTGTATTAACTTGTAAAAAGACAAATTTTGTAATCAGTGTTTATCGACGTGAAATTATATTTATTTATCCTTTAGTAACAGCTATTATACTCACACATGTATTTTAAAAAGCCACATTGGATTAAAAAGGCTAAATGTTCCAAGCTGGTTAAGACTAAGTTTAAAATGGCGTTTAAACAGTATGAACAGAATACAATTCGCTTCAATTAAAAAACAAATATTAAAGTTAGTTTGTTATCAATTGAGTTTTGAACACTAAGACTTAGACTTATTTAAACACGTTTTTTTTTCAGTTTTTATGAACGTGTGTTCTCTTTGTGTACTGCTTTATCTGGCCTATTTATATTTAAATGGTAATGAAATATGTTACGTAACAACAACACCAGAAATATGTTTTATTTGCTACACCAGCCCCAATGGAAACACAAAAGATTACAAACAACAACAGTGGATGGAATAACACATTTGCTCTGTTGAAACACTATCTATCACAATATCTAGATGTTTACAATATCCTAACCTTCAGCCAATCTTTATTTTTGAACTTGTGAAGACATGTAATTAATACTTGGGGAAGCGGTGTATAACACTTATTATGGCGGAGTTAATGCGCTGTAATTATAGTACTTTTAGAGGTCATACATTTAAATTGCAACGACAAACAGGGTACGCCTAACTACAATAATAATTGAACGTATGTATTTGATCACAGCCATGATATGACTTGTTAATTATTTGGTCGTGATAATACGTGTACGAACACGTAGAACGCGGTTAGTACATGCAGGAGACGTTGCCAAATATTCCATACAAAGTATTCTATTCATTACATTTTCCAACTAGACAAGTGTAAAATATTTACGTTTTTAATGTTTTTATTTCCTGTCGTGACTTGACATAACATTTTCATTCTTGAATGACAATCAGTGGCGGAAATTTAACCCCCCCCCCCCCTCAAGAATTTTTTTTGCCTATGAAGAAATATTCGCTCCCTATGCGGGGACATGCACCCACGCGTAGCACGGTAAACTCTGAGGTAGTATCCATATTCACACCGTGGCGATATCCACACCGTAGCAAAGCACTGGTATAAGCTTTTGTGTTTAGTTTTGTTCTGTTCCCAAGTTTGTACATTTAAAAAAGATTCATCGGGGCGGAGCACGGGTATGCAGCTAGTATATATATATATATATATATATATATATATATATATATATATATATATATATATATATATATATATATATATATATATATATATATATATGTGTGTGTGTGTGTGTGTGTGTGTGTATGTATACATATAAATTTATACATTCGGGCATTTATCACATTCACATTCAGGCAAGTGTTCATTCGGGAACTTGTGGACTTCGGACAAGTGTCCATTTATGAAATCGGCCTTCGGGCAAACGGGAATCGGGCAAGTGTCTTTCAGGAATTTGTCGTAAAACCAAATCAGATGTTTTACAACGCGTGAGCAGGCAAAATAAATGTATCCAGGAGAGCAGCACAGACTTTCCAAACATAGTCCAACACACCAAACTGAAGCTGCTTTTTATTAGGTTTTCATAAACGTGTTATCTTTTTTCCAGATCAAAGTTAATTAAATGTAAACACTTTCGGTTCTTTATTTCTTGGATTTTACACTTAAAGCGCGGGTTTTTCCAAACTACCTCTTGGACGGCCCAGGGTGTGCTGTCACCCCTCAGCGACGGTCCATGTGTCAGTGGCCTCGCGGAGCTCTAGGGAGCCACCAGATACATTACTACAATGTTGATGCGTGAAACCCATGGTTAGATTAAAAGTCAGCGAGACTTTGCCCTAGTGTAGTATGCACTTTTAAACCACTGTAGGGACCAAAATACTCATTTGAGATGCATTCCGGATGACACTTCCGACGATGGAGGCCCCTACTTTATGTCGACTGATGATTCAAGTAAAAACACTATCCCCTGTGTAGGACAACCAATAAGCAAATCCAAGGTGCAAAGATAGCAACTTGAAATCTCATGGTGTTAAACCACACATTCCCGTGGGGCGCCTCTTAGGCACCTTACAGAAACTTTTTCGGAG